>NW_028270176.1:20027665-20338915 GCF_037043375.1 Chiloscyllium plagiosum | reverse complement strand
GACCCCATACAGATTGATACACAGATCCCACAGTGAAGCTGCCACACAGTGCCCACTTATAGACTGATACCCAGGGCCCATACGTAGTGCTCATACACAGAGATCATACATACACTAACATAGAGATCCCATACAGACCGATAGAAAGGCCAATACAGGGATTGATATACAGACCCCATACAGAGACTGAGACACAGACCACATATAGACTGATGCACAGGCACCCCAAAATGAGACTTACACAGAGACTCCTTGCAGAAACCAATACACAGACCTCCATATAGACTGATACACAAACCCCATGCAGACTACACACAGGCCCCACATCTGCATGCAGAGCCACAAGAGATGGGTGAGATCCTAAATGAATGATCCTCATCAGTATTTACCATCAAGTAAGGTATGAATGCGAGGGAACTTTGGGAATTAAATAGTGATGTCTTCAAGAGTGTCCACATTACAGGACAGGAGGTGCTGGAAGTCTTAAAATGCATTACGGTAGATAAATCTCTGGGATGTGATGAAATGTATACCAGGATATTGTGGGAGGCTAGGGAGGAAATTGCGGGGAGTGAAGATCTTTGTATCATCGACAGGTGAAATGTCTGATGATTGGAGGGTGGCTAATGCTGTGCCATTATTTAAGAAAGGCTGCAGGGAAATGCCTGGGTACTACAGACCGGTGGGCCTAACGTCAGCGGTGGGTAAGTTGTTAGGCGGGATTCTGACAGACAGGATCTATAAGCATTTGCAGAGGCAAGAACTCATTAAGATAGTCAGCACGGCTGCGTGCGTGGGAAATTATCTCTCACAGATTTGATTGAGGTTTTTTGAAAGGATGACGAATAAAATAGATAGGGGTCAGTGCGGTTGACGTGGTCTGCATGGACTTTAGCAAGGCCTTTGACAAAGTACTGTACGGAATGTTGTTGAGGAAGGTTAAATCTCACGGGATCCAGGGAGAGCTAGCCAATTAGATATGAAATTGGCTTGGCGGTAGAAGACAGAGGGTGGTAGTAGAGGGTTATTTTTCTGACTGGAAGCTTTTGACCAGCAGTGTGCTGTACGGAATGGTGCTGGGTCCACTGTTATGCATCATTTATATAAAAGATTTGGATGAGAATTTAGGAGGTATGGTTAGTAAATCTGCAGATGACACCAAGATTGGTGGTATAGTGGACAGTGAAGAAGGTTATCCGGGAATACAGCATGATCTTGATCAACTTAGAGTGCAGGTTCATAGCTCCTTGAAAGTGGAGTCGCAGGTAGATAGGATAGTGAAGAAGGCGTTTGGTATGCTTTCCTTTATTGGTCAGAGTATTGAGTACAGGAGTTGGGAGGTAATGTTGCGGCTGTACAGGACATTGGTTAGGCCACTTTTGGAATATTGTGCGCAATTCTGGTCTCCTTCCTATCGGAAAGATGTTGTGAAACTTGAAAGGGTTCAGAAAAGATTTACAAGGATGTTGCCAGGGTTGGACGATCTGAGCTACAGGGAGAGGCTGAACAAGCTGGGGCTGTTTTCCCTGGAGCGTCGGAGGCTGAGGGGTGACCTTATAGAGGTTTATAAAATCATGAGGGGCATGGATAGGGTAAATAGACAAAGTCTTTTTGGGGAGTCCAGAACTAGAGGACATAGGTTTAGGGTGAGTGGGGAAAGGTATAAAAGAGAGCTAAGGGGCAACTTTTTCACACAGAGGGTGGTGCGTGTGTGGAATGAGCTGCCAGAGGATGTGGTGGAGGCTGGTACAGTTGCAACATTTAAAAGGCATCTGGATGGGGAAATGAATAGGAAGGGTTTGGATGGATATGGGCCGGGTGCTGGCAGGTGGGACTAGATTGGGTTAGGATATTTGGTCAGCGTGGACGGGTTGGACCGAAGGGTCTGTTTCCGTGCTGTATACATCTCTATGACTCTATTAGGGATCCTGTAAACCATTCCCACAACTGGCTTCCCATCATTACTATTTTCCATCTCAACTGGTATTACAATTCTGATCTTCAGGATTACTTGTACTGACCCATCCTTAACTGGGAGAGCTCCCCCTCCTCCTTCTTTCTGTCCTTCTTAAGCATCATCTTTCCTTGAAAATGATGTCTCGTATCAGAATGTGCACATTTCCTTTGATCCGTGCTCTCGGCCCATTTGTAATGGATTCAGGCCAATCATCCACACACAGAGACTAACGCACCGACCCCATAGCACTGAGGAAAACAGAGACAAGGAACAAGAAAATACAGCGCCTGGTGTGCAAATCAAACACTGGCATGGGCACTGACGAACGGAACACACGACAATACAGAGATGCAGCTTTTTAGCAAAATGAACAGCCCAGTGATAGGCCCAAATTAACAGGATTAGGGAAGAGAGAAACTCAGAATTATAATTATAAGTTATATAAATTATAGGGCCAGTATTGTGGCTCAGTGGGTTAGCACTGCTGCCTCCCAGAGCCAGGGACCCGGGTTCGATTCCAGCCTCAGGTGACTGTCTGTGTGGAGTTTGCCCATTCTCCCCGTGTCTGCGTGGGTTTCCTCCCAACAGTCCAAAGATGTGCAGGTCAGGGTGGATTGACCATGCCAAATTGTCCCATAGTGCCCAGGGATGTGCAGGTTAGGGTGGATTGGCCGTGCTAAATCGTCCCATAGTGCCCAGGGATGTGCAGGTTAGGGTGGATTGGCCATGCTAAATCGTCCCATAGTGCCCAGGGATGTGCAGGTTAGGGTGGATTGGCCGTGCTAAATTGTCCCATAGTGCCCAGGGATGTGCAGGTTAGGGTGGATTGGCCATGCCAAATTGTCTCATAGTGCCCAGGGATGTGCAGGTTAGGGTGGATTGGCCATGCTAAATCGTCCCATACTGCCCAGGGATGTGCAGGTTACGGTGGATTGGCCATGGTAAATTGTCCCATAGTGTCCAGGGATGTGCAGGTTAGGGTGGATTGGCCATGCTAAATTGTCCCATAGTGCCCAGGGATGTGCAGGTTAGGGTGGATTGGCCATGCTAAATTGTCCCATAGTGCCCAGGGATGTGCAGGTTAGGGTGGATTGGCCAGGCTAAATTGTCCCATAGTGCCCAGGGATGTGCAGGTTAGGGTGGATTGGCCATGTTAAATTGTCCCATAGTGCCCAGGGGTGTGTAGGTTAGGGTGGATTGGCCATGCTAAATTGTCCCATAGTGCCCAGGGATGTGTAAGTTAGGGTGGATTGGCCATGCTAAATTGTCCCATAGTGTCCAGGGGTGTGCAGGTTAGGGTGGATTGGCCATGCTAAATTGTCCCATAGGGCCCAGGGATGTGCAGGTTAGGGTGGATTGGCCATGCTAAATTGTCCCATAGGGCCCAGGGATGTGCAGGTTAGGGTGGATTGGCCATGCTAAATTGTCCTATAGTGCCCAGGGATGTGCAGGTTAGGGTGGATTGGCCAAGATAAATTGTCCCATAGTGCCCAGGGATGTGTAGGTTAGGGTGGATTGGCCATGCTAAATTGTCCCATAGTGCCCAGGGATGTGCAGGTTAGGGTGGATTGCCCATGCTAAATTGTCTCATAGTGCCCAGGGATGTGTAGGTTAGGGTGGATTGACCATGCTAGATTGTCCCATAGTGCCCAGGGATGTGCAGGTTAGGGTGGTTTGCCCATGCTAAATTGTCCCATAGTGCCCAGGGATGTGTAGGTTAGGGTGGATTGGCCATGCTAAATTGTCCCATAGTGCCCAGGGATGTGCAGGTTAGGGTGGATTGCCCATGCTAAATTGTCCCATAGTGCCCAGGGATGTGTAGGTTAGGGTGGATTGGCCATGCTAAATTGTCCCATAGTGCCCAGGGATGTGCAGGTTAGGGTGGATTGCCCATGCTAAATTGTCCCATAGTGCCCAGGGATGTGTAGGTTAGGGTGGATTGGCCATGCTAAATTGTCCCATAGTGCCCAGGGATGTGCAGGTTAGGGTGGATTGGCCATGCTAAATTGTCCCATAGTGCCCAGGGATGTGTAGGTTAGGGTGGATTGGCCATGCTAAATTGTCCCATAGTGCCCAGGGATGTGCAGGTTAGGGTGGATTGCCCGTGCTGAATTGTCCCATAGTGTCCAGGGATGTGCAGGTTAGGGTGGATTGGCCATGCTAAATTGTCCCATAGTGCCCAGGGATGTGTAGGTTAGGGTGGATTGGCCATGCTAAATTGTCCCATAGTGCCCAGGGATGTGCAGGTTAGGGTGGATTGCCCATGCTAAATTGTCCCATAGTGCCCAGGGATGTGTCGGTTAGGGTGGATTGGCCATGCTAAATTGTCCCATAGTGCCCTGGGATGTGCGGGTTAGGGTGGATTGGCCATGCTAAATTGTCCCATAGTGCCCAGGGATGTGTAGGTTAGGGTGGATTGGCCATGGGAAATTGTCCCATAGTGCCCAGGGATGTGTAGGTTAGGGTGGATTGGCCATGCTAAATTGTCCCATAGTGCCCAGGGATGTGTAGGTTAGGGTGGATTGGCCATGCTAAATTGTCCCATAGTGCCCAGGGATGTGCAGGTTAGGGTGGATTGCCCATGCTAAATTATCCCATAGTGCCCAGGGATGTGTAGGTTAGGGTGGATTGGCCATGCTAAATTGTCCCATAGTGTCCAGGGATGTGTAGGTTAGGGTGGATTGACCATGCTAAATTGTCACATAGTGCCCAGGGATGTGCTGGTTAGGGTGGATTGGGCATGGGAAATTGTCCCATAGTGCCCAGGGATGTGTAGGTTAGGGTGGATTGGCCATGGGAAATTGTCCCATAGTGCCCAGGGATGTGTAGGTTAGGTTGGATTGGCCATGCTAAATTGTCCCATAGTGCCCAGGGATGTGCAGGTTAGGGTGGATTGGCCATGCTAAATTGACCCATAGTGCCGAGGGATGTTCAGGTTAGGATTGGATTGGTCATGCTAAATTGTCCCATAGTGCCCAGGGATGTGCAGGTTAGGGTGGATTGGCCATGCTAAATTGTCCCATAGTGCCCTGGGATGTGCGGGTTAGGGTGGATTGGCCATGCTAAATTGTCCCATAGTGCCCAGGGATGTGTAGGTTAGGGTGGATTGGCCATGGGAAATTGTCCCATAGTGCCCAGGGATGTGTAGGTTAGGTTGGATTGGCCATGCTAAATTGTCCCATAGTGCCCAGGGATGTGCAGGTTAGGGTGGATTGGCCATGCTAAATTGTCCCATAGTGCCCAGGGGGGGGCGGGGGGAGGGGGGGGTATGTGTTTGCGTTGTGAGGAAGATGTAAAATAGCTTGAAAACTAGTGACTGGGAAAGTAGACTGAATTTAATGTGGAAGAGTGTGAGCTGACCCACTTTGGCAGGGGGAACAGATGTGCAGAGTATTTCTTAAGTGATAAGAGTTTTGGAAACTCACACAGCACCAGGTTATAGTCCAACAGGTTTATTTGGAAGCACTAGCTTTCGGAGCACTGCTCCTTCATCAGGTGGTTGTGGAGCAGGATGATAGGACGCAAAATTTATCGCAAAAGATCAGTGTCAGGCAACTGAAACGATATATTGAACAAACCTAGATTTCTGTTTAGTCTTTCATCTTTTAGAATGGATCGCAGGTTTCGGTTCATTAATATGTAAAACGTAGGTGTACGGATGGACCCAGGTTTCTCTGATCATGAGTCTTGGAAGGTTAACAGCCAGGAGCAGCAGACTCTGAGGATGGTTAACGGAGGGTTCGCCTTTATCGCAAGAGGATTTGACGCATAATGAGCTCTTGCACAAGAAGTTGGTTCGATGACACTTGGAGGGCAGTTTGGTCTCTGATCTCAGGGGCGATATTATTGCCATAGAGAGATTTCACTGAAAATGTGCCAGACTTGTTCCTGGGATTCCTGATGAAGGGCTTTTGCCTGAAACGTCGATTTTCCTGCTCCTCGGACGCTGCCTGGACTGCTGTGCTTTCCCAGCACCGCTCTAATCCAGAATCTGGTTTCCAGCACTTACAGTCCTTGTTTTGACTTTGTTCCTGGGACAGTGGGACTGTCCTACGGAGAGGAAACTAACCCTGTACTCTCCAGAGTTTCGGAGACTGAGGGTTGACCTCATTGAAACCCAGCTTATACGTTTTGACAGGGTAAGATATTTCCTCCGGTCGGGGGAGTCTAAAACCAGGGGGCAAAAATTTCAAAATAAGTGGAACTCCACTGAAGTCAGAGATGAAACGAAATTGGTTTAATCAGTGGGTGGTGAATCTTTGAAATTTTCGACCACAGAGGGCTTGTGGGAGCTTGGTTTTGGAGTACGTTTAAGGTGGAGATTGATAAGACCACAAACAAAAGACAGTGGAATGTTAAATAAGCCATGGCCTTATGAAACGAAACAGCAATGGGGAGCCAGAAGGGGTTAGTATCATCTGGTCACCACACTCCCCCCCCCAATTCTTCGTACTGCTGCTGTTCGTACACACTCCCTCCCCTCCTCCCTCCCACTATTCCCTCAGATTCTGAGAACACGACCTTAACTCTTTCATCTCCAGGAAAAGAAACCCTGAAATATTCATTCATGTATCAGAGATGAGCAGAGCACATATCCTGAGGCTATATGTAAGAATCACTTCAAACAGTAGGATTCCTGATGGATAAAAACACACACAGAAAATGATTTGCAGCTTTGGTTTCTATGAAGAAGAAACACATGTTTGAGCACAAAGTACATCTTGTAAGATCTGAATCCACCCCCGAGTCGCTCCTCACCCTCCCGGGTAAAGATGTCAGATGATGGGATGTTGGAGTCTGCACACTCTCACCACCAAAACAGACACATCAGTGAAGGGGAGTTGCTGTCTTTAGAATACGTGAGGTGTTCTAAAGGCAGAGGTAAAGAAGGGGCAGATAGTGAGGGGCAGGCAGAAAAATAAGCAAGAGAAACAGAGCATGAGAGAGAGAAAGAGGAGAAACCAGAGACAGAATGAGTGGTTGTATGTGTGTGTGTTTGTGTGTGCATGTGCATATCTGTGTGTGTGTCTGTCTATGTGTGTGTGTGTGTGTCTGTATACGTGTGTTTCCGTGTATGTGTGTGTGTATGTGCGCATGTGCATATCTGTGTGTATATGTGTGTGTGTATCTGTGTGTGCGTCTGTGTATGTGTGCTGTGTATGTGTGTGTCCATGTATGTGCACATGTGCATATCTGTGTGTGTTTGTATGTGTGCGTGTGCATATCTGTGTGTGTGTGTGTGTGTGTGTGCGTATCTGTTTGTGTGTCTGTGTATGTGTGTCTGTGTCTGTATATGTGTGTATCTGTGTGTGTGTCTGTGTATGTGTCTGCGTGTGTGTGTGTCTGTGTGTGTATGTGCGCGTGTGTATATCTGTGTGTGTGTATGTGTGCGCGTGCATATCTGTGTGTCTCTCTGTGTGTAAATGTGCGCGTGTGCATATCTGTGTGTGTGTGTCTGTGTATGTGTGCATGTGTGTGTGAATGTGTGTGTCTCTGTGTGTGTATGTGCACGTGTGCATATCTGTGAGTGTGTCTGTGTATGTGTGTGTGTCTCTGTGTGTGTATGTGTGCGTGTGCATATCTGTGTGTGTGTGTGTGTGCGTGTGCATATCTGTGTGTGTATGTGTGTGTGTCTATGTGTGCGTATGCATTTCTGTGTGTGTGTGTGTATGTGTATCTGTGTCGGTGTATGTGTGTGTGTGTGTGTATGTGTGAGAGCAAGAGAGAAACAGGGAACGAGAGATAGACTCATAGAGATGTACAGCGGGGAAACAGCCTATCCATGCCAATCAGACATGTCAAATTAATCGAGTCCCATTTGCTAGCACTTGATTCATGACCCTCCAAACCCTACCTATTCCTATACCCATCCAGATGCCTTTGAAATGCTGTAATTGTACCAGCCTCCACCACTTCCTCTGGCATCTCATTCCACACACGTACCACCCTCGGTGTGAAAACAGAGACGGAACGAGTGATGGATAGTGTGTTTGTGCGTGTGAGGGAGGGAAAGATAAATAGGGTGAGAGAGATAAAGAGACATAAAAAGCAGAAAGCGAGATGGACCAAGCCAGGGATCAAGAGATACAAGCCCCTTCGTCCCTTATAAGTCTTTCCCCTCTCACCCTAAACCTATGCCCTTTAGTTCTGGACTCCCCCACCCCAGGGAAAAGACCTCGTCTATTTATCCTATCCATGAGTCTCATGATTTTGTAAACCTCTCTTAGGTCACCCCTCAACCTCCGACGTTCCAAGGAAAACAGCCCCAGCCTGTTCAGCCTCTCCCTGTAGAATTCCTAATGAAGGGCTTTTGCCCGAAAAGTCAATTCTCCTGCTCCTCGGATGCTGCCTGACCTGCTGTGCTTTTCCAGCACCAGATTCATGACTCGGCCTGTCCCTATAACTCAACCCTGGCAACATTCTTGTAGTTCTTTTCTGAACCCTTTCAAATTTAACAACATCCTTCCTGTAGCAGGGAGGCCGGGATTGAACGCAGTATTCCCAAAGTGGCCTAACCAATGTCCTACAGCCGCAACATGACCTCCCAACTTAAAGCACTGACCGATAAAGGCAAGCATACCAAACGTCTTGTTCACTATCCTATCTATGTGTCTATTTTCAAGGAATTATCTAGAGTTCCTAAATGAATAGGGTGAAATGGAACAAGCCAGGAAGAGAGAGGTACAGATTCACAGAGAAAGGGACAGATAAAACAGAGATAGAACGAGTGACAGACGGTGTGTTCATGTGTGTGAGGGAGAGAAAGATAAATGGAGTGTGAGAGAGAGAGATAGAGAGACATAAAAAGCAGAGTTAAAAATCACACAACACTAGGTTATAGTCCAACAGTTTTAATTGGAAGCAACTATCATCTGATGAAGGAGTGAGGCTCCGAAAGCTAGTGCTTCCAATTAAACCTGTTGGACTATAACCTGGTGTGGTGTGATTTTTAACTTTGTCCACCCCAGTCCAACACCGGCATCTCTGAATCATAAAGAGCAGAGAGTGAGATGGACAAGCCAGGTGTGAAGAGATATACGCTCACAGGGAGACCGAGAAAACAGAGACAGAATGAGTGATCGATTGTATGTGAGGGAGAGAATGAGCAACACGGTGAGAGACAGAGAGAGAGAGAGAGAGAGAGGTAACGAACAGAGAGTGAGAGTCAGATGGACTGGAGAGACAAAGGATTGCAGAGAGACAGAGAGATGGAGTGGCACAGATAGAGGGAGGTAGAGACCTAGATGTAGCAGGAAATGAGAAAGATAGTGAAGAAGTCAGAAAGGGGAGACAGAGAATTGTAGCGTGGGATTCAGAGAGTGAAGTAGAGATAAAAAGCGAGCTAGTGTGAGAAATAGAGAAGGGGGAAGTAAACGAGAAATGGAGAGCTGGGCAGAGATGGAAATGAGAGGGAAAGCTGAAGAGAGGTTGGACAAAAATGGAGAGAGAGAGAGATTGAGTGTGAGGGAGGATAGAGAGAAATAGAAGGTGGAGAGCACATGATGTAGGGGAGGGAGAAAGAGATAGAGAGAGACATCGCAAGGTAAGGAGAGGGAATAGGAGAGATAACAAGGTAGTTAAATGGGTACATAATGGAAGGACTTATAGGTCAGTGGGGGACAGAGGGGAGAAAAACACAGAGGGGAGAGAGAGAGGTGGGACAGAGAGAGAGAGAGAGAGAGAGGTGGGACAGAGAGAGAGAGAGAGGTGGGACAGACAGAGAGAGAGAGAGAGGTGGGACAGAGAGAGAGAGAGGTGGGACAGAGAGAGAGAGAGAGAGGTGAGACAGAGAGAGAGAGAGGTGGGACACAGAGAGAGAGAGAGGTGGGACAGAGAGAGAGAGAGAGGTGGGACAGAGAGAGAGAGAGAGAGAGGTGGGACAGAGAGAGAGAGAGAGAGGTGGGACAGAGAGAGAGAGAGGTGGGACAGAGAGAGAGAGAGAGGTGGGACAGAAAGAGAGAGAGAGGTGGGACAGAGAGAGAGGTGGGGACAGAGAGAGAGAGGTGGGTGAGAGAGAGAGAGGTGGGACAGAGAGAGAGAGAGAGAGAGGTGGGGACAGAGAGAGAGAGAGAGAGAGGTGGGGACAGAGAGAGAGGTGGATCAGAGAGAGAGAGAGAGGTGGGACAGAGAGAGAGAGAGAGAGAGGTGGGTCAGAGAGAGAGAGAGAGGTGGGGACAGAGAGAGAGAGAGGTGGGTGAGAGAGAGAGAGAGGTGGGACAGAGAGAGAGAGAGGTGGGGACAGAGAGAGAGAGAGAGGTGGGGACAGAGAGAGAGGTGGGTCAGAGAGAGAGATGGGGACAGAGAGAGAGAGGTGGGACAGAGAGAGAGAGAGGTGGGGACAGAGAGAGAGAGAGAGAGGTGGGTGAGAGAGAGAGAGAGGTGGGACAGAGAGAGAGAGAGAGGTGGGGACAGAGAGAGAGAGAGAGGTGGGTGAGAGAGAGAGAGAGGTGGGGACAGAGAGAGAGAGAGAGGTGGGGACAGAGAGAGAGAGAGAGGTGGGGACAGAGAGAGAGGTGGGTCAGAGAGAGAGAAAGAGGTGGGACAGAGAGAGAGAGAGAGAGAGGTGGGGACAGAGAGAGAGGTGGGTCAGAGAGAGAGATGGGGACAGAGAGAGAGAGGTGGGGACAGAGAGAGAGGTGGGTCAGAGAGAGAGATGGGGACAGAGAGAGAGGTGGGGACAGAGAGAGAGAGAGAGAGAGGTGGGACAGAGAGAGAGAGGTGGGGACAGAGAGAGAGGTGGGTCAGAGAGAGAGATGGGGACAGAGAGAGAGAGGTGGGGACAGAGAGAGAGGTGGGTCAGAGAGAGAGATGGGGACAGAGAGAGAGGTGGGGACAGAGAGAGAGAGAGAGAGAGGTGGGCAGAGAGAGAGAGAGAGAGAGGTGGGACAGAGAGAAAGAGAGAGAGGTGGGGACAGAGAGAGAGAGAGAGGTGGGGACAGAGAGAGAGAGAGAGGTGGGACAGAGAGAGAGAGAGGTGGGGACAGAGAGAGAGAGAGGTGGGGACAGAGAGAGAGAGAGAGGTGGGACAGAGAGAGAGAGAGAGGTGGGACAGAGAGAGAGAGGTGGGACAGAGAGAGAGAGAGAGAGGTGGGGACAGAGAGAGAGAGAGAGAGAGGGGTGGGACAGAGAGAGAGAGAGAGAGGGGTGGGACAGAGAGAGAGAGAGGGGTGGGACAGAGAGAGAGAGAGAGGGGTGGGACAGAGAGAGAGAGAGGTGGGGACAGAGAGAGAGAGAGAGGTGGGGACAGAGAGAGAGAGAGGTGGGTGAGAGAGAGAGAGAGGTGGGACAGAGAGAGAGAGAGGTGGGGACAGAGAGAGAGAGAGAGGTGGGGACAGAGAGAGAGGTGGGTCAGAGAGAGAGATGGGGACAGAGAGAGAGAGGTGGGACAGAGAGAGAGAGAGGTGGGGACAGAGAGAGAGAGAGAGAGGTGGGTGAGAGAGAGAGAGAGGTGGGACAGAGAGAGAGAGAGAGGTGGGGACAGAGAGAGAGAGAGAGGTGGGGACAGAGAGAGAGGTGGGTCAGAGAGAGAGAAAGAGGTGGGACAGAGAGAGAGAGAGAGAGAGGTGGGGACAGAGAGAGAGGTGGGTCAGAGAGAGAGATGGGGACAGAGAGAGAGAGGTGGGGACAGAGAGAGAGGGTGGGTCAGAGAGAGAGATGGGGACAGAGAGAGAGGTGGGGACAGAGAGAGAGAGAGAGAGAGGTGGGACAGAGAGAGAGAGGTGGGGGACAGAGAGAGAGGTGGGTCAGAGAGAGAGATGGGGACAGAGAGAGAGAGGTGGGGACAGAGAGAGAGGTGGGTCAGAGAGAGAGATGGGGACAGAGAGAGAGGTGGGGACAGAGAGAGAGAGAGAGAGAGGTGGGACAGAGAGAGAGAGAGAGAGAGGTGGGACAGAGAGAAAGAGAGAGAGGTGGGGACAGAGAGAGAGAGAGAGGTGGGGACAGAGAGAGAGAGAGAGGTGGGACAGAGAGAGAGAGAGGTGGGGACAGAGAGAGAGAGAGGTGGGGACAGAGAGAGAGAGAGAGGTGGGACAGAGAGAGAGAGAGAGGTGGGACAGAGAGAGAGAGGTGGGACAGAGAGAGAGAGAGAGGTGGGTCAGAGAGAGAGAGAGAGAGAGGGGTGGGACAGAGAGAGAGAGAGAGAGGGGTGGGACAGAGAGAGAGGAGAGGGGTGGGACAGAGAGAGAGAGAGAGGGGTGGGACAGAGAGAGAGAGAGGTGGGGACAGAGAGAGAGAGAGAGAGGTGGGTCAGAGAGAGAGAGAGAGAGGTGGGGACAGAGAGAGAGAGGGGTGGGACAGAGAGAGAGAGAGAGGGGTGGGACAGAGAGAGAGAGAGAGGTGGGACAGAGAGAGAGAGAGAGGTGGGACAGAGAGAGAGAGAGGTGGGGACAGAGAGAGAGAGAGAGGTGGGGACAGAGAGAGAGAGAGGTGGGGACAGAGAGAGAGGTGGGGACAGAGAGAGAGAGAGGTGGGGACGAGAGAAAGAGGTGGGGACAGAGAAAGAGAGAGAGAGAGGTGGGGACAAAGAGAGAGAGGTGGGGACAGAGAGAGAGGCAGGGACAGAGAGAAAGAGAGGTGGGGACAGAGAGAGAGAGAGAGAGAGGTGGGGACAGAGAGATAGAGAGAGGTGGGGACAGAGAGAGAGAGGTGGGGACAGAGAGAGAGGCAGGGACAGAGAGAAAGAGAGGTGGGGAACAGAGAGAGAGAGAGAGAGGTGGGGACAGAGATAGAGAGAGTGGGGACAGAGAGAGAGAGGTGGGGACAGAGAGAGAGGTGGGACAGAGAGAGAGAGAGAGAGAGAGAGGTGGGGACAGAGAGAAAGAGGTGGGGACAGAGAGAGAGAGAGGTGGGACAGAGAGAGAGAGAGAGGGTGGGGACAGAGAGAGAGAGAGAGAGAGGTGGGGGACAGAGAGAGAGAGAGAGAGAGGTGGGACAGAGAGAAGGAGAGAGGTGGGGACAGAGAGAGAGAGAGAGAGAGGTGGGACAGAGAGAAAGAGAGAGGTGGGGACAGAGAGAGAGGTGGGACGAGAGAGAGAGAGAGAGAGAGAGGTGGGACAGAGAGAGAGAGAGAGGTGGGGACAGAGAGAGAGAGAGAGGTGGGGACAGAGAGAGAGAGAGGTGGGGACAGAGAGAGAGAGAGAGGTGGGGACAGAGAGAGAGAGAGAGAGGTGGGACAGAGAGAGAGAGAGGTGGGGGACAGAGAGAGAGAGAGAGAGGTGGGACTGAGAGAGAGGTGGGTCAGAGAGAGAGATGGGGACAGAGAGAGAGAGGTGGGACAGAGAGAGAGAGGTGGGGACAGAGAGAGAGGTGGGTCAGAGAGAGAGGTGGGTCAGAGAGAGGGATGGGGACAGAGAGAGAGAGAGAGAGGTGGGGACAGAGAGAGAGAGAGAGAGAGGTGGGGCAGAGAGAGAGAGAGAGGTGTGGGACAGAGAGAGAGAGAGAGAGAGGTGGGACAGAGAGAGAGAGGTGGGGACAGAGAGAGAGGTGGGTCAAGAGAGAGAGATGGGGACAGAGAGAGAGAGAGGTGGGGACAGAGTGAGAGAGGTGGGACAGAGAGAGAGGTGGGTCAGAGAGAGGGATGGGGACAGAGAGAGAGAGAGAGAGAGGTGGGACAGAGAGAGAGAGAGGTGGGACAGAGAGAGAGAGAGAGAGAGAGAGAGGTGGGGACAGAGAGAGAGAGGTGGGACAGAGAGAGAGGTGGGGACAGAGAGAGAGAGGTGGGCACAGAGAGAGAGGTGGGCACAGAGAGAGAGAGAGAGGTGGGGACAGAGAGAGAGAGAGGTGGGGACAGAGAGAGAGAGAGAGAGAGGTGGGGACAGAGAGAGAGAGGTGGGGACAGAGAGAGAGGCAGGACAGAGAGAAGAGAGGTGGGGACAGAGAGAGAGAGGTGGGGACAGAGAGAGAGAGAGAGAGAGGTGGGACAGAGAGAAAGAGAGAGGTGGGGACAGAGAGAGAGGTGGGGACAGAGAGAGAGAGAGGTGGGACAGAGAGAGAGAGAGAGGTGGGGACAGAGAGAGAGAGAGAGGTGGGGACAGAGAGAGAGAGAGGTGGGGACAGAGAGAGAGAGAGGTGGGGACAGAGAGAGAGAGAGAGAGGTGGGACAGAGAGAGAGAGAGGTGGGGACAGAGAGAGAGAGAGAGGTGGGACTGAGAGAGAGAGAGAGAGGTGGGACAGAGAGAGAGAGAGAGGTGGGACAGAGAGAGAGAGAGGTGGGGACAGAGAGAGAGAGAGAGGTGGGACTGAGAGAGAGAGAGAGAGAGAGGTGGGACAGAGAGAGAGAGGTGGGGACAGAGAGAGCTGGGGACAGAGAGAGAGGTGGGACAGAGAGAAAGAGAGAGAGAGAGAGAGGTGGGACAGAGAGAAAGAGGTGGGGACAGAGAGAGAGAGAGGTGGGACAGAGAGAGAGAGAGAGGTGGGGACAGAGAGAGAGAGGTGGGACAGAGAGAGAGGTGGGACAGAGAGAGAGAGAGAGAGAGAGGTGGGACAGAGAGAAAGAGGTGGGGACAGAGAGAGAGAGAGGTGGGACAGAGAGAGAGAGAGAGGTGGGGGACAGAGAGAGAGAGAGAGAGGTGGGGACAGAGAGAGAGAGAGAGAGAGGTGGGACAGAGAGAAGGAGAGAGGTGGGGACAGAGAGAGAGAGAGAGAGAGGTGGGACAGAGAGAAAGAGAGAGGTGGGGACAGAGAGAGAGGTGGGGACAGAGAGAGAGAGGTGGACAGAGAGAGAGAGAGAGGTGGGGACAGAGAGAGAGAGAGAGGTGGGGACAGAGAGAGAGAGAGGTGGGGACAGAGAGAGAGAGAGGTGGGGACAGAGAGAGAGAGAGAGGTGGGACAGAGAGAGAGAGAGGTGGGGACAGAGAGAGAGAGAGAGGTGGGACTGAGAGAGAGAGAGAGGTGGGACAGAGAGAGAGAGAGAGGTGGGACAGAGAGAGAGAGAGGTGGGGACAGAGAGAGAGAGAGAGGTGGGACTGAGAGAGAGAGAGAGAGAGAGGTGGGACAGAGAGAGAGAGGTGGGGACAGAGAGAGCTGGGGACAGAGAGAGAGGTGGGACAGAGAGAGAGAGAGAGAGGTGGGGACAGAGAGAGAGAGAGAGAGGTGGGACAGAGAGAGAGAGAGAGAGGTGGGACAGAGAGAGAGAGAGAGGTGGACAGAGAGAGAGAGGTGGGGACAGAGAGAGAGGTGGGTCAAAGAGAGAGATGGGGACAGAGAGAGAGAGGTGGGGACAGAGTGAGAGAGGTGGGACAGAGAGAGAGGTGGGTCAGAGAGAGGGATGGGGACAGAGAGAGAGAGAGAGAGAGGTGGGACAGAGAGAGAGAGGTGGGACAGAGAGAGAGAGAGAGAGAGAGAGAGGTGGGACAGAGAGAGAGAGGTGGGACAAAGAGAAAGGTGGGGACAGAGAGAGAGAGGTGGGCACAGAGAGAGAGGTGGGCACAGAGAGAGAGAGAGAGAGGTGGGGACAGAGAGAGAGAGAGGTGGGGACAGAGAGAGAGAGAGAGGTGGGGACAGAGAGAGAGAGAGGTGGGGACAGAGAGAGAGAGAGAGGTGGGGACAGAGAGAGAGGTGGGACAGAGAGAGAGAGGTGGGACAGAGAGAGAGAGGTGGGACAGAGAGAGAGGTGGGTCAGAGAGAGAGATGGGGACAGAGAGAGAGAGAGAGAGGTGGGACAGAGAGAGAGAGAGGTGGGACAGAGAGAGAGAGAGAGAGGTGGGGACAGAGAGAGAGAGAGAGAGGTGGGGACAGAGAGAGAGAGAGGTGTGGACAGAGAGAGAGAGAGGTGGGGACAGAGAGAGAGGTGGGACAGAGAGAGAGAGGTGGGACAGAGAGAGAGAGGTGGGACAGAGAGAGAGGTGGGTCAGAGAGAGAGATGGGGACAGAGAGAGAGAGAGAGAGGTGGGACAGAGAGAGAGAGAGAGAGGTGGGACAGAGAGCGAGAGAGAGAGAGGTGGGGACAGAGAGAGAGAGAGAGAGAGAGATGGGACAGAGAGAGAGAGAGGTAGGACAGAGAGAGAGAGAGGTGGGGACAGAGAGAGAGGTGGGTCAGAGAGAGAGATGGGGACAGAGAGAGAGAGAGAGAGAGAGAGAGGTGGGACAGAGAGAGAGAGTGGTGGGGACAGAGAGAGAGAGAGAGAGAGGTGGGGACAGAGAGAGAGGTGGGTCAGAGAGAGTGATGGGGACAGAGAGAGAGAGAGGTGGGACAGAGAGAGAGAGAGAGAGAGGTGGGGACAGAGAGAGAGAGAGAGAGAGAGAGAGGTGGGGACAGAGAGAGAGAGGTGGGACAGAGAGAGAGGTGGGGACAGAGAGAGAGAGAGAGAGAGGTGGGACAGAGAGAGAGAGAGAGGTGGGACAGAGAGCGAGAGAGAGAGAGGAAAAGAGAGAGAGAGAGAGGGACAGAGAGAGAGAGAGAGGTGGACAGAGAGAGAGAGAGGTGGGACAGAGAGAGAGAGGTGGGGACAGAGAGAGAGGTGGGTCAGAGAGAGTGATGGGGACAGAGAGAGAGAGAGGTGGGACAGAGAGAGAGAGAGAGAGAGGTGGGGACAGAGAGAGAGAGAGAGAGAGGTGGGGACAGAGAGAGAGGTGGGTCAGAGAGAGTGATGGGGACAGAGAGAGAGAGAGGTGGGACAGAGAGAGAGAGAGAGAGAGAGAGAGAGGTGGGGACAGAGAGAGAGAGGTGGGACAGAGAGAGTGATGGGGACAGAGAGAGAGAGAGGTGGGACAGAGAGAGAGAGAGAGAGAGAGAGAGGTGGGACAGAGAGAGAGAGAGGTGGGACAGAGAGAGAGAGAGAGAGGTGGGGACAGAGAGAGAGGTGGGTCAGAGAGAGTGATGGGGACAGAGAGAGAGAGAGGTGGGACAGAGAGAGAGAGAGAGAGAGAGGTGGGGACAGAGAGAGAGAGGTGGGACAGAGAGAGAGGTGGGGACAGAGAGAAAGGTGGGGACAGAGAGAGAGAAGTGGGACAGAGAGAGAGAGAGGTGGGGACAGAGAGAGAGAGAGAGAGAGGTGGGGACAGAGAGGAGGTGGGTCAGAGAGAGAGAGAGGTGGGACAGAGAAAGAGAGAGGTGGGACAGAGAGAGAGAGAGAGGTGGGACAGAGAGAGACGTGGGGACAGAGAGAGAGAGAGGTGGGTATAGAGAGAGAGAGAGGTGGGACAGAGAGAGAGAGAGGTGGGACAGAGAGAGAGAGAGGTGGGACAGAGAGAGACGTGGGGACAGAGAGAGAGGTGGGTATAGAGAGAGAGAGAGAGAGAGAGAGAGAGGTGGGACAGAGAGAGAGGTGGGGACAGAGAGAGAGAGGTGGCACAGAGAGAGAGAGAGGTGGGGACAGAGAGAGAGAGAGAGAGGTGGGGACAGAGAGAGAGGTGGGGATAGAGAGAGAGAGAGAGAGAGAGAGGTGGGACAGAGAGAGAGAGAGAGAGATGGGGACAGAGAGAGAGTTGGGGACAGGGAGAGAGAGAGAGAGATGGGGACAGAGAGAGAGGAGGGGGACAGAGAGAGAGAGAGATGGGGACAAAGAGAGAGAGGTGGGGACAGAGAGAGAGAGGTGGGGACAGAGAGAGAGGTGGGGACAGAGAGAGAGGTGGGGACAGAGAGAGAGGTGGGGACAGAGAGAGAGAGAGAGAGGTGGGGACAGAGAGAGAGAGGTGGGGACAGAGAGAGAGGTGGGGACAGAGAGAGAGGTGGGGACAGAGAGAGAGAGAGAGATGGGACAGAGAGAGAGAGAGAGGTGGGACAGAGAGAGAGAGAGGTGGGGACAGAGAGAAAGGTGGGGACAGAGAGAGAGAGAGAGGTGGGGACAGAGAGAGAGAGGTGGGATCAGAGAGAGAGGTGGGGACACAGAGAGAGAGGTGGGGACAGAGAGAGAGGTGGGGACAGAGAGAGAGAGGTGGGGACAGAGAGAGAGAGAGGTGGAGAGAGAGAGAGGTGGGGACAGAGAGAGAGAGGTGGGATCAGAGAGAGAGGTGGGGACACAGAGAGAGAGGTGGGGACAGAGAGAGAGGTGGGGACAGAGAGAGAGGTGGGGACAGAGAGAGAGAGAGAGAGAGGTGGGACAGAGAGAAAGGTGGGGACAGAGAGAGAGAGGTGGGCACAGAGAGAGAGAGAGAGGTGGGGACAGATAGAAAGAGAGATGGGGACAGAGAGAGAGAGAGGTGGGGACAGAGAGAGAGGTGGGGACAGAGAGAGTGAGAGAGATGGGGACAGAGTGAGAGAGGTGGGGACAGAGAGAGAGAGAGAGGTGGGACAGAGAGAGAGAGAGGTGGGGACAGAAAGAGAGAGGGGGGTGGGGACAGAGAGAGAGAGGTGGGGACAGAGAGAAAGAGGTGGGGACAGAGAGAGAGCGAGAGAGGTGGGACAGAGAGAGAGGTGGGGACAGGGAGAGAGAGATGGGGACAGACAGAGAGGTGGGGACAGAGAGAGAGAGGTGGGGACAGAGAGAGAGAGAGAGATGGGGACAGAGAGAGAGGTGGGGACAAAGAGAGAAAGAGGGGTGGGGACAGAGAGAGAGAGGTGGGGAGGGAGAGAGAGGTGGGGACAAAGAGAGAAAGAGGGGTGGGGACAGAGAGAGAGAGGTGGGGAGAGAGAGAGAAGTGGGGACAGAGAGAGAGAGAGAGGTGGGGACAGAGAGAGAGGCAGGGACAGAGAGAAAGAGAGGTGGGGACAGAGAGAGAGAGAGAGAGAGGTGGGGACAGAGAGATAGAGAGAGGTGGGGACAGAGAGAGAGAGGTGGGGACAGAGAGAGAGGTGGGGACAGAGAGAGAGAGGTGGGGACAGAGAGAGAGAGAGGTGGAGAGAGAGAGAGGTGGGGACAGAGAGAGAGGTGGGGACAGAGAGAGAGAGAGAGAGAGGTGGGACAGAGAGAAAGGTGGGGACAGAGAGAGAGAGGTGGGCACAGAGAGAGAGAGAGAGATGGGACAGAGAGAGAGAGAGAGGTGGGACAGAGAGAGAGAGAGGTGGGGACAGAGAGAAAGGTGGGGACAGAGAGAGAGAGAGGTGGGGACAGAGAGAGAGAGGTGGGATCAGAGAGAGAGGTGGGGACACAGAGAGAGAGGTGGGGACAGAGAGAGAGGTGGGGACAGAGAGAGAGAGGTGGGGACAGAGAGAGAGAGAGGTGGAGAGAGAGAGAGAGGTGGGGACAGAGAGAGTGAGAGAGATGGGGACAGAGTGAGAGAGAGAGGTGGGACAGAGAGAGAGAGAGAGGTGGGACAGAGAGAGAGAGAGGTAGGGACAGAAAGAGAGAGGGGGGTGGGGACAGAGAGAGAGAGAGGTGGGGACAGAGAGAAAGAGGTGGGGACAGAGAGAGAAAGAGGGGTGGGGACAGAGAGAGAGGGGTGGGGAGAGAGAGAGAAGTGGGGACAGAGAGAGAGAGAGAGGTGGGGACAGAGAGAGAGAGGTGGGGACAGAGAAAGAGAGAGAGAGAGGTGGGGACAAAGAGAGAGGCAGGGACAGAGAGAAAGAGAGGTGGGGACAGAGAGAGAGAGAGAGAGAGGTGGGGACAGAGAGATAGAGAGAGGTGGGGACAGAGAGAGAGAGGTGGGGACAGAGAGAGAGAGGTGGGACAGAGAGAGAGAGAGATGGGGACAGAGAGAAAGAGGTGGGGACAGAGAGAGAGAGGTGGGGACAGAGAGAAAGAGGTGGGGACAGAGAGAGAGAGAGAGGTGGGGACAGAGAGAGAGAGGTGGGGACAGAGAGAGAGAAGTGGGGACAGAGAGAGAGAGAGAGGTGGGGACAGAGAGAGAGAGGTGGGGACAGAGAGAGAGAGAGAGGTGGGGACAGAGAAAGAGAGGTGGGGACAGAGAGAGAGAGGTGGGGACAGAGAGATAGAGAGGTGGGGACAGAGAGAGAGAGGTGGGGACAGAGAGAGAGGTGGGGACAGAGAGAGAGAGGTGAGGACAGAGAGAGAGGTGGGGACAGAGAGAGAGGTGGGGACAGAGAGAGAGGTGGGTCAGAGAGAGAGAGGTGGGGACAGAGAGAGAGAGAGAGGTGGGGACAGAGAGAGAGAGGTGGGGACAGAGAGAGAGAGGTGAGGACAGAGAGAGAGGTGGGGACAGAGAGAGAGGTGGGAGTGACATTTATAGCTTGATCACACAACGCTCAGGAGTGCAAACCATCAGAGATCGATTCTGGCAAATGTTAACTGTTTGTATATTCACTTCCAGTTAACTTATGGAATGTGGGGGGACCAAGAGCTGTGCCCATCATTTATTACCCTGTCCCTATTTGCCCTCTTGTGAAGGTGGGGGTGAGCTGCCATCTTGTACCACTGCAGTCCATGTGCTGTGGACAGGCCCACAATGCCCTTGGGGAGGGATTTCCAGGATTTCGACCCAGTGACAGTGAAGGAACGGTGATAGATTTCCAAGTCAGGATGGTGAGGGGCTCAGAGGGGAACTTGCAAGGGGGTGGTGTTCCCATGTATCTCCTTCCCTCGTCCTTCTAGATGGAAGTGGTCGTGGATTTGGAAGGTTGTTGTCTGAGGATCTTCGGTGAATCTCTGCAGAGCCATCTTGTAGATGGTACGCACTGAGCGTCGGTAGGGGAGGGAGGGAGTGGGTGTTTGTGGATGTGGGGCCAATCAGGCGGGGGCTGCTTTGTCCCTGGATGGTGTCGGGATTCTTGAGTGTTGTTGGAGCTGCCCCCATCCAGGGGCAAGTGGGGGGGTATTCCCTCACCCTCCTGACCTATGCCTTGTAGATGGTGGGACAGGCTTTGGGAGGGGGGGGGGGGGGGGAGTGGGGGTCAGGAATTGAGATACTTATTACCCAACTCTGATGTGCCCTTATTCACATTGCTGGTCCAATTATCGTCAATGGTAAGCACTATGGTGTTGGTAGTGGGAGATCCAAGGATGAAAATGCCCAAATAGACATGGACTTGCTGCTAATGGGTGTAGTTTATGTGTTCAGACTGACCAGTTTCCCAGTACTGGTTACTCACGTAGCTAATGCACTCTCCAGTGTCTGCTGACGTACCTGACCTAGGTGACAGAACCTGTGTGTGGAACAGAATAGTAGAACAGTTATTTATTGTCACATCTATTTTTAAGAAAAAAAAAGTGAAAGGGGTTTAGGTCGCCGTACGCTGGGGCCGTTTTAATGCATTTTCTTTTCAAAGAATGAAATAAAAATTAAGACAAAGTCGCTCTCGGTTGAAATCACAGCTCCAGGGCTCCTGTGGTTGGGAAGGCTGACACTGGTATGTGTGTGTGTGTGTGTGTGTGTGTGTGTGTGTGTGTGTGTGTGTGTGTGTGTGTGTGTGTGTGTGTGTGTGTGTGTGTGTGTGTGTGTGTGTGTGTGTGTGTGTGTGTGTGTGTGTGTGTGTGTTTTTATTCCTATATATATGATGTAGTTTACGTAGTGTGTGGGTGTGTTCTGTGCAGTACATACAGTCTCCGGGTGTGCCTGTGCAGTATACACAATGTCTGGGTGTGCGCGGTGCAGTATATACAGTCTCTGGGTGTCCTCTGTGCAGTATACACAATCTTTGGGTGTGCTCGGTGCAGTATACACAATCTCTAGGTGCGCTCGGTGCAGTATGCACACTCTCTGGGTGTGCTCGTTGCAGTACAAACAGTCTCTGTGTGTTCTCGGTGCAGTATACGCAGTCTCTGGGTGTGCCCAGTGCAGGATACACAGTCTCTGGGTGAGCCTGTGCACTATACACAATCTCTGGGTGTGCTCGGTGCAGTATACACAGTCTCTGGATCTTCGCGGTGCAGTATACACAGTCTCTGGGTGTGTTTGATACAGTTTGCACAGTCTCTGCGTGTGCTCAGTGCAGTATACGCAGTCTCTGGGTGTGCCCAGTGCAGGATACACAGTCTCTGGGTGAGCCTGTGCACTATACACAATCTCTGGGTGTGCTCGGTGCAGTATACGCAGTCTCTGGGTGTGCCCAGTGCAGGATACACAGTCTCTGGGTGAGCCTGTGCACTATACACAATCTCTGGGTGTGCTCGGTGCAGTATACGCAGTCTCTGGGTGTGCCCAGTGCAGGATACACAGTCTCTGGGTGAGCCTGTGCACTATACACAATCTCTGGGTGTGCTCGGTGCAGTATACACAGTCTCTGGATCTTCGCGGTGCAGTATACACAGTCTCTGGGTGTGTTTGATACAGTTTGCACAGTCTCTGCGTATGCTCGGTGCAGCTTACACAGTCTCTGCGTGTACTTGGTGCAGCATACACAGTCTCTGGGTGTGCTTGGTACAGTATACACAGTCTCTGGGTGTGCTTGGTACAGTATACACAGTCTCTGCGTATGCTCGGTGCAGCTTACACAGTCTCTGCGTATACTTGGTGCAGTATACACAGTCTCTGGTTGTGCTCGGTGCAGTAGACACAGTCTCTGGGTGTGCTTGGTACAGTATACACAGTCTCTGCGTATGCTCGGTGCAGCTTACACAGTCTCTGGATCTGTGCGGTACCGTATACACAGTCTCTGGGTGTGCTTAGTGCAGTATACACAGTCTCTGGGTGTGCTTGGTACAGTTTGCACAATCTCTGGGTGTGCTCAGTGCAGTTTACACAGTCTCTGGGTGTGCTCAGTGCAGTTTACACAGTCTCTGGGTGTGCTCAGTGCAGTATACACAGTCTCTGGGTGTGCTCAGTGCAGTTTACACAGTCTCTGGGTGTGCTTAGTGCAGTATACACAGTCTCTGGGTGTGCTTGGTACAGTTTACACAGTCTCTGGGTGTGCTCAGTGCAGTATACACAGTCTCTGGGTGTGCTTGGTACAGTTTACACAGTCTCTGGGTGTGCTTAGTGCAGTATACACAGTCTCTGGGTGTGCTCAGTGCAGTTTACACAGTCTCTGGGTGTGCTTGGTACAGTTTACACAGTCTCTGGGTGTGCTCAGTGCAGTTTACACAGTCTCTGGGTGTGCTTGGTACAGTATACACAGTCTCTGGGTGTGCTCAGTGCAGTTTACACAGTCTCTGGGTGTGCTTGGTACAGTTTACACAGTCTCTGGGTGTGCTTGGTACAGTTTACACAGTCTCTGGGTGTGCTTGGTGCAGTATACACAGTCTCTGGGTGTGCTCAGTGCAGTTTACACAGTCTCTGGGTGTGCTCAGTGCAGTTTACACAGTCTCTGGGTGTGCTTGGTGCAGTTTACACAGTCTCTGGGTGTGCTCAGTGCAGTTTACACAGTCTCTGGGTGTGCTTAGTGCAGTTTACACAGTCTCTGGGTGTGCTTGGTACAGTATACACAGTCTCTGGGTGTGCTCAGTGCAGTTTACACAGTCTCTGGGTGTGCTCAGTGCAGTTTACACAGTCTCTGGGTGTGCTCAGTGCAGTATACACAGTCTCTGGGTGTGCTCAGTGCAGTTTACACAGTCTCTGGGTGTGCTTGGTACAGTATACACAGTCTCTGGGTGTGCTTGGTACAGTTTACACAGTCTCTGGGTGTGCTTGGTACAGTATACACAGTCTCTGGGTGTGCTTGGTACAGTTTACACAGTCTCTGGGTGTGCTCAGTGCAGTTTACACAGTCTCTGGGTGTGCTTGGTACAGTTTACACAGTCTCTGGGTGTGCTTGGTACAGTATACACAGTCTCTGGGTGTGCTTGGTACAGTTTACACAGTCTCTGGGTGTGCTTGGTGCAGTATACACAGTCTCTGGGTGTGCTTGGTACAGTTTACACAGTCTCTGGGTGTGCTTGGTGCAGTATACACAGTCTCTGGGTGTGCTTGGTACAGTTTACACAGTCTCTGGGTGTGCTTGGTGCAGCTTACACAGTCTCTGGGTGTGCTCAGTGCAGTTTACACAGTCTCTGGGTGTGCTCGGTGCAGTTTACACAGTCTCTGGGTGTGCTCAGTGCAGTTTACACAGTCTCTGGGTGTGCTTGGTACAGTTTACACAGTCTCTGGGTGTGATTGGTACAGTTTACACAGTCTCTGGGTGTGCTTGGTACAGTTTACACAGTCTCTGGGTGTGATTGGTACAGTTTACACAGTCTCTGGGTGTGCTTGGTACAGTTTACACAGTCTCTGGGTGTGCTTGGTACAGTTTACACAGTCTCTGGGTGTGCTCAGTGCAGTATACACAGTCTCTGGGTGTGCTTGGTGGAGCTTACACAGTCTCTGGGTGTGCTCAGTGCAGTATACACAGTCTCTGGGTGTGCTCAGTGCAGTATACACAGTCTCTGGGTGTGCTCAGTGCAGTATACACAGTCTCTGGGTGTGCTCAGTGCAGTTTACACAGTCTCTGGGTGTGCTTGGTACAGTTTACACAGTCTCTGGGTGTGCTTGGTACAGTTTACACAGTCTCTGGGTGTGCTTAGTGCAGTTTACACAGTCTCTGGGTGTGCTTGGTGCAGTTTACACAGTCTCTGGGTGTGCTCAGTGCAGTATACACAGTCTCTGGGTGTGCTTGGTACAGTATACACAGTCTCTGGGTGTGCTCAGTGCAGTTTACACAGTCTCTGGGTGTGCTCAGTGCAGTTTACACAGTCTCTGGGTGTGCTTGGTACAGTTTACACAGTCTCTGGGTGTGCTCAGTGCAGTTTACACAGTCTCTGGGTGTGCCTGGTACAGTTTACACAGTCTCTGGGTGTGCTCAGTGCAGTATACACAGTCTCTGGGTGTGCTTGGTACAGTTTACACAGTCTCTGGGTGTGCTTGGTGCAGTTTACACAGTCTCTGGGTGTGCTCAGTGCAGTTTACACAGTCTCTGGGTGTGCTCAGTGCAGTTTACACAGTCTCTGGGTGTGCTTGGTACAGTTTACACAGTCTCTGGGTGTGCTCAGTGCAGTATACACAGTCTCTGGGTGTGCTTGGTGCAGTATACACAGTCTCTGGGTGTGCTTGGTGCAGTTTACACAGTCTCTGGGTGTGCTTGGTGCAGTATACACAGTCTCTGGGTGTGCTCGGTGCAGTTTACACAGTCTCTGGGTGTGCTTGGTGCAGTATACACAGTCTCTGGGTGTGCTCGGTGCAGTTTACACAGTCTCTGGGTGTGCTTGGTGCAGTATACACAGTCTCTGGGTGTGCTCAGTGCAGTATACACAGTCTCTGGGTGTGCTCAGTGCAGTATACACAGTCTCTGGGTGTGCTTGGTGCAGTTTACACAGTCTCTGGGTGTGCTTGGTACAGTATACACAGTCTCTGGGTGTGCTCAGTGCAGTATACACAGTCTCTGGGTGTGCTCAGTGCAGTATACACAGTCTCTGGGTGTGCTTGGTACAGTTTACACAGTCTCTGGGTGTGCTTGGTACAGTTTACACAGTCTCTGGGTGTGCTCAGTGCAGTATACACAGTCTCTGGGTGTGCTTGGTACAATTTACAGTCTCTGGGTGTGCTTGGTGCAGTATACACAGTCTCTGGGTGTGCTTAGTGCAGTATACACAGTCTCTGGGTGTGCTCAGTGCAGTTTACACAGTCTCTGGGTGTGCTCAGTGCAGTTTACACAGTCTCTGGGTGTGCTTAGTGCAGTTTACACAGTCTCTGGGTGTGCTTGGTACAGTTTACACAGTCTCTGGGTGTGCTTGGTACAGTTTACACAGTCTCTGGGTGTGCTCAGTGCAGTTTACACAGTCTCTGGGTGTGCTTGGTACAGTTTACACAGTCTCTGGGTGTGCTTGGTACAGTTTACACAGTCTCTGGGTGTGCTCAGTGCAGTTTACACAGTCTCTGGGTGTGCTCAGTGCAGTTTACACAGTCTCTGGGTGTGCTTGGTACAGTATACACAGTCTCTGGGTGTGATTGGTACAGTTTACACAGTCTCTGGGTGTGCTCAGTGCAGTATACACAGTCTCTGGGTGTGCTTGGTGCAGTATACACAGTCTCTGGGTGTGCTTGGTACAGTTTACACAGTCTCTGGGTGTGCTTGGTACAGTTTACACAGTCTCTGGGTGTGCTTGGTGCAGTATACACAGTCTCTGGGTGTGCTTGGTACAGTTTACACAGTCTCTGGGTGTGCTTGGTACAGTTTACACAGTCTCTGGGTGTGCTTGGTGCAGTATACAATGTCTCTGGGTGTGCTTAGTGCAGTATACACAGTCTCTGGGTGTGCTCAGTGCAGTTTACACAGTCTCTGGGTGTGCTCAGTGCAGTTTACACAGTCTCTGGGTGTGCTTAGTGCAGTTTACACAGTCTCTGGGTGTGCTTGGTACAGTTTACACAGTCTCTGGGTGTGCTTGGTACAGTTTACACAGTCTCTGGGTGTGCTCAGTGCAGTTTACACAGTCTCTGGGTGTGCTTGGTACAGTTTACACAGTCTCTGGGTGTGCTTGGTACAGTTTACACAGTCTCTGGGTGTGCTTGGTGCAGTTTACACAGTCTCTGGGTGTGCTTGGTGCAGTTTACACAGTCTCTGGGTGTGCTCAGTGCAGTTTACACAGTCTCTGGGTGTGCTCAGTGCAGTTTACACAGTCTCTGGGTGTGCTTGGTACAGTTTACACAGTCTCTGGGTGTGCTCAGTGCAGTTTACACAGTCTCTGGGTGTGCTTGGTACAGTATACACAGTCTCTGGGTGTGCTTGGTACAGTTTACACAGTCTCTGGGTGTGCTTGGTACAGTATACACAGTCTCTGGGTGTGCTTGGTACAGTTTACACAGTCTCTGGGTGTGCTCAGTGCAGTTTACACAGTCTCTGGGTGTGCTTGGTACAGTTTACACAGTCTCTGGGTGTGCTTGGTACAGTATACACAGTCTCTGGGTGTGCTTGGTACAGTTTACACAGTCTCTGGGTGTGCTTGGTGCAGTATACACAGTCTCTGGGTGTGCTTGGTACAGTTTACACAGTCTCTGGGTGTGCTTGGTGCAGTATACACAGTCTCTGGGTGTGCTTGGTACAGTTTACACAGTCTCTGGGTGTGCTTGGTGCAGTATACACAGTCTCTGGGTGTGCTTGGTACAGTTTACACAGTCTCTGGGTGTGCTTGGTACAGTTTACACAGTCTCTGGGTGTGCTCAGAGCAGTTTACACAGTCTCTGGGTGTGCTTGGTACAGTTTACACAGTCTCTGGGTGTGCTTGGTACAGTTTACACAGTCTCTGGGTGTGCTTGGTACAGTTTACACAGTCTCTGGGTGTGCTCAGTGCAGTATACACAGTCTCTGGGTGTGCTCAGTGCAGTTTACACAGTCTCTGGGTGTGCTTGGTACAGTTTACACAGTCTCTGGGTGTGCTTGGTGCAGCTTACACAGTCTCTGGGTGTGCTTGGTACAGTTTACACAGTCTCTGGGTGTGCTTGGTACAGTTTACACAGTCTCTGGGTGTGATTGGTACAGTTTACACAGTCTCTGGGTGTGCTTGGTGCAGCTTACACAGTCTCTGGGTGTGCTTGGTACAGTTTACACAGTCTCTGGGTGTGCTCAGTGCAGTTTACACAGTCTCTGGGTGTGCTTGGTACAGTTTACACAGTCTCTGGGTGTGCTCAGTGCAGTTTACACAGTCTCTGGGTGTGCTTGGTACAGTTTACACAGTCTCTGGGTGTGATTGGTGCAGCTTACACAGTCTCTGGGTGTGCTTGGTGCAGCTTACACAGTCTCTGGGTGTGCTTGGTACAGTTTACACAGTCTCTGGGTGTGCTTGGTACAGTTTACACAGTCTCTGGGTGTGCTTGGTACAGTTTACACAGTCTCTGGGTGTGCTTGGTGCAGCTTACACAGTCTCTGGGTGTGCTTGGTACAGTTTACACAGTCTCTGGGTGTGCTCAGTGCAGTTTACACAGTCTCTGGGTGTGCTCAGTGCAGTTTACACAGTCTCTGGGTGTGCTTGGTACAGTTTACACAGTCTCTGGGTGTGCTTGGTACAGTTTACACAGTCTCTGGGTGTGCTCAGTGCAGTTTACACAGTCTCTGGGTGTGCTTAGTGCAGTATACACAGTCTCTGGGTGTGCTTGGTACAGTTTGCACAGTCTCTGGGTGTGCTCAGTGCAGTATACACAGTCTCTGGGTGTGCTCAGTGCAGTATACACAGTCTCTGGGTGTGCTCAGTGCAGTATACACAGTCTCTGGGTGTGCTTAGTGCAGTATACACAGTCTCTGGGTGTGCTTGGTACAGTTTACACAGTCTCTGGGTGTGCTCAGTGCAGTTTACACAGTCTCTGGGTGTGCTCAGTGCAGTTTACACAGTCTCTGGGTGTGCTCAGTGCAGTTTACACAGTCTCTGGGTGTGCTTGGTACAGTTTACACAGTCTCTGGGTGTGCTCAGTGCAGTATACACAGTCTCTGGGTGTGCTTAGTGCAGTATACACAGTCTCTGGGTGTGCTTAGTGCAGTAGACACAGTCTCTGGGTGTGCTTGGTGCAGTATACACAGTCTCTGGGTGTGCTTGGTGCAGTTTACACAGTCTCTGGGTGTGCTTGGTGCAGTATACACAGTCTCTGGGTGTGCTTGGTACAGTTTACACAGTCTCTGGGTGTGCTTAGTGCAGTTTACACAGTCTCTGGGTGTGCTTGGTGCAGTATACACAGTCTCTGCGTGTGCTCGGTGCAGTATACACAGTCTCTGGGTGTGCTTGGTACAGTTTACACAGTCTCTGGGTGTGCTCAGTGCAGTATACACAGTCTCTGGGTGTGCTTGGTACAGTTTACACAGTCTCTGGGTGTGCTTGGTACAGTTTACACAGTCTCTGGGCGTGATTGGTACAGTTTACACAGTCTCTGGGTGTGCTTGGTACAGTTTACACAGTCTCTGGGTGTGCTCAGTGCAGTTTACACAGTCTCTGGGTGTGCTTGGTACAGTTTACACAGTCTCTGGGCGTGTTTGGTACAGTTTACACAGTCTCTGGGTGTGCTCAGTGCAGTTTACACAGTCTCTGGGTGTGCTTGGTACAGTTTACACAGTCTCTGGGCGTGATTGGTACAGTTTACACAGTCTCTGGGTGTGCTTGGTACAGTTTACACAGTCTCTGGGTGTGCTCAGTGCAGTTTACACAGTCTCTGGGTGTGCTCAGTGCAGTTTACACAGTCTCTGGGTGTGCTTGGTACAGTTTACACAGTCTCTGGGTGTGCTTGGTACAGCTTACACAGTCTCTGGGTGTGCTTAGTGCAGTTTACACAGTCTCTGGGTGTGCTTTGTACAGTTTACAATGTCTCTGGGTGTGCTCAGTGCAGTTTACACAGTCTCTGGGTGTGCTTGGTACAGTTTACACAGTCTCTGGGTGTGCTCAGTGCAGTTTACACAGTCTCTGGGTGTGCTTGGTACAGTTTACACAGTCTCTGGGTGTGCTTGGTGCAGTTTACACAGTCTCTGGGTGTGCTTGGTACAGTTTACACAGTCTCTGGGTGTGCTCAGTGCAGTATACACAGTCTCTGGGTGTGCTCAGTGCAGTATACACAGTCTCTGGGTGTGCTTGGTACAGTTTACACAGTCTCTGGGTGTGCTTGGTGCAGTTTACACAGTCTCTGGGTGTGCTTGGTACAGTTTACACAGTCTCTGGGTGTGCTCAGTGCAGTTTACACAGTCTCTGGGTGTGCTTGGTACAGTTTACACAGTCTCTGGGTGTGCTCAGTGCAGTTTACACAGTCTCTGGGTGTGCTTGGTACAGTTTACACAGTCTCTGGGTGTGCTCAGTGCAGTTTACACAGTCTCTGGGTGTGCTTGGTACAGTTTACACAGTCTCTGGGTGTGCTCAGTGCAGTATACACAGTCTCTGGGTGTGCTCAGTGCAGTTTACACAGTCTCTGGGTGTGCTCAGTGCAGTTTACACAGTCTCTGGGTGTGCTCAGTGCAGTTTACACAGTCTCTGGGTGTGCTTGGTACAGTTTACACAGTCTCTGGGTGTGCTCAGTGCAGTATACACAGTCTCTGGGTGTGCTCAGTGCAGTTTACACAGTCTCTGGGTGTGCTCAGTGCAGTTTACACAGTCTCTGGGTGTGCTTGGTACAGTTTACACAGTCTCTGGGTGTGCTCAGTGCAGTATACACAGTCTCTGGGTGTGCTTAGTGCAGTATACACAGTCTCTGGGTGTGCTTAGTGCCGTATACACAGTCTCTGGGTATGCTTGGTGCAGTTTACACAGTCTCTGGGTGTGCTTGGTACAGTTTACACAGTCTCTGGGTGTGCTCAGTGCAGTATACACAGTCTCTGGGTGTGCTCAGTGCAGTTTACACAGTCTCTGGGTGTGCTCAGTGCAGTTTACACAGTCTCTGGGTGTGCTTGGTACAGTTTACACAGTCTCTGGGTGTGCTCAGTGCAGTATACACAGTCTCTGGGTGTGCTTAGTGCAGTATACACAGTCTCTGGGTGTGCTTAGTGCAGTATACACAGTCTCTGGGTGTGCTTGGTGCAGTTTACACAGTCTCTGGGTGTGCTTGGTACAGTTTACACAGTCTCTGGGTGTGCTTGGTACAGTTTACACAGTCTCTGGGTGTGCTTGGTGCAGTTTACACAGTCTCTGGGTGTGCTTAGTGCAGTTTACACAGTGTCTGGGTGTGCTTGGTGCAGTTTACACAGTCTCTGGGTGTGCTCAGTGCAGTATACACAGTCTCTGGGTGTGCTTGTTGCAGTCTACACAGTCTCTGGGTGTGCTTGGTGCAGTTTACACAGTCTCTGGGTGTGCTTGGTACAGTTTACACAGTCTCTGGGTGTGCTCAGTGCAGTTTACACAGTCTCTGGGTGTGCTTGGTACAGTTTACACAGTCTCTGGGTGTGCTTAGTGCAGTATACACAGTCTCTGGGTGTGCTCAGTGCAGTTTACACAGTCGCTGGGCGTGATTGGTACAGTTTACACAGTCTCTGGGTGTGCTTGGTACAGTTTACACAGTCGCTGGGCGTGATTGGTACAGTTTACACAGTCGCTGGGCGTGATTGGTACAGTTTACACAGTCTCTGGGTGTGCTCAGTGCAGTTTACACAGTCTCTGGGTGTGCTTGGTACAGTTTACACAGTCTCTGGGTGTGCTCAGTGCAGTTTACACAGTCGCTGGGCGTGATTGGTACAGTTTACACGATCTCTGGGTGTGCTTGGTACAGTTTACACAGTCTCTGGGTGTGCTCAGTGCAGTTTACACAGTCTCTGGGCGTGATTGGTACAGTTTACACAGTCGCTGGGCGTGATTGGTACAGTTTACACAGTCTCTGGGTGTGCTTAGTGCTGTATACACAGTCTCTGGGTGTGCTCAGTGCAGTTTACACAGTCTCTGGGTGTGCTCAGTGCAGTTTACACAGTCTCTGGGTGTGCTTGGTACAGTTTACACAGTCTCTGGGTGTGCTTGGTACAGTTTACACAGTCTCTGGGCATGATTGGTACAGTTTACACAGTCTCTGGGTGTGCTTGGTACAGTTTACACAGTCTCTGGGTGTGCTCAGTGCAGTTTACACAGTCTCTGGGTGTGCTCAGTGCAGTTTACACAGTCTCTGGGTGTGCTTGATACAGTTTACACAGTCTCTGGGTGTGCTTGGTACAGTTTACACAGTCTCTGGGTGTGCTCAGTGCAGTTTACACAGTCGCTGGGCTTGATTGGTACAGTTTACACAGTCTCTGGGTGTGCTTGGTACAGTTTACACAGTCTCTGGGTGTGCTCAGTGCAGTTTACACAGTCTCTGGGTGTGCTCAGTGCAGTTTACACAGTCTCTGGGTGTGCTCAGTGCAGTTTACACAGTCTCTGGGTGTGCTTGGTACAGTTTGCACAGTCTCTGGGTGTGCTCAGTGCAGTATACACAGTCTCTGGGTGTGCTCAGTGCAGTTTACACAGTCTCTGGGCGTGATTGGTACAGTTTACACAGTCTCTGGGTGTGCTTAGTGCAGTTTACACAGTCTCTGGGTGTGCTTGGTACAGTTTACACAGTCTCTGGGCGTGATTGGTACAGTTTACACAGTCTCTGGGTGTGCTCAGTGCAGTTTACACAGTCTCTGGGTGTGCTTGGTACAGTTTACACAGTCTCTGGGCGTGATTGGTACAGTTTACACAGTCTCTGGGTGTGCTCAGTGCAGTTTACACAGTCTCTGGGTGTGCTTGGTACAGTTTACACAGTCTCTGGGTGTGCTCAGTGCAGTTTACACAGTCTCTGGGTGTGCTCAGTGCAGTTTACACAGTCTCTGGGTGTGCTTGGTACAGTTTACACAGTCTCTGGGTGTGCTTGGTACAGTTTACACAGTCTCTGGGCGTGATTGGTACAGTTTACACAGTCTCTGGGTGTGCTTGGTACAGTTTACACAGTCTCTGGGTGTGCTCAGTGCAGTTTACACAGTCTCTGGGTGTGCTCAGTGCAGTTTCCACAGTCTCTGGGTGTGCTCAGTGCAGTTTACACAGTCTCTGGGTGTGCTTGGTACAGTTTACACAGTCTCTGGGTGTGCTTGGTACAGTTTACACAGTCTCTGGGCGTGATTGGTACAGTTTACACAGTCTCTGGGTGTGCTTGGTACAGTTTACACAGTCTCTGGGCGTGATTGGTGCACTATACACAGTCTCTGGGCGTGATTGGTACAGTTTACACAGTCGCTGGGCGTGATTGGTACAGTTTACACAGTCTCTGGGCGTGATTGGTACAGTTTACACAGTCTCTGGGTGTGATTGGTACAGTTTACACAGTCTCTGGGCGTGATTGGTACAGTTTACACAGTCTCTGGGCGTGATTGGTACAGTTTACACAGTCGCTGGGCGTGATTGGTACAGTTTACACAGTCTCTGGGCGTGATTGGTACAGTTTACACAGTCTCTGGGCGTGATTGGTACAGTTTACACAGTCTCTGGGTGTGCTTGGTGCAGGATACACAGTCTCTGGGTCTGCCTGTGCAGGATACACAGTCTCTGGGTCTGCCTGTGCAGGATACACAGTCTCTGGGTCTGCCTGTGCAGGATACACAGTCTCTGGGTGTGCTCTTTGCAGTATACACTGTTTCTGGTTGTGCCTATGAATTATACACAGTTTCTCTGTGTGTCTGTGCAATTTAGACAGACTCTGGCTGTGCTTGATGCAGTATACACAGTCTCTGGGTGTGCTCAATACAGTATACAAAGTCTCAGGGTGTGCTCAATGCAGTATATGTAGTCACTGGGTGTGCCTGTGCAGTATGCAATGTCTCTGGGTCTGCCTGTGCAGAATACACAGTCTCTGGGAGTGCCTGTGCAGTATCCACAGACTCTGTGCATGCTCGGTGCACTATACACAGTCTCTGGGTGTGCCAGGGCAGTATCCACAGACTCTGTGCATGCTCGGTGCACTATACACAGTCTTTGAGTGTGCTCAGTGCAGTATCCACGGACTCTCTGAGCGCTTGGTGCACTATACACAGTCTCTGGGTGTGCTCAGTGCAGTGTACAGTTCTGGTCACTGCATTATAAGAAGGATGTGGAAGCTTTGGAAAGGGTGCAGAGGAGACTTACTAGGATGTTGCCTGGTACGGAAGGAATGTCTTACGAGGAAAGGCTGAGGGACTTGAGGCTGTTCTCGTTAGAGAGAAGAAGGTTGAGAGGTGACTAAATAGAGACATACAAGATAATCAGAGGTTAGATAGGGTGGACAGGGAGAAGCTTTTTCCAAGTACGGGGACGGCAAACACGAGGGGACACAACTTTTAAGTGAGGGGAGATAGGTATAAGACAGATGTCAGAGATAGTTTCTTTACACAGAGAGTAGTAAGAGTATGGAATGCTTTGCCTGCAACGGTGGTAGTTTCGCCAAGTTTAAGTGCATTTAAGTCGTCATTGGGTGGGCAAATGGATGTACATGGAATAGTGTAGGTGGGATGGGCTTCAGGTTAGTATGACAGGGTGGTGCAACACCGAGGGCCGAAGGGCCTGTACTGCACTGTAATGTTCTATGTTCTATGTTCTATATACACAGTATCTGGGTGTGCTCCGTGTAGTATACACAGTCTCTGATTGTGCTCGGTGCAGGATACACAGTCTCTGTTTGTTCTTGGTGTGGTATACACGGTCGCTGGGTATGCTTGTTGCAGTTTACGCAGTCTCTGGGTTTGACCAGTGCAGTATACAAAGTCTCTGGGTGAGCTTGGTGCAGTTTACACAGTTTCTGGGTGAGTTTGGTGCAGTATAGTCAGTCTGTGGGTGTGCTCGGTGCAGTATACACATTCTCTGGTTGTGCTCGATGCAGTGTACGCAGTCTGTGTATGCTCTCAGTGCAGTATGCACAGTATCTAATTGTGCTTGGTGCAGCATACAGAGTCTCTGGGTGGGCCTGTGCAGTATACACAGTCTTTGGGTGTGCCTGTGCAGTATACACAGTCTCTGTGTCTCCGCGGTGCAGTATACACAGTCTCTGGGAGTGCTTGGTACACTTTGCACAGTCTTTGGGTGTGCTTAGTGCAGTATATACAGTCTCTGGGAGTGCTTGGTACACTTTACACAGTCTCTGGGTGGGCTCGGTGCAGTATACACAGTCTCAGGTTGTGCTTGGTGCAGGGTACACAGTCTCTGGTGTGCTCAGTGCAGAATACACATTCTCTGGGTGTGCTTGGTGCAGTATACACAGTCTCTGGGAGGGCTTGGTGCAGTTTACACCATCTCTGGGTGAGCTTCTGCAGTATACACAGTCTCTGGGTGTGCTCGCTGGAGTATACACAATCTCTAGGTCTGCTTGGTGCAGTATGCACACTCTCTGGGTGTGCTCAGTGTAATTTACACAGTCTCTGAGTGTGCTTGGTACAGAATACAGAGTCTCTGGGTGAGTGTGTGCAGTATACACAGCCTCTGGGTGTGCACGTTGCAGCATGCACAGTCTCTGGGCGTTCCTGTGCAGTATACACAGTCTTTGGATCTGTGCAATGCCGTATACACAGTCTCTGGATGCACTTGGTACAGTGTGCACAGTCTCTGGTTGTGTTTGGTGCAGCTTATACAGTCTCTGGGCATGATCGGTGTAGAAGACACAGTCTCTGCGTGTGCTTGGTGCTGTATACACAGTCTCTGGGTGGTCTCAAGGCAGTATACCCAGTCTCTGGGTGTGCTCACGGCTGTATACACCGTCTCTGGGTGTGCCTGTTCAGTATACATAGTCTCTGTGTCTGCTTGTTGCTGAATACACAGTCTCTGGGTGTGCTCAGTGCAGTATAGACAGTCTCTGTGTATGCGTATGCAGTATATAGTCTCTGGGTTTGCTCAGTGCAGTATACATAGTCTCTGTGTGTTCTTGGTGCAGTATACACAGTCTCTGGGTGGTCTCAGGGCAGTATACAGAGTCTATGGGTGTGCTCAGTGCAGTATAGACAGTCTCTGGGTGTGCTTGGTGCAGTATACACAGTCTCTGGGTGGTCTCAGGGCAGTATACAGAGTCTATGGGTGTGCTCAGTGCAATATAGACAGTCTCTGTGTATTCTTGGTGCGGTATACACAGTCGCTGTCTATGCTTGTTGCAGTATACACAATCTCTGGTTGTGCTCGCTGCTGTATACACAGTCCCTGGGTGTGCTTTGTGCAGTATACATAGTCTATGGGTATGCTCAGTGCAGTATAGACAGTTTCTGGGTATGCGTATGCAGTATATATTCTCTGGGTTTGCTCAGTGCAGTTTACACAGTCTCTGTGTGTTCTTGGTGTGGTATACACAGTCGCTGGCTATGCTTGTTGCAGTTTACACAATCTCTGGGTGTGCCCAGTGCAGTATATACAGTCCCTGGGTGAGCTTGGTGCAGTATACTCAGTCTGTGGGTGTGCTCAGTGCAGTATACACAGTCTCTGGTTGTTCTCAGTGCTGTATACGCAGTCTCTGGGTGTGCTTTGTGCAGTATACATAGTCTCTGGGTGTGCTCAGTACAGTAAACCTAGTCTCTGGGTGTGCTCGGTGCAGTATGCACAATCTCTGGGTGGTCTCAGGGCAGTATACAGAGTCTATGGGTGTGCTCAGTGCAGTATAGACAGTCTCTGGGTGTACTTGGTGCAGTATACATAGTCTCTGGGTGTGCTCAGTGCAGTATACCCAGTCTCTGGGTGTGCTCGGTGCAGTATGCACAGTCTTTGGGTTTGCCTGTGCAGTATACATAGTCTCTGTGTGTGTTCAGTGCAGTATACACAGTCTCTGTATGTGCTCAGTGCAGTATACACAGTCTCTGGGTGTACTTGGTGCAGTATACATAGTTTCTGGGTGTGCTCAGTGCAGTTTACCCAGTCTCTGGGTGTGCCTGTGCAGTATACACTAATTCTGTGTGCGCTTGGTGCAGTACACAGAATCTCTGGATGTGCCTGTGCAGTATACACAGTCTCTGGGTGTGCCTGTGCAGTATACACAGTATCTGGGTGTGCTTGATGCAGATTACAAAGTCTCTGTTTGTCCTTGGTGCAGTATACACAGTTTCTGAGTGTGCTCAGTGCAGTACACAAAGTCTCTGGTTGTCCTTGGTGCAGTATATACAGTCTCTGGATTGTGCTCAGTGCAGTATACACAGTCTCTGGTTGTGCTTATGCAGTATACACAGTCTCTGGTTGTGCTCAGTGCAGTATAGACAGTCTCTGGTTGTGCCTATGCAGTATGCACAGTCTCTGGTTGTGCTCAGTGCAGTATAGACAGTCTCTGGTTGTGCCTATGCAGTATACACAGTGCCTTTTTGTGCATGTGCAGTACACAAAGTCTCTGGGTGTGCTCAGTGCAGTATACACTGTATCTGGGTGTGTCTTTGCTGCATACAATGTCTCTGAATATGCTCAGTGCAGTATACACAGTCACTGGGTGTGCCTGTACAGTATCGACAGTCTTGGGGTGTGCTCGGTGCAGTATACACAGACTCTGGATGTGCTGGCCCAGTATACGCAGTATCAGGGTCTGCTCAGTGCGGTATGCACAGACTCTGGGTGTGCCTGTGCAGTATATGCAGACACTGTGTGCGCTCAGTGCAGTACACACAGTCTCTGGGTGTTTACACAGTCTGTGTGTGTGCTTGGTGCATTATACACAATCTCTGGGTGTTCTCAGGGCAGTATACACAATCTCTGGGTCTGCCTGTGCAGTTTACCCAGTCTCTGGGTATGCTTGTTGCAGTATACACAGTCTCTGGGTGAGCTTACTGCAGCTTACACAGTCTCTGGGTCTGCTCGGTGCAGTATAGACAGTCTCTGGGGGTGCCTTTGCTGCGTACAATGTCTCTGATTGTGCTCAGTGCAGTGTACACAGTCACTGGGTGTTTCTGTGCAGTATACACCATCTCTGATTGTGCTCAGGGCAGCATACACAGTCTCTGGGTGTGTTTGGTGCAGCAGACGGAGTCTCTGGGAGTGCCTGTGCAGTATACACAGTCTCTGCGTGGGCTGAGTGCAGTATACACAGTCTCTGGGTTTGCTCGGAGCAGTAGACACAGTCCCTGGATGTGCCTGTGCAGTACACACAGTCTCTGGGTGTGCGTGTGTAGTATACACAGACTCTGGGTGTGCTTGTGCATGATACACATTATGGGTGTGCTTAGTGCAGTATACAAAATCTCTGGTTGTCCTTGGTGCAGTATACACAGACTCTGGGTGTGCTCAGTGCAGTATACACAGTCTCTGAGTGTGCCTGTGCAATATATACAGTCTCTGCATGTGCTCAGTGCAGTATACACAGACTCTGGGTGCACTCGATGCAGTACACACAGTCTCTGGGTGTGCTCGTGCAATATACACAGTCTCTGGGTGTGCTCGATGCAGTATACACAGTCTCTGTGAGTGTTTGGTGCAGTATACACAGTCTCTGGGTGTTCTCAGGACAGTATACACAGTCTCTGGGTGTGCCTGTGCAGTATACACAATCTCTAGGTGCACTCGGTGTTGTATGCACATTCTATGTGTCTGCGTGGTGCAGTATACACAATCTCTGTGTGTTCATGATGTGGTATTCACAGTCTCTGGGTATGCTTGTTGCAGTATACACAGTCTCTGGATGAGTTTAGTGCAGTTTACACAGTCTCTGGGAGTGTTCGTTGCAGTATGCACAGTCTCTGGTTGTGCTCGGTGCAGTATACACAGTCTCTGGGTGTGCTCGGGACAGTATACACAGTCTCTGGGTGTGCTCGGGACAGTATACACAGTCTCTGCATGTGCTTGGTGCAGTATAGACAGTCTCTGGTTGTTACTATGCAGTATACACAGTCCCTGGGTGTGCCTGTGCAGTATACGCAGTCTCTGCGTGTGCTCGGTGCAGTGTACACAGTCTCTGGGTGTGCTTGGTCCAGCATACAGAGTCTCTGGGTGAGCCTGTGCAGTATACACAGTCTCTGGGTGTGCTTGGTACAGTGTTTACAGTCTCTGGGTGTGCTCAGTGCTGTTTACACAGTCTGTGTGTGTGCTTGGTGCATTATACACAATCTCTGGGTGTTCTCAGGGCAGTATACACAATCTCTGGGTCTGCCTGTGCAGTTTACCCAATCTCTGGGTATGCTTGTTGCAGTATACACAGTCTCTGGGTGAGCTTACTGCAGCTTACACAGTCTCTGGGTCTGCTCGGTGCAGTATAGACAGTCTCTGGGTGTGCCTTTGCTGCGTACAATGTCTCTGATTGTGCTCAGTGCAGTGTACACAGTCACTGGGTGTTTCTGTGCAGTATACACCATCTCTGATTGTGCTCAGGGCAGCATACACAGTCTCTGGGTGTGTTTGGTGCAGCAGACGGAGTCTCTGGGAGTGCCTGTGCAGTATACACAGTCTCTGCGTGGGCTGAGTGCAGTATACACAGTCTCTGGGTTTGCTCGGAGCAGTAGACACAGTCCCTGGATGTGCCTGTGCATTATACACCATGTCTGGTTGTGCTCGGTGCAGTATACACAGTCTCTGGTTGTGCTCAGTTCAGTATACACAGTCTCTGGGTGTACTCGATGCAGTACGCACAATCTCTGGTTGTCCTTGGTGCAGTATGCACAGTCTCTGGCTATGCTCAGTGCAGTATACACAGTCTCTGCGTGTGCTCAGTGCAGTGTACGCAGTCTCTAGTTGTGCTCGGTGCAGTATACATAGTCTCTGTGTCTGCTGGTTGCAGAATACACAGTCTCTGGCTGTGCTCAGTGCAGTATACCTAGCCTCTGCGTGTGCTCGGCGCAGTGTACGCAGTCTCTAGTTGTGCTCGGTGCAGTATACACAGTCTCTGGTTATGCTCAGTGCAGTATACACTGTCTCTGCGTGTGCTCAGTGCAGTATACACAGTCTCTGCGTGTGCTCAGTGCAGTGTACGCAGTCTCTAGTTATGCTCGGTGCAGTATACACAGTCTCTGGGTGTGCTTGGTGCAGCATACAGAGTCTCTGGGTGAGCCTGTGCAGTATACGCATTCTCTGTATCTGTGCGGTGCAGTATAGACAGTCTCTGGGTGTGCCTTTGCTGTGTACAATGTCTCTGATTGTGCTCAGTGCAGTGTACACAGTCACTGGGTGTGTCTGTGCAGTATACACCATCTCTGATTGTGGTCAGGGCAGTATACACAGTCTCTGGGTGTGTTTGGTGCAGCGGACGGAGTCTCTGGGAGTGCCTGTGCAGTATACACAGTCTCTGCGTGGGCTGAGTGCAGTATACACAGTCTCTGGGTTTGCTCGGAGCAGTAGACACAGTCTCTGGATGTGCCTGTGCAGTATACACCATCTCTGGGTGTGCTCAGGGCTGTATACACAGTCTCTGAATGTGCTCGGTGCAGCATACACAGTCTCCGGGTGAGCCTGTGCAGTATGCGCAGTCTCTGGGTGTTCTTGTTCAGTATACACAGCCTCTGGGTGTGCACGGTGCAGTATGCACAGTCTCTGTGTGCGCCTTTGCTGCATACAATGTCTCTGGGTGTGTTTAGTGCAGTATACACAGTCACTGGGTGTGCCTGTGCATTATACACCATGTCTGGTTGTGCTCGGTGCAGTATACACAGTCTCTGGTTGTGCTCAGTTCAGTATACACTGTCTCTGGGTGTACTCGATGCAGTACGCACAATCTCTGGGTGTGCCTGTGCAGTATACACAGTCTCTGGCTATGCTCAGTGCAGTATACACAGTCTCTGCGTGTGCTCAGTGCAATGTACGCAGTCTCTAGTTGTGCTCGGTGCAGTATACATAGTCTCTGTGTCTGCTGGTTGCAGAATACACAATCTCTGGCTGTGCTCAGTGCAGTATACCTAGCCTCTGCGTGTGCTCGGTGCAGTGTACGCAGTCTCTAGTTGTGCTCGGTGCAGTATACACAGTCTCTGGCTATGCTCAGTGCAGTATACACAGTCTCTGCGTGTGCTCAGAGCAGTGTACGCAGTCTCTGGTTGCGCTCGGTGCAATATACACAGTCTCTGGGTGTGCTTGGTGCAGCATGCAGAGTCTCTGGGTGAGCCTGTGCAGTATACACGTTCTCTGTGTCTGTGCGGTGCAGTATAGACAGTCTCTGGGTGTGCTTGGTACAGTTTGCACAGTCTCTGAGTGTGCTCAGTGCTGTTTACACAGTCTCTGGATGTGCTTGGTGCAGCTTACACAGTCTCTGGGTGTGCGTATGCAGTACACAGTCTCTGGGTTTGCTCAGTGCAGCATACAGAGTCTCTGAGTGTGCCTGTGCAGTATATACAGTCTCTGGGTGAGCCTGTGCAGTATACACAGCATCTGCGTGTGCTTGGTGCAGTATACACAGTCTCTGGGTGTGCTTGATACAGTTTGCACGGTCTCTGGGTGTGCTCAGTGCAATTTACACAGTCTCTGGGTGTGCGTATGCAGTACATACAGTCTCTGGGTGTTCTTGGTACAGTTTTCACAATCTCTGGGTATGCTTGGTGCAGTATACACAGTCTCTGAGTGTTCTTCGTACAGTTTGCACAGTGTCTGGGTATGCTTGGTGCAGTATACACAGTCTCTGGGTGTGCTTGGTACAGTTTGCACAGTCTCTGGGTGAGCCTGTGCAGTATACACAGTCTCTGGGTGTGCTTGGTGCAGCATACAGAGTCTCTGGGTGAGCCTGTGCAGTATACACAGTTTCTGGGTGTGCACGGTGCAGCACGCACAGTCTCTGGGTGAGCCTGTGCAGTATACACAGCCTCTGGGTGTGCCTGTGCAGTATATACAGTCTCTGGGTGTGCCTGTGCAGTATACACAGCATCTGCGTGTGCTTGGTGCAGTATACACAGTCTCTGGGTGTGCGTATGCAGTACACAGTCTCTGGGTTTGCTCAGTGCAGCATACACAGTCTCTGAGTGTGCCTGTGCAGTATATACAGTCTCTGGGTGTGCTCAGTGCAATTTACACAGTCTCTGGGTGTGCGTATGCAGTACATACAGTCTCTGGGTGTTCTTGGTACAGTTTTCACAATCTCTGGGTATGCTTGGTGCAGTATACATAGTCTCTGAGTGTTCTTCGTACAGTTTGCACAGTCTCTGGGTGTGCTTGATGCAGTATACACAATCTCTGGGTGTGCTCGGTGCAATATACATAGTCTCTGGGTCTGCGCAATGCAGTGTACACAGTCTCTGGGTGTGCTTGGTGCAGAATACATAGTCTCTGGATGTGTGCGGTGTCGTATACACAGTCTCTGGATGTGCTTAGTGCAGTATACACAGTCACAGGGTGTGCCTGTGCAGAGTACACACCATGTCTGGTTGTGCTCAGTGCAGTATACACAATCTCTGGTTGTGCTCAGTGTAGTATACACAGTCTCTTGGTGTTCTTGGTGCAGCATACAGAGTCTCTAGGTGAGCCTGTGCAGCATGCACAATCTCTGGGTGTGCCTGTGCAGTATGCACAGTCTCTGGATCTGCGTGGTGCCGTATACGCAGTCTCTGGGTGTGCTCAGTGCAGTTTACACAGTCTCTGGGTATGCTTGGTGCAACTTACACAATCTCTGAGTGTGATCGGTGATCTGTACACAGTCTCTTGGTGTGCTCAGTGCAGTATACACAGTCTGTGTGTGTGCTTGGTGCAGTATACACAGTCTCTGGGTGTGTTGATGCGGTATGCACAGATTCTGGGTGTGCCTGTGCAGTATACACAGACACTGTGTGCACTCAGTGCAGTATACAAAGTCTCTGGTTGTCCTTGGTGCAGTATACACAGTCTCTGGTTGTGCTCAGTGCAGTATATACAGTCTCTGGGTGTGTCTGTGCAGTATACAAAGTCTGTGCATGTGCTCAGTGCAGTATACACAGTCTCTGGGTGCACTTGATGCAGTATGCACAATCTCTGGGTGTGCTCAGTGCAGTATACACAGTTTCTGTGAGTGCTTGGTGCAGTTTACACCATCTCTGGGTGAGCCTGTGTTGTATACACAATCTCTAGGTGCACTCGGTGCTGTATGCACATTCTCTGTGTGTTCGGTGCCGTATACACAGTCTCTGGCTATGCTAGTTGCAGTATACGCAGTCTCTGGGTTTGCCTGGTGCAGTATACACAGTCTCTGGGTGAGCTTAGTGCAGTTTACACAGTCTCTGGGTCTGCTCGGTGCAGTATACACAGTCTCTGGTTGTGCTCGGTGCAGTATACACATTCTCTGGTTGTGCTCAGTGCAGTATACACAGTTTCTGGGTGTGCCTGTGCAGTATACACAGTCTGTGCAAGTTCTCAGTGCAGTATACACAGTCTCTGGGTGCACTCGATGCAGTACGCACAATCTCTGGGTGTGCCTGCGCTGTGTACACAGTCTCTGGGTGTGTTCGGTGCAGTATACACAGTCTCTGTGAGTGCTTAGTGCAGTTTACGCCGTCTCTGGGTGAGCCTGTGCAGTATACACAGTGTCTGGCACTCGGTACTGTATGCACCTTCTTTGTGTGTGTTCAGTGCTGTATACACAGTCTCGGTGTGTTCTCGGTGCCGTATACACAGTCTCTGGCTATGCTTGTTGCAGTATACGCAGTCTCTGGGTTTGCCCAGTGCAGTATATACAGTGTCTGGGTGAGCTTAGTGCAGTTTACACAGTCTCTGGGTCTGCTCAGTGCAGTATACACAGTCTCTGGTTGTGCTCAGTGCGGTATATGCATTCTTTGGTTGTGCTCAGTGCAGTATACACAGTCTCTGGGTGTGCCTGTGCAGTATAGACAGTCTGTGCAAGTTTTCAGTGCGGTATACACAGTCTCTGGGTGCACTCAATGCAGTACGCACAATCTCACGGTGTGCCTCTGCCGTGTACACAGTCTTTGGATGTGTTCGGTGCAGTATACACAGTCTCTGTGAGTGCTTAGTGTAGTTTACGTCGTCTCTGGGTGAGCCTGTGTAGTATACACAATCTCTAGTGCACTCGATGCTGAATGCACATTTTCTGTGTGTGCTCGGTGCTGTATATCCAGTCTGTGTGTTCTCAGTGCCATATACACAGTCTCTGGCTACGCTTGTTGCAGTATACGCAGTCTCTGGGTTTGCCTGGTGCAGTATACACAGTCTCTGGGTGAGCTTAGTGCAGTTTACACAGTCTCTGGGTCTGCTCGGTGCAGTATACACAGTCTCTGGTTGTGCTCGGTGCAGTATACACAGTCTCTGGTTGTGCTCAGTGCAGTATACACAGTCTGTGCAAGTTCTTAGTGCGGTTATACACAGTCTCTGGATGCACTTGATGCAGTGAGCACAATCTCTGGATGTGCCTGTGCTGTGTACACAGTCTCTGGGTGTGCCTGTGCAGTATACACAGTCTGTGCAAGTTCTCAGTATGGTATGCACAGTCTCTGGGTGCACTCGATGCAGTAAGCACAATCTCTGGGTGTGCCTGTGCTGTGTACACAGTCTCTTGGTGTGCTCAGTGCAGTATACACAGTCTTTGGGTGTGTTCAGTGCAGTATACACAGTCTCTGTGATTGCTGGGTGCAGTTTACGCCGTCTCTGGGTGAGCCTGTGCAGTGTACACAATCTCTAGTGCACTTGATGCTGTATGCACATTCTCCGTGTGTGCTCGGTCCTGTATACACTGTGAGTTTTCTCGGTGCGGTATATACAGTCTCTGGGTATGCTTGTTGGAGTTTACACAATCTCCAGGTTTGCCCAGTGCAGTATACACAGTCTCTGGGTGAGCTTAGTGCAGTATACACAGGCTCTGGGCGTGCCTGTGCTGTGTCTACAGACTCTGGGTGCGCACAGTGCAGTATGCACAGTGTTTGTGTGTGCCTGTACCGTATACACAGACTCTGGGTCTGTGTGGTGCAGTATACACAGTCTCTGGTTGTGCTTGGTATAGTTTGCACAGTCTCTGGATGAGCCTGTGCAGTATTCCCCATCTCTGGACATGCTCGGTGCAGTATGCACAGTCTCTGCATTTGCACAGTGCAGTATACACAGTGTCTGGGTGTGCGCAGTGTAGTATACACAGTCATGGTGTGTGCTTCATGCAGTATACGCAGTCTCTGCGTTGCTCATTGCAGTATACACATTATCTGGGTGTGCTTGGTGCAGGATACAGAGTCTCTGGGTGTGCGTGTGCAGTATACACAGTCTCTGGATGTACCTGTGCAGTATACACATTATCTGGGTGTGCCAGGAGCAGTATACACAGTCTCTGGATATGCCTGTGCAGTATACACATTATCTGGGTGTGCTTGGTGCAGTATGCACAGTGTCTGGGTGTGCCAGGAGCAGTATATACAGTGTCTGAATGTGCCTGTGCAGTATATACAGTCTCTGGGTGAGCTTGGTGCAGTTTTCACAGTCTCTGGTTGTGCTTGGTGCAATATACACAGTCTGTGCATGTGCTCAGTGCAGTATGCACAGTCTCTGGTTATACCCGGTGCAGTATACAGTCTCTGGGTGTGCTTGGTGCAGCATACACAGTCTCTGTGTATACCTATGCAGTATACACTGTCTCTGGGTGTGCCCAGTGCAGTATTCACAGTCTCTAGGTGTGCTCAGTGCAGTATACACAGTCTCTGAATGTGCTCGGTGCAGTATACAGTCTCTGCATGTGCTCGGTGCAGTATGCACAGTCTCTGGGTGTGTTCAGTGCAGTATACACAGTCTGTGTGAGCCTGTGCAGTATACACAGTTTCTGGAGTGCAACGTGCAGCATAAGCAGCCTCTGGGTGAGCCTGTGCAGTATACACAGTCTCTGGTTGTGCTGAGGGCTGTGTACAGTCTCTGGATGTGCTCAGTGCAGTGTACACATTCTCTGGGTGCACTTGGTGCAGTATACACAGTCTCTGGCTGGGCCTGTGCTTTATACATAGTCTCTGGGTTTGCTCGGAGCAGTATACACAGTCCCTGGGTCTGCTCAGTGCAGTATATACAGTCTGTGGGTGTCATTGTTGCACTTTCCATTGTCTCTGGGTGTGCTAATTGCAGTATACAATCTCTGGGTGCGCTCGGTGCAGTATGCACAGTCTCTGAATGTGCTCAGTGCAGTGTGCACAATCTCTGGGTGTGCCTTCACAGGATACACAGTCTCTAGGTCTTCTCGGTGCATTAAACACAGTCTCTGGGTGTGCTCAGAGCAGTATATACAGTCTGTGGTTGTGCTCGGTGCAATATACACAGTCTGTGCATGTGCTCGGTGCAGTATACACAGTCTCTTTGTGTGCACGGTGCAGTATACACAGTCTCTGGGGTGCTCAGTGCAGTATACACAGTGTCTGCATGTGCCTGTACAGTATACATAAAGTCTGTGCATGTTCTCGGTGTAGTATGCACAGTCTCTGGTTGTACTCGGTGCAGTATACATGGTCTCTGGGTATGCTTGGTGCAGCATACACAGTCTCTGTGTGTACCTGTGCAGTATACACTGTCTCTGTGTGTGCTCGGTGCAGTATACACAGTCTTGGGGTGTGCTTGATGCAGTATACACTGTCTCTGGGTGTGTTCAGTGCAGTATACACAGTCTCTGCATGCACTCGATGCAGGATACACAGTCTCTGGGTGTGTTCAGTGCAATATAAACTATCTCTATGTGTGCTCGGGGCAGTATGCACAGTTTCTGGGTGTGCCTCGTGCAGCATACACTGTCTCTGTGTGAGCCTGTGCAGTATACACAGACTCTGGGTGTGCATCATGCAGCATACACAGTCTCTGGGTGAGCAGGTGCTGTATACACAGTCTCTGGGTGTGCTTGGTGCAGTATACACAGTCTCTGGTTGTGCTGAGGGCAGTATACAGTCTCTGAATGTGCTCAGTGCTGTATACACAGTCTCTGTGTGTGCTCAGTGCAGTATACACGGTCTCTGTGAGTGCTTGGTGCAGTTTACACCATCTCTGGGTGAGCCTGTGCTGTATACACAATCTCTACGTGCACTCGGTGCTGTATGCACATTCTGTGTGTGTGTTCGGTGCCGTATATACAATCTCTGGCTATGCTTGTTGCAATATACGCAGTCTCTGGGGATGCTTGTTGCAGTATACAGTCTCTGGCTATGCTTGTTGCAGTATACGCAGTCTCTGGGTTTGCCCAGTGCAGTATACACAGTCTCTGGGTGAGCCTAGTGCAGTTTACACAGTCTCTGGGTCTGCTCAGTGCAGTATACACAGTCTCTGGGTGCACTTGATGCAGTACGCACAATCTCTGGGTGTGCCTGTGCCGTGTACACAGTCTCTGGTTGTGCTCGGTGCCGTGTTCACAGTCTCTGGTTGTGCTCAGTGCAGTATATGCATTCTCTGGTGCTCAGTGCAGTATACACAGTCTCTGGGTGCACTCGATGCAGTACGCACAATCTCTGGGTGTGCCTGTGCCGTGTACACAGTCTCTGGGTGTGCTCAGTGCAGTATACACAGTCTTTGGGTATGTTCAGTGTAGTATACAGAGTCTCTGTGAGTGCTGGGTGCAGTTTACACCATCTCTGGGTGAGCCTGTGCTGTATACAAAATCTCTAGGTGCACTCGGTACTGTATGCACATTCTCTGTGTGTGTGTTCAGTGCTGTATACACAGTCTCTGTATGTTCTCGGTGCCGTATACACAGTCTCTGGCTATGCTTGTTGCAGTATACACAGTCTCTGTATGTTCTCGGTGCCGTATACACAGTCTCTGGCTATGTTTGTTGCAGTATACGCAGTCTCTGGGTTTGCCCAGTGCAGTATACACAGTGTCTGGGTGAGCTTAGTGCAGTTTACACAGTCTCTGGGTCTGCTCAGTGCAGTATATGCATTCTCTGGTTGTGCTCAGTGCAGTATACACAGTCTCTGGTTGTGACTGTGCAGTATACACAGTCTGTGCAAGTTCTCAGTGCGGTATACACAGCCTCTGGGTGCACTCGATGCAGTACGCACAATCTCACGGTATGCCTATGCCATGTACACAGTCTCTGTGCAGTATACACCATCTTTGGGTGTGTTTGGTGCAGTATACACAGTCTCTGTGAGTGCTTCGTGCAGTTTACGCCGTCTCTGGGTGAGCCTGTGCAGTGTACACAATCTCTAGTGCACTCGATGCTGTATGCACATTCTCTGTGTGTGCTCAGTGCTGTATACACTGTCTGTGAGTGTTCTCGGTGTGGTATATACAGTCTCTGGGTATGTTTGTTGCAGTATACCCAGTCTCTAGGTTTGCCCAGTGCAGTATACCCAGTCTCTGGGTGAGCTTAGTGCAGTATACACAGGCTCTGGGCGTGCCTGTGCTGTGTCTACAGACTCTGGGTGCGCACAGTGCAGTATGCACAGTGTTTGTGTGTGCCTGTACCGTATACACAGACTCTGGGTCTGTGTGGTGCAGTATACACAGTCTCTGGTTGTGCTTGGTATAGTTTGCACAGTCTCTGGATGAGCCTGTGCAGTATTCCCCGTCTCTGGACATGCTCGGTGCAGTATGCACAGTCTCTGCATTTGCACAGTGCAGTATACACAGTGTCTGGGTGTGTGCAGTGTAGTATACACAGTCATGGTGTGTTCTTCGTACAGTATACGCAGTCTCTGGATGTGCCTGTGCAGTATGCACATTATCTGGGTGTGCCAGGAGCAGTATATACAGTGTCTGAATGTGCCTGTGCAGTATATACAGTCTCTGGAGGAGCGTGGTGCAGTTTACACAGTCTCTGGTTGTGCTTGGTGCAATATACACAGTCTGTGCATGTGCTCGGTGCAGTATGCACAGTCTCTGGTTATACCCGGTGCAGTATACACAGTCTCTGGGTGTGCCCAGTGCAGTATTCACTGTCTCTAGGTGTACCTATGCAGTATACACTGTCTCTGGGTGTGCCCAGTGCAGTACTCACAGTCTCTAGGTGTGCTCAGTGCAGTATACACAGTCTCTAAATGTGCTCGGTGCAGTATACAGTCTCTGCATGTGCTCGGTGCAGTATGCACAGTCTCTGGGTGTGTTCAGTGCAGTATACACAGTCACTGTGTGTGCTCGGTGCAGTCTACACAGTTTCTGGGTGTGCCTCATGCAGTCTCTGTGTGAGCCTGTGCAGTATACACAGTCTCTGGGTGCACTTGGTGCAGCATACACAGTCTCCAGCTGGGCCTGTGCTTTATACACAGTCTCTGGGTTTGCTCAGAGCAGTATACGCAGTCCCTGGGTCTGCTCAGTGCAGTATATACAGTCTGTGGGTGTCATTGTTGTACTTTCCATTGTCTCTGGGTGTGCTAATTGCAGTATACAATCTCTGGGTGCGCTCGGTGCAGTATGCACAGTCTCTGAATGTGCTCAGTGCAGTGTGCACAATCTCTGGGTGTGCCTTTACAGGATACATAGTCTCTTGGTCTTCTTGGTGCATTAAACACAGTCTCTGGGTGTACTCAGAGCAGTATCTACAGTCTGTGGTTGTGCTCGGTGCAATATACACAGTCTGTGCATGTGCTTGGTGCAGTATACACAGTCTCTGGGTGTGCATGGTGCAGTATACACAGTCTCTGGATGTGCTCAGTGCAGTATACACAGTGTCTGCATGTGCCTGTACAGTATACACAAAGTCTGTGCATGTGCTCGGTGTAGTATGCACAGTCTCTGGTTGTACTCAGTGCAGTATACATGGTCTCTGGGTATGCTTGGTGCAGCATACACAGTCTCTGTGTGTACCTGTGCAGTATACACTGTCTGTGTGTGTGCTCGGTGCAGTATACACAGTCTTGGGGTGTGCTTGATGCAGTATACACTGTCTCTGGGTTTGTTCAGTGCAGTATACACAGTCTCTGCATGCACTCGATGCAGGATACACAGTCTCTGGGTGTGTTCAGTGCAATATACACTATCTCTATGTGTGCTCGGTGCAGTATGCACAGTTTCTGGATGTGCCTCGTGCAGCATACACTGTCTCTGTGTGAGCCTGTGCAGTACACACAGACTCTGGGTGTGCAACGTGCAGCATACACAGTCTCTGGGTGAGCCTGTGCAGTATACACAGTCTCTGGGTGTGCTTGGTGCAGTATACACAGTCTCTGGTTGTGCTGAGGGCAGTATTCAGTCTCTGGATGTGCTCAGTGCAGTATAAACAGTCTCTGGCTGGGCCTGTGCATTATACACTGTCTCTGGGTTTGCTCAGAGCAGTATACGCAGTATCTGGATGTGCTCAGTGCAGTATACATAGTTTGTGGGTGTCATTGTTGCAGTTTCCTTTGTCTCGGGGTGTGCTAATTGCAGTATACAATCTCTGGGTGTGCTCAGTGCAGTATACATAGTTTGTGGGTGTCATTGTTGCAGTTTCCTTTGTCTCGGGGTGTGCTAATTGCAGTATACAATCTCTGGGTGTGCTCAGTGCAGTATGCACAGTCTCTGGGTGTGCTCAGAGCAGTATACACAGTCTCTGGGTGTGCTCGGTCCAATATGCACAGTTTCTGGGTGTGCCTGTGCAGTATACACTGTCTCAGGGTCTGCTCAGTGCAGTATACATAGTCTTTGGGAGAGCTCGGTGCAGTACATACAATCTCTGGATGTGCTCAGTGCAGTGTGCACAGTCTCTGGTGTGCCTGTGCAGTATACACAGTCTCTGAATGTGCTCAGTGCAGTGTGCACAATCTCTGGGTGTGCCTGTGCAGTATACACAGTCTCTGGTTCTGCTCAGTGCAGTATACACTGTCTCTAGGTCTGCTCGGTGCATTAAACACAGTCTCAGGGTGTGCCTGTGCAGCATACACAGTCTCTGGTGGTGTTCAGGGTAGTATACACAGCCTCTGCATGTATACACAGTTTGTGGGTGTGATCAGTGCAGTATACACCGTCTCTGGGTGTGTTCGCTGCAGTATACACAGTCTCTGGCTGAGCTCAGTGTAGTATACATTGTCCCTCAGTATGCTCGGTGCAGTATACAGTCTCTGGTTGTGCCTGTGCAGTATACACAAACTCTAGGTGTGCTTAGTGCAGTATGCACAGTCTCTGAACGTACCTGTGCAGTATACACAGTTTCTGGGTGTGCTCGGTGCAGTATACACAGTCTCTGAAGTGCTTCGTGCAGTATACACAGACTCTGGGAGTGCTTGGAGCATTATACACAGTCTCTAGCTGTGCTCGGTGCTGTACACACAGTCTCTAGGTGTTCTCAGTGCAGTATACACAGTCACTTGATGTGCCTGTGCAGTATGCATTGTCTATGGATGTGCTCAATGCACTATACACAGTCTCTGGTGTGTTTGGTTCAGTTTACACAGTCTCTGGGTGTGTCCAGTGCAGTATACACAGTTACTGGATGTGTTCGGTGCAATGTACACAGTCTCTTGGATGTGCCTGTGGAGTATACATAGCCTCTGGGTCCACTCGGTGCAGTATACACAGTCTCTGGGTGTGCTTGGTGCATTATACACAGTCTCTAACTGTTCTCGGTGCATTATACACACTCTTTAGCTGTGCGTATGCAGCATACAATCTCTGGGTGTGCTCAGTGCAGTATACACAGTCTCTGAGTGTGCCTGTGCAGTATACACAGACTGTGCTTGTGCTCTGAGCAGCATACTGGGTGTGATTGTGCAGTATATACAGCCTGTGGGTGTGCTCAATGCAGTATACGCAGTCTTTAGGTATGCTCGGTGCAGTATACACAGTCTCTGGGTGAGCTCTTTGCAGTATACACGGTCTCTAGCTGTGTTCGGTGCAGTATACAGAGTCTCTGGTTATGCTCATTGCAATAAACACAGTCTCTGGGTGTGCCTGAGCAGTATATGAAGTTTCTGAGTGTGCTCTGAGCAATATACACAGTCTGGGTGTGCTTGGTGCAGTATACACAGTCTCTGTTTGTGATCAGTGCGGATACACAGTCTCTTGATGTGCCTGTGCAGTATACACTGTCTCTGGATATGCTCGGTGCAGTATACACAGTCTCTGGATGTGCCTGTGTAGTATACACAGTCTCTGGGTCGGCTTGGTACAATACATACAGTCTCTGAGTCTGCTCAGTGCAGCATACACAGTCTCTGGGAGTGCTCGGTGCAGTATACACAGTCTCTGGATGTGGTCAGTGCAGTGTGCACAGTTTCTGGGTGTGCCTGTGCAGTACACACAGTCTCTGGTTCTGCTCGGTGCAGTATACACAGTCTCTGGTATGCTTAGAACAGTATACACAGTCTGGGAGCATGCTTGTTGCAGTATACACAGTCTCTCTGCATGCTCAGTGTGGTATATGCAGTCTCTTGATGTGGCTGAGGAGTATACACTGTCTATGGATGTGCTCGGTGCAGTATACACAGTCTTTGGTGTGTTTGGTTCAGTTTACACAGTCTCTGGGTGTGTCCAGTGCGGTATACACAGTTACTGGATGTGTTCGGTGCAATGTACACAGTCTCTTGGATGGGCCTGTGGAGTATACACAGCCTCTGGGTCCACTCGGTGCAGTATACACAGTCTCTGGGTGTGCTTGGTGCATTATACACAGTCTCTAACTGTTCTTGGTGCATTATACACACTCTTTAGCTGTCTGTATGCAGCATACAATCTCTTGGTGTGCTCAGTGCAGTATACACAGTCTCTGAATGTGCCTGTGCAGTATACACAGACTGTGCTTGTGCTCTGAGCAGCATACTGGGTGTGATTGTGCAGTATACACAGCCTGTGGGTGTGCTCAATGCAGTATACGCAGTCTCTAGGTATGCTCGATGCATTATACACAGTCTCTGGGTGAGCTCTTTGCAGTATACACGGTCTCTAGCTGTGTTCGGTGCAGTATACAGAGTCTCTGGTTATGCTCATTGCAATAAACACAGTCTCTGGGTGTGCCTGAGCAGTATATGCAGTTTCTGAGTGTGCTCGGAGCAATATACACAGTCTCTGGGTGTGCTTGGTGCAGTATACACAGTCTCTGTTTGTGATCGGTGTGGATACACAGTCTCTTGATGTGCCTGTGCAGTATACACTGTCTCTGGATGTGCTCGGTGCAGTATACACAGTCTCTGGATGTGCCTGTGTAGTATACACAGTCTCTGGGTCGGCTTGGTACAATATACACAGTCTCTGGGTGTGTTCACGGCAGTATACACAGTCTCTGGTTGTTCCTATGCTGTATACACAGTTACTGGATGTGTTCGGTACAATGTACACAGTCTCTTGGATGTGCCTGTGGAGTATAGACAGCCTCTAGGTCTGCTCGGTGCAGTATACACAGTCTCTGGCTCTGCTCGGTGCAGTATACACTGTGTCTGTGTGTGCTCGGTGCAATATATACTGTCTCTGGGTGTGATCGGTGCAGGTTACACAGTGTCTGGGTGAGCTTGGTGCAGTGTACACAGTCTCTGAGTTGATTGGTGCAGTATACACCATCTCTGGAAGTGCTCAGTGCAATATTCATTCTGTGGGTGTGCTCGGTGCAGTATACACAGTCTCTGGGTGTGGTAAGTGCAGTTTACACAGTCTCTGGGTGTGGTAAGTGCCGTTTACACAGTCTCTGGGTGTGGTAAGTGCAGTTTACACAGTCTCTGGGTGTGGTAAGTGCAGTTTACACAGTCTCTGGGTGTGGTAAGTGCCGTTTACACAGTCTCTGGGTGTGGTAAGTGCCGTTTACACAGTCTCTGGGTATGCTCGGTGCAGTTTACACAGTCTGTGAGGAGCTTTGTGCAGCATATACTGTCTTTGGGTATGATTGGTGCAGTATACACAGTCTCTGGGTGTGCTTGGTGTAGTATACAGTCTCTGGGTGTGCTCAGTGCAGTAGACACAGTCTCTAGGTGTGCTCAGTGCAGTATACAAAGTCTCTGGGTGTGCTTGGTGCAGTATACACAGTCTCTGGGTGTGCCTGTGGAGTATACACAGTCTCTGGGTGTGTTTGGTGCAGTATAGACAATCTCTGGTTGTGCTGGAAGCAGTTTACACAGTCTCTGGGTGTGACTGTGCAGTATACACTGTCTGTGTATGTGCTTGGTTCAGTATACACAGTCTCTGGATGTGCTCGGTGCAGCTTACATAGTCTCTGGGTGTGATTGTGCAGTATATACAGTCTCTGGGTGTGCTCGGTGCAGTATACACAGTCTCTGTGTGTGATCAGCACAGTATACACAGTCTCTGGGTGTGCTTGGTGAGTATACACAGGCTCTGGGTGTGCCTATGCAGTATACACAGTCTCTGGGTGGACCTGTGCGGTATACACAGTCTCTAGGTGTGCTCAGTGCAGTATACAAAGTCTCTGGGTGTGCTTGGTGCAGTATACACAGTCTCTGGGTGTGCCTGTGGAGTATACACAGTCTCTGGGTGTGTTTGGTGCAGTATAGACAATCTCTGGTTGTGCTGGAAGCAGTTTACACAGTCTCTGGGTGTGACTGTGCAGTATACACTGTCTGTGTATGTGCTTGGTTCAGTATACACAGTCTCTGGGTGTGCTCGGTGCAGCTTACATAGTCTCTGGGTGTGATTGTGCAGTATATACAGTCTCTGGGTGTGCTCGGTGCAGTATACACAGTCTCTGTGTGTGATCAGCACAGTATACACAGTCTCTGGGTGTGCTTGGTGAGTATACACAGGCTCTGGGTGTGCCTATGCAGTAAACACAGTCTCTGGGTGGACCTGTGCGGTATACACAGTCCCTGGATGTGCTCATTGCAGTATACACAGTCTCTGGATTTGCCTGTGCAGTGTACACAGTCTCTGGGAGTGCTCAGTGCAGTATATGCACTCTCTGGGCACTAACTTGGGCGTAGTAACAGTTCCGTGTTTAATTTGAATCGAATCTCACCACTGCCTGTACTCCAGATCTCTGGCCCTTAGTTATTAGCTTAACTCATCTTTCCCTCAGTCCTGATCCTTTTTAGATTCAAACAGCTTCAAGTGTTTCTGCCCTAGAGAGATTTGAACTTGAGAGCCACAGAGAGAGAGAGAGAGAATAAAAACCAAAGTAAAGGGTTTTGTACAAACGACTCTGGAAGGTAACTGAATAAATGATGACGGATGACAGTGCCTGTCACTCGGGTAAAATTCGCCCTTGGGCTCCAATGTTGCAGAGTCGAGACACTCGAGTGGGCTTGTTAGCTGGCATGGAATTCGGATTAGCGTTCAGAGTTCTGCTCCAGCCAGAGACAAGAGTACTCAGGCACGGCTCCGAGTCCCACCAACAGCCGTTCCTTCTCTGCGACCCAAGAGTAAAGTTTCATTTTGTTGATTTTTCTTTTTTGATTATTGTTGTTATTAACAAGATCTTTGTGTGTGTGTGTTTTCGGACCTGGAAATTCATTCCCTCTCCTCCTCCAACATTCTCCTGAACTCATTTGGAAGGATCCCTTCAGACAGGTGAAAAGGGGTTGTTTTATTTTTGACTGGCTGGGAGATTTTGTTTTCCCATGTAATGGTGAATTGGATACTGCACTCAGTCAGAGAGGAGAGTGCTGAGGGTCGGAGTAGCGGGGGGAGACCTTTCCTTTTTTTTTCAAACTGTGAAAGGGAAGGGAGAGAGGGCATCCATCTAGCAGCTGCAATTACAGGAAGACGCCTGGATATAATTGTCAACCGAATCCCGGGACTGAACGGAACTAACTATTTCATATCCTCCCAGATGCTTCGTCTCCACATGCATCTGGCTGTGTTCCTCAGGCAAAGCGTTCAATTTCCACACAAAGTTTGTTTTATTTATAATCCTTTACCGACATAAAACATTTATTTTATACAGTACAGAGCCTTTACGATTTCAATATTACATATTTTTAACGTTTTACATGCCAATATGATTTGAGGATATGCATCATTTATTTTAGAAGTCGCAAGTTTCAGCGTTGCATGCATGTTTTGAAGTATTTCTGTTAATGCTTTTAAAATACTTTACAAATTTCCATGCATTTGCTCAAAATGTTGCAACTTTTTACGGAGCTTACATTAAAGCGTGAACATGATTTTATAAATACACATACATTTGCTCTAATTATTGTAACTTTGTAACAATGTTTACATTAGAGCATGGACCATTATATTATAAACATACATATTTTTCACTCTAAATATTTTATTATACACAATGTTTGCAATAAAGCACGACATTTTATAACTACACATACATTTGTATTACATATCTTCTGTGTGATGTTTTTATTACAACATGGACATTATTTTATAAAAATGAATACATTTGTCCTAGATATTTTCACTTTTTAATACGGTGGTTACATAAAAATGGTCATTATACATAATCATACATTAGCTTTAAATATTGTGATTTTTAGTTTTGTTTACATTGAAACATGGAATATCATTTTATAAATACATTTGTTCTAAATATTATAAGTTTGATATAGAATTTGCATTAAAGTATGGAACATGGTTTTATAAATACACAGAAATTTCTACTAAATATTGTATCTTTGAAATAGATTTTTACATTAAAACATGGAATATTGTTTTATAAATACACATACCTTTCTACTAAATATGGTAACCTTTATACATTTGATGCTCATATTACAGTGTATGGAATTGTTTTATAAATCCACACACATTTTCTCTCAATACTGTAATTTTTAAATATAATGTTTACATTAATGCATGGAATGTTGTTTATAAATGTACACACATTTGGGCTAAATATTTGAACATATATATGACATTTACATTAAAGAATTAAACATTATTTTCTAATTATGAATAGATTTACTCTAAATATTATGGGATTTATAATATATAACATTTATTTATAATGGTTCACATTGGAAGCATGAGATATTTTATAAGTACGTATACAAGTGTTCTGAATGTTAAACCTTTTAATTATGATGTTTAGATTAAAACATGGATATTATTTTATAAACGCACATTTGCTCTAAATATTGTAACTTCGATTTAGATTTTTACACTAAAGCTTAGAGCATTATTTTATAAATACACGTACATTTCTACTAAATATTGTAACCTTTATACATTCAATATTTACATTACAGAATTGTTTTGTAAATCCACATACATTTTCTCTAAATATTGTACTTTTAACTATAATTAATGCATGGAATATTATTTATAAATGCTGACACATTTAGTCTAAATATTTTAACATAGATATGATTACATTTAAGAATGGAATGTTGTTTTATAAATATGGATACATTTACTCTAAATATTATAACATTTATATATAATGGTTTACATTGAAGCATGAAATTTTATTTTATAATTATGTCCACAATTGTTCTGAATATTGTAACTTTTATTTATGATGTTTATATTAAACATGGACATTATTTTATAAACACATACACATTTGCACTAAATATTATAATTTTAAATATGATATTTACATTAAAACATGGATGGTATTTTATTAAAATATGCACATATTTTCTCTATTTTAACTTTGATATGTGATTTTAAATTAAAACATGGGACATTCCTATAAATAAACATTTCTTTGCTGTAAATAGTGTAACATATATATTTACGTGTAAGCATGGAAATTATTTTATAAATATTCATACATTAGCTCAATATTTTGAATTTTATGTATGAAGTTACATTATTTAAAAATACATTCACATTTTCTCTAAATAGTGTAATTTTTAAATATAATGTTTACATTAATGCATGGAACATTATTCAAATGCACTCACATTTATTCTACATATTGTAAATTTGCTCTATGATTTTTTTACATTAAGTTATGGTACATTGTTTTGCAGATATACATTCATATACACTAAACATTGTAACTTTTAAATGTGTTTAAATTAATGCATGGAATATTACTTATAAATACACATTCATTTTGTTTAAATATTTAACTTTGATATTTGAGTTTTACATAAAAGTATGGAACATTATTTTATAAATACCCATGTTTGCTATAAATATATTACTCGATAGTTGATGTTTACAGGGAAGCATGGACATTTTTTACAAATATACATATGTGTATACATTCATACACTTTCTCTAATTTTTGTAACTTTTATATATAATATTTACATTAAAACATGGAACATTATGTCATAAGGACAGATACACATTTGCCCTCAATTTTTGTAACTTTTACATATGCTGCTTCTATTAAAACATGGAATGTTATTTTATGAAAATATACATTTGCTCTAAATAATTTAACTTTTATATATGATGTTTATATTTAAGCATGGAAAATTGTTCTATAAATGCACACACATTTGCACTTTATAAGTGATGTTTATACCAAAACATGGCAATTATTTTTTTAAATTAGTTCTAAATATTGTAATTTTTATATATGATGTTGCATTAAAACATTTATAAGTTCACACAGATTTGTTTGAATTATTTTAACTTTAACATATGATTACATTAAAGCATGCAACATTGTTTTATAAATACACATGGATTTGCTCTAAATATTGTATCTTTATATGTGATGTTTTCATTAAAGCATGGAATATTATTTTAATGTTTACATTTAAACATGGAATATTGCATTAAAAACATGCACACATTTGCCCTAATTTTTAGATATTTGCATTGAAGCATGAACATTATTTTATAAAAATGCATACATTTACTCTGAATAATGTTATTTTATATATGCTGTTTGCATTAATGCATGGGAAATATTTTATAAACATTTGTGATAAATATTCGTACATCTTTACAACATATTTACCATTCAATATTGAGCATATATTGCAAATATACAACTTTGTGATAAACATTATTTGCATTTAACAGTAAAATAGGAAACAATTTACATACACACATTTGTGATAAATATGTATGCATCTACACAGATATTTAGCTGTAAACAGGGAAGCTATTTCACGTAGATATATTTCTGACAAATACATTTCACTTTTACATATGATCTTGCTATTTTTTTTTCTGTTCTGCAAACATTTTTGCTTCTGCACACGGCCGTTTAACTGTCTTTCGATATACTGTTTCACAGCACATATTTTTGTACGCTAACTTTTACAGATCTTTCCCTCGTATAAAAATCGATGAGAGCCAACTTTTGTCTGTGCATGTCCTTTTTTTGTGTGTGTGAGAAAACAAACCCTTCACAAACATTTTGTCAAAAATGGGCATGTTATGTTTGAGAAATGTCACGATATTTAATCAAAGTTCTTTTTTTTTCAACTCATGACAATCCGGGCAGGTTTGCAGTGAGTTTCTTGCACATGTTTCAATTTTAAGTAAATTTATTTGGTGCAGCCAGTGGATTTAAAATACGTATTTTTTTTTGGGGTGAATGTATTTACTTGGCTTGCATTATTGAATAACCTCTCTTTTATTCTTCTCTGCAGGTTGCCGCTCGTTTTTCGCCATGGATTGTAACTGTGTCTCTGATCTGCTCCTTACCCCCCCTCTGCCGACTCTCTGGACCCCAGGTATTGACACTCCTCTCAGCGAGAGAAACTGACTTTCTTCCGATTTTAAAACCAAAGACAGTGTTTGCTAGAGGCGTTGACTTCTTTGCAGAGCTCGGGCCGGATTGATGTTTGCAAAGAGAATAATTATCTCGCCCTGCCTATTTGTGTGTCATAAAACCGTTCGAAAGAATCAGTGAAAGAAACATTTTAATGACGGCAGACAGAGCAGGAGGGATTAGGGGGAGTGGGGAAGAGGGGAGGGAGGTAGCTTAAGGAGGGGGTGAGAGGGAGACACATGCGGGGGGGGGGGGGGAAGAGAAAACGTGCGAGGAAGCAAGGAAGAGGGCGAGTGAGGAAAATGAAGGAGAAAGAGAGAAATAAAGAAAACGAGAGACATGCAAGGGCAAGGAGGAGAGGGGGTCAGAAGGAGAAAGGGAGTGAGAGTGAAGGCAGGAGAGTGCGAGAGGAAGCAGGTCGGGGGGGATGGAGAAAGAAAAGTGAGAGGGAAAACATAGCGAGACAGCAGTGAGAGAGAGAACAAGTGAGAAGGAGAAATGTAGTTTGATTATCCTCCCACACCATCAACATAACAATGTTTATGACAGTGTCTGTGTCACTGAATAGAGTTCGTAGCAGTGACTATATCAGTCACTCAATATTATGTCAGTACATAACACTGTCGTAATCAAACCGAATTCAGTGTTGGTAAGAGTGTTTATAACAGTCCCTATAACAGTATGGAAACAGTTATATATAACACTGTCTCCCACAATGTCGATGTCTTTATCAGCGATTCTCACCATATCTACAACATTGTCTCCAACAGGATATCTAAGTGGTTATAATAATTTCTGTAATGGTATCTATAATTGTAACTATAACTTTGTCTATATCAGTGTCTGCATCAATGACTATAGCAGAATCTATGACAATGGCTGCAACTACATCTATAATGTTCTCAGTAACAGTGTTTATAACAGTATGCATGTCAGTGGCTACAACAGTGTCTCCCACAGTATCTATCAGTGTCTATAATAGTCTATAATCAGTGTGATAGCAATGTCTGTAATCGTGTCTATATCAGTGGCTATCATAGAATGTAAGAGCGTGATTGTATCAGAATCTGTACCAGTGAATATAACAACATCTGTAACAACGTTGTCATCTGTGTGTATGACAGTGTCAACATCAGCGACGATAATAGGGCCTACAACAGTATCTAACACAGTCTCTGTATGAGTGACTATATAAGTTTCTATAACTATACCTGTAATGTTGTCTCAGACAATCTGTAACAGTGCTTGTATCAGTGAATATAAAAATGTTTCCAATAGTGTCTGTGTCAGAATCTATTAATGTAGTATCAATGTCAATAATAGTGTCTATGACTATAACAGATTCTATAACAGAGGATGTAACATTGTCTATGTCTGTGGCTATAACAGTTTCTATGGTAATGTCTGCAATGGTATATGCATCAGTCACGATAACAGTGACTATATCATTGAGTATCACAGTGTTTGTAACAGTGTCTGTAGCAGTGACTATATCAGTGAGTATCACAGTGTTTGTAACAGTGTCTATGGCAGTGACTATATCAGTGAGTATCACAGTGTTTGTAACGGTGTCTATAACAGTGACTATATCAGTGAGTGTCACAGTGTTTGTAACAGTGTCTATAGCAGTGACTATATCAGTGAGTGTCACAGTGTTTGTAACAGTGTCTATAGCAGTGACTATATCACTGAGTATCACAGTGTTTGTAACGGTGTCGAGAGCAGTGACTATAGCAGTGAGTATCACAGTGTTTGTAAGAGTGTCTATAGCAGTGACTATACAGTGAGTATCACAGTGTTTGTAACAGTGTCTATAGCAGTGACTATAGCAGTGAGTATCACAGCGTTTGTAATGGTGTCTATAGCAGTGACTATATCGGTGAGTATCACAGTGTTTGTAACAGTGTCGATAGCAGTGATTATATCAGTGAATATCACAGTGTTTGTAACGGTGTCTATAGCAGTGACTATATCAGTGAGTATCACAGTGTTTGTAACGGTGTCTATAGCAGTGACTATATCAGTGAGTATCACAGTGTTTGTAACGGTGTCTATAGCAGTAACTGTATCAGTGAATATCACAGTGTTTGTAACAGTGTCGAGAGCAGTGACTACATCAGTGAGTGTCACAGTGTTTGTAACGGTGTCTGTAACAGTGACTATATCGGTGAGTATCACAGTGTTTGGAACAGTGTCTATAACAGTGAATATATCAGTGAGTATCACAGTGTTTGTAATGGTGTCTATAGCAGTGACTATATCAGTGAGTATCACAGTGTTTGTAACGGTGTCCATAGCAGTGACGATATCGGTGAGTATCACAGTGTTTGTAATAGTGTCTATAGCAGTGATTATATCAGTGAATATCAAAGTGTTTGTAACAGTATCTATAGCAGTGACTATATCAGTGAGTATCATAGTGTTTGTAACAGTGTCTATGGCAGTGATTATATCAGTGAGTATCACAGTGTTTGTAACGGTGTCTGTAGCAGTGACTATATTAGTGAGTATCATAGTGTTTGTAACAGTGTCTATAGCAGTGACTATATCAGTGAGTATCATAGTGTTTGTAACAGTGTCTATGGCAGTGATTATATCAGTGAGTATCACAGTGTTTGTAACGGTGTCTATAGCAGTGACTATATCAGTGAGTATCACAGTGTTTGTAACGGTGTCTATAGCAGTGACTATATCAGTGAGTATCACAGTGTTTGTAACGGTGTCTATAGCAGTGACTATATCAGTGAGTATCACAGTGTTTGTAACGGTGTCTATAGCAGTGACTATATCAGTGAGTATCACAGTGTTTGTAACGGTGTCTATAACAGTGACTATATCAGTGAGTATCACAGTGTTTGTAACGGTGTCTATAGCAGTGACTATATCAGTGAGTATTACAGTGTTTGTAACGGTGTCTATAGCAGTGACTATATCAGTGAGTATCACAGTGTTTGTAACGGTGTCTATAACAGTGACTATATCAGTGAGTATCACAGTGTTTGTAACGGTGTCTATAGCAGTGACTATATCAGTGAGTATCACAGTGTTTTTAACAGTGTCTATAGCAGTGACGATATCAGTGAATATAAAAATGTTTCCAGTAGTGTCTGTGTCAGAATCTATTAATGTAGTATCAATGTCTATAATAGTGTCTATGACTATAACAGATTCTATAACAGAGGATGTAACATTGTCTATATCTGTGGCTATAACAGTTTCTATGGTAATGTCTACAATGGTATATGCATCAGTCACGATAACAGTGACTATATCAGTGAGTATCACAGTGTTTGTAACAGTGTCTATGGCAGTGATTATATCAGTGAGTATCACAGTGTTTGTAACGGTGTCTGTAGCAGTGACAATATCAGTGAGTATCACAGTGTTTGTAATGGTGTCTATAGCAGTGACTATATCAGTGAGTACCACAGTGTTTGTAACGGTGTCTATAGCAGTGACTATATCAGTGAGTATCACAGTGTTTGTAACAGTGTCTATAGCAGTGACTATATCAGTAAATATAAAAATGTTTCCAATAGTGTCTGTGTCAGAATCTATTAATGTAGTATCAATGTCAATAATAGTGTCTATGTCTATAACAGATTCTATAACAGAGGATGTAACATTGTCTATATCTGTGGCTATAACAGTTTCTATGGTAATGTCTGCAATGGTATATGCATCGGTCACGATAACAGTGACTATATCAGTGAGTATCGCAGTGTTTGTAACAGTGTCTGTAGCAGTGACTATACAGTGAGTATCACAGTGTTTGTAACAGTGTCTATGGCAGTGACTATATCAGTGAGTATCACAGTGTTTGTAACGGTGGCTACAGCAGTGACTATATCAATGAGTATCACAGTGTTTGTAACGGTCTCTATAGCAGTGACTATATCAGTGAGTATCACAGTGTTTGTAACGGTGTCTATAGCAGTGACTATATCAGTGTGTATCACAGTGTTTGTAACAGTGTCTATAGCAGTGACTATATTTGTGAGTATCACAGTGTTTGTAACGGTGTCTATAGCAGTGACTATATTAGTGAGTATCATACTGTTTGTAACAGTGTCTATAGCAGTGACTATATCAGTGAGTGTCACAGTGTTTGTAACAGGGTCTACAGCAGTGACTATATCGGTGAGTATCACAGTGTTTGTAACGGTGTCTATAGCAGTGAGTATCACAGTGTTTGTAACAGTGTCTGTAGCAGTGACTATATCAGTGAGTATCACAGTGTTTGTAATGGTGTCTGTAGCAGTGATTATATCAGTGAGTATCACAGTGTTTGTAACGGTGTCTGTAGCAGTGACAATATCAGTGAGTATCACAGTGTTTGTAACAGTGTCTGTAGCAGTGACTATATGGGTGAGTATCACAGTGTTTGTAACGATGTCTATAGCAGTGACTATATCAGTGAGTATCACAGTGTTTGTAACGGTGTCTATATCAGTGAGTATCACAGTGTTTGTAACACTGTCTGTAGCAGTGACTATATCGGTGAGTATCACAGTGTTTGTAACAGTGTCTGTAGCAGTGACTATAGCAGTGAGTATCACAGTGTTTGTAACGGTGTCTATAGCAGTGAGTGTCACAGTGTTTATAACAGTGTCTATAGCAGTGACTATATCAGTGAGTGTCACAGTGTTTGTAACGGTGTCTATAGCAGTGACTATATCAGTGAGTATCACAGTGTTTGTAACTGTGTCTATAGCAGTGACTATATCAGTGAGTATCACAGTGTTTGTAACGGTGTCTATAGCAGTGAGTATCACAGTGTTTGTAATGGTGTCTGTAGCAGTGACTATATCAGTGAGTATCACAGTGTTTGTAACAGTGTCCATAGCAGTGACTATATCAGTGAGTATCACAGTGTTTGTAACAGTGTCTGTAGCAGTGACTATATCGGTGACTATCACAGTGTTTGTAACATTGTCTATAGCAATGATTATATCAGTGAGTATCACAGTGTTTGTAACGATGTCGATAGTAGTGACTATATCAGTGAGTATCACAGTGTTTGTAACGGTGTCTATAGCAGTGACTATATCAGTGAGTATCACAGTGTTTGTAACGGTGTCTGTATCAGTGAGTATCACAGTATTTGTAACACTGTCTGTAGCAGTGACTATATCAGTGAGTATCACAGTGTTTGTAACAGTGTCCATAGCAGTGACTATATTGGTGAGTATCACAGTGTTTGTGATGGTGTCTATAGCAGTGACTATATCAGTGAGTATCACAGTGTTTGTGACGGTGTCTATAGCAGTGACTATATCAGTGAGTATCACAGTGTTTGTAACGGTGTCTGTAGCAGTGACTATATCAGTGAGTATCACAGTGTTTGTAACAGTGTCTATAGCAGTGACTATATCAGTGAGTATCACAGTGTTTGTAACGGTGCCTGTAGCAGTGACTATATCAGTGAGTATCACAAGGTTTGTAATGGTGTCTGTAGCAGTGACTGTATCAGTGAGTATCACAGTGTTTGTAACAGTGTCTATAGCAGTGACTATATCAGTGAATATAAAAATGTTTCCAATAGTGTCTGTGTCAGAATCTATTAATGTAGTATCAATGTCAATAATAGTGTCTATGACTCTAACAGATTCTATAACAGAGGATGTAACAATGTCTATATCTGTGGCTATAACAGTTTCTATGGTAATGTCTACAATGGTATATGCATCAGTCACGATAACAGTGACTATATCAGTGAGTATCACAGTGTTTGTAACAGTGTCTGTAGCAGTGACTATACAGTGAGTATCACAGTGTTTGTAACAGTGTCTATGGCAGTGACTATATCAGTGAGTATCACAGTGTTTGTAACGGTGTCTATAGCAGTGACTATATCAGTGAGTATCACAGTGTTTGTAACAGTGTCTATAGCAGTGACTATAGCAGTGAGTATCACAGTGTTTGTAACGGTGTCTATAGCAGTGACTATATCAGTGAGTATCACAGTGTTTGTAACAGTTTCTATATCAGTGACTACATCAGTGAGTATCATAGTGTTTGTAAACAGTGTCTATAGCAGTGACTATATCAGTGAGTATCACAGTGTTTGTAACGGTGTCTATAGGAGTGACTATATCAGTGAGTATCACAGTGTTTGTAACAGTGTCTGTAGCAGTGACTATATCATTGAGTATCACAGTGTTTGTAACAGTGTCTATAGCAGTGACTATATTGGTGAGTATCACAGTGTTTGTAACGGTGTCTGTAGCAGTGACTATATCAGTGAGTGTCACAGTGTTTGTAACAGTGTCTGTAGCAGTGATTATATCAGTGAGTATCACAGTGTTTGTAACGGTGTCTATAGCAGTGACTATATCAGTGAGTATCACAGTGTTTGTAACAGTGTCTATAGCAGTGACGATATCAGTGAATATAAAAATGTTTCCAGTAGTGTCTGTGTCAGAATCTATTAATGTAGTATCAATGTCAATAATAGTGTCTATGACTATAACAGATTCTATAACAGAGGATGTAACATTGTCTATATCTGTGGCTATAACAGTTTCTATGGTAATGTCTACAATGGTATATGCATCAGTCACGATAACAGTGACTATATCAGTGAGTATCACAGTGTTTGTAACAGTGTCTGTAGCAGTGACTATACAGTGAGTATCACAGTGTTTGTAACAGTGTCTATGGCAGTGACTATATCAGTGAGTGTCACAGTGTTTGTAACGGTGTCTATAGCAGTGACTACATCAGTGAGTGTCACAGTGTTTGTAACGGTGTCTGTAACAGTGACTATATCGGTGAGTATCACATTGTTTGTAACAGTGTCTATAGCAGTGACTATATCAGTGAGTATCACAGTGTTTGTAATGGTGTCTATAGCAGTGACTATATCAGTGAGTATCACAGTGTTTGTAACGGTGTCCATAGCAGTGACTATATCGGTGAGTATCACAGTGTTTGTAGCAGTGTCTGAAGCAGTGACTATATCAGTGAGTATCAGTGTTTGTAACGGTGTCTGTAGCAGTGAATATATCAGTGAGTATCACAGTGTTTGTAACGGTGTCTATAGCAGTGACTATATCAGTGAGTATCACAGTGTTTGTAACAGTGTCTGTAGTAATGACTATATCAGTGAGTATCACAGTGTTTGTAACGGTGTCTGTAGCAGTGACTATATCAGTGAGTATCACAGTGTTTGTAATGGTGTCTATAGCAGTGACTATATCAGTGAGTATTACAGTGTTTGTAACGGTGTCTATAGCAGTGACTATATCAGTGAGTATCACAGTGTTTGTAACGGTGTCTATAGCAGTGACTATATCAGTGAGTGTCACAGTGTTTGTAACAGTGTCTATAGCAGTGACTATATCAGTGAGTATCACAGTGTTTGTAACTGTGTCTGTAGCAGTGACTATATCAGTGAGTGTCACAGTGTTTGTAACAGTGTCTATAGCAGTGACTATATCAGTGAGTGTCACAGTGTTTGTAACAGTGTCTATAGCAGTGACTATATCAGTGAGTATCACAGTGTTTGTAACTGTGTCTGTAGCAGTGACTACATCAGTGAGTGTCACAGTGTTTGTAACAGTGTCTGTAGCAGTGACTATATCAGTGAGTATCACAGTGTTTGTAACAGTGTCTATAGCAGTGACTATATCAGTGAGTATCACAGTGTTTGTAACTGTGTCTGTAGCAGTGACTATATCAGTGAGTATCACAGTGTTTGTAACGGTGTCTATAGCAGTGACTATATCAGTGAGTATCACAGTGTTTGTAACGGTGTCTATAGCAGTGACTATATCAGTGAGTATCACAGTGTTTGTAACGGTGTCTGTAGCAGTGACTGTATCAGTGAGTATCACAGTGTTTGTAACGGTGTCCATAGCAGTGACTATATCGGTGAGTATCACAGTGTTTGTAACAGTGTCTGTAGCAGTGACTATATCAGTGAGTATTACAGTGTTTGTAACGGTGTCTATAGCAGTGACTATATCAGTGAGTGTCACAGTGTTTGTAACAGTGTCTGTAGCAGTGACTATATCAGTGAGTATCACAGTGTTTGTAATGGTGTCTATAGCAGTGACTATATCAGTGAGTATCACAGTGTTTGTAACGGTGTCCATAGCAGTGACTATATCGGTGAGTATCACAGTGTTTGTAGCAGTGTCTGTAGCAGTGACTATATCAGTGAGTATCAGTGTTTGTAACGGTGTCTGTAGCAGTGAATATATCAGTGAGTATCACAGTGTTTGTAACGGTGTCTATTGCAGTGACTATATCAGTGAGTATCACAGTGTTTGTAACAGTGTCTGTAGTAATGACTATATCAGTGAGTATCACAGTGTTTGTAACGGTGTCTGTAGCAGTGACTATATCAGTGAGTATCACAGTGTTTGTAATGGTGTCTATAGCAGTGACTATATCAGTGAGTATCACAGTGTTTGTAACGGTGTCCATAGCAGTGACTATATCGGTGAGTATCACAGTGTTTGTAGCAGTGTCTGTAGCAGTGACTATATCAGTGAGTATCACAGTGTTTGTAACGGTGTCTGTAGCAGTGAATATATCAGTGAGTATCACAGTGTTTGTAACGGTGTCTATAGCAGTGACTATATCAGTGAGTATCACAGTGTTTGTAACAGTGTCTGTAGTAATGACTATATCAGTGAGTATCACAGTGTTTGTAACGGTGTCTGTAGCAGTGACTATATCAGTGAGTATCACAGTGTTTGTAATGGTGTCTATAGCAGTGACTATATCAGTGAGTATTACAGTGTTTGTAACGGTGTCTATAGCAGTGACTATATCAGTGAGTATCACAGTGTTTGTAACGGTGTCTATAGCAGTGACTATATCAGTGAGTGTCACAGTGTTTGTAACAGTGTCTATAGCAGTGACTATATCAGTGAGTATCACAGTGTTTGTAACTGTGTCTGTAGCAGTGACTATATCAGTGAGTGTCACAGTGTTTGTAACAGTGTCTATAGCAGTGACTATATCAGTGAGTGTCACAGTGTTTGTAACAGTGTCTATAGCAGTGACTATATCAGTGAGTATCACAGTGTTTGTAACTGTGTCTGTAGCAGTGACTATATCAGTGAGTGTCACAGTGTTTGTAACAGTGTCTGTAGCAGTGACTATATCAGTGAGTATCACAGTGTTTGTAACAGTGTCTACAGCAGTGACTATATCAGTGAGTATCACAGTGTTTGTAACTGTGTCTGTAGCAGTGACTATATCAGTGAGTATCACAGTGTTTGTAACGGTGTCTATAGCAGTGACTATATCAGTGAGTATCACAGTGTTTGTAACGGTGTCTATAGCAGTGACTATATCAGTGAGTATCACAGTGTTTGTAACGGTGTCTGTAGCAGTGACTGTATCAGTGAGTATCACAGTGTTTGTAACGGTGTCCATAGCAGTGACTATATCGGTGAGTATCACAGTGTTTGTAACAGTGTCTGTAGCAGTGACTATATCAGTGAGTATTACACTGTTTGTAACGGTGTCTATAGCAGTGACTATATCAGTGAGTGTCACAGTGTTTGTAACAGTGTCTGTAGCAGTGACTATATCAGTGAGTATCACAGTGTTTGTAACAGTGTCTGTAGCAGTGACTATATCAGTGAGTATCACAGTGTTTGTAACTGTGTCTATAGCAGTGACTATATCAGTGAGTATCACAGTGTTTGTAACAGTGTCTGTAGCAGTGACTATATCAGTGAGTATCACAGTGTTTGTAACAGTGTCTATAGCAGTGACTATATCAGTGAGTATCACAGTGTTTGTAACGGTGTCTGTAGCAGTGACTATATCAGTGAGTATCACAGTGTTTGTAACTGTGTCTATAGCAGTGACTATATCAGTGAGTATCACAGTGTTTGTAACTGTGTATATAGCAGTGACTATATCAGTGAGTATCACAGTGTTTGTAACGGTGTCTGTAGCAGTGACTATATCGGTGAGTATCACAGTGTTTGTAACGGTGTCTATAGCAGTGACTATATCAGTGAGTATCACAGTGTTTGTAACAGTGTCTGTAGCAGTGACTATATCAGTGAGTATCACAGTGTTTGTAACAGTGTCTGTAGCAGTGACTATATCAGTGAGTATCACAGTGTTTGTAACGGTGTCTGTAGCAGTGACTATATCAGTGAGTATCACAGTGTTTGTAACAGTGTCTATAGCAGTGACTATATCAGTGAGTATCACAATGTTTGTAACGGTGTCTATAGCAGTGAATATATCAGTGAGTATCACAGTGTTTGTAACAGTGTCTATAGCAGTGACTATATCAGTGAGTATCACAGTGTTTGTAACAGTGTCTGTAGCAGTGACTATATCAGTGAGTATCACAGTGTTTGTAACAGTGTCTGTAGCAGTGACTATATCAGTGAGTACCACAGTGTTTGTAACGGTGTCTATAGCAGTGACTATATCAGTGAGTATCACAGTGTTTGTAACAGTGTCTATAGCAGTGACTATATCAGTAAATATAAAAATGTTTCCAATAGTGTCTGTGTCAGAATCTATTAATGTAGTATCAATGTCAATAATAGTGTCTATGTCTATAACCGATTCTATAACAGAGGATGTAACATTGTCTATATCTGTGGCTATAACAGTTTCTATGGTAATGTCTGCAATGGTATATGCATCGGTCACGATAACAGTGACTATATCAGTGAGTATCGCAGTGTTTGTAACAGTGTCTGTAGCAGTGACTATACAGTGAGTATCACAGTGTTTGTAACAGTGTCTATGGCAGTGACTATATCAGTGAGTATCACAGTGTTTGTAACGGTGGCTACAGCAGTGACTATATCAATGAGTATCACAGTGTTTGTAACGGTCTCTATAGCAGTGACTATATCAGTGAGTATCACAGTGTTTGTAACGGTGTCTATAGCAGTGACTATATCAGTGTGTATCACAGTGTTTGTAACAGTGTCTATAGCAGTGACTATATTTGTGAGTATCACAGTGTTTGTAACGGTGTCTATAGCAGTGACTATATTAGTGAGTATCATACTGTTTGTAACAGTGTCTATAGCAGTGACTATATCAGTGAGTGTCACAGTGTTTGTAACAGGGTCTACAGCAGTGACTATATCGGTGAGTATCACAGTGTTTGTAACGGTGTCTATAGCAGTGAGTATCACAGTGTTTGTAACAGTGTCTGTAGCAGTGACTATATCAGTGAGTATCACAGTGTTTGTAATGGTGTCTGTAGCAGTGATTATATCAGTGAGTATCACAGTGTTTGTAACGGTGTCTGTAGCAGTGACAATATCAGTGAGTATCACAGTGTTTGTAACAGTGTCTGTAGCAGTGACTATATGGGTGAGTATCACAGTGTTTGTAACGATGTCTATAGCAGTGACTATATCAGTGAGTATCACAGTGTTTGTAACGGTGTCTATATCAGTGAGTATCACAGTGTTTGTAACACTGTCTGTAGCAGTGACTATATCGGTGAGTATCACAGTGTTTGTAACAGTGTCTGTAGCAGTGACTATAGCAGTGAGTATCACAGTGTTTGTAACGGTGTCTATAGCAGTGAGTGTCACAGTGTTTATAACAGTGTCTATAGCAGTGACTATATCAGTGAGTGTCACAGTGTTTGTAACGGTGTCTATAGCAGTGACTATATCAGTGAGTATCACAGTGTTTGTAACTGTGTCTATAGCAGTGACTATATCAGTGAGTATCACAGTGTTTGTAACGGTGTCTATAGCAGTGAGTATCACAGTGTTTGTAATGGTGTCTGTAGCAGTGACTATATCAGTGAGTATCACAGTGTTTGTAACAGTGTCCATAGCAGTGACTATATCAGTGAGTATCACAGTGTTTGTAACAGTGTCTGTAGCAGTGACTATATCGGTGACTATCACAGTGTTTGTAACATTGTCTATAGCAATGATTATATCAGTGAGTATCACAGTGTTTGTAACGATGTCGATAGTAGTGACTATATCAGTGAGTATCACAGTGTTTGTAACGGTGTCTATAGCAGTGACTATATCAGTGAGTATCACAGTGTTTGTAACGGTGTCTGTATCAGTGAGTATCACAGTATTTGTAACACTGTCTGTAGCAGTGACTATATCAGTGAGTATCACAGTGTTTGTAACAGTGTCCATAGCAGTGACTATATTGGTGAGTATCACAGTGTTTGTGATGGTGTCTATAGCAGTGACTATATCAGTGAGTATCACAGTGTTTGTGACGGTGTCTATAGCAGTGACTATATCAGTGAGTATCACAGTGTTTGTAACGGTGTCTGTAGCAGTGACTATATCAGTGAGTATCACAGTGTTTGTAACAGTGTCTATAGCAGTGACTATATCAGTGAGTATCACAGTGTTTGTAACGGTGCCTGTAGCAGTGACTATATCAGTGAGTATCACAAGGTTTGTAATGGTGTCTGTAGCAGTGACTGTATCAGTGAGTATCACAGTGTTTGTAACAGTGTCTATAGCAGTGACTATATCAGTGAATATAAAAATGTTTCCAATAGTGTCTGTGTCAGAATCTATTAATGTAGTATCAATGTCAATAATAGTGTCTATGACTCTAACAGATTCTATAACAGAGGATGTAACAATGTCTATATCTGTGGCTATAACAGTTTCTATGGTAATGTCTACAATGGTATATGCATCAGTCACGATAACAGTGACTATATCAGTGAGTATCACAGTGTTTGTAACAGTGTCTGTAGCAGTGACTATACAGTGAGTATCACAGTGTTTGTAACAGTGTCTATGGCAGTGACTATATCAGTGAGTATCACAGTGTTTGTAACGGTGTCTATAGCAGTGACTATATCAGTGAGTATCACAGTGTTTGTAACAGTGTCTATAGCAGTGACTATAGCAGTGAGTATCACAGTGTTTGTAACGGTGTCTATAGCAGTGACTATATCAGTGAGTATCACAGTGTTTGTAACAGTTTCTATATCAGTGACTACATCAGTGAGTATCATAGTGTTTGTAAACAGTGTCTATAGCAGTGACTATATCAGTGAGTATCACAGTGTTTGTAACGGTGTCTATAGGAGTGACTATATCAGTGAGTATCACAGTGTTTGTAACAGTGTCTGTAGCAGTGACTATATCATTGAGTATCACAGTGTTTGTAACAGTGTCTATAGCAGTGACTATATTGGTGAGTATCACAGTGTTTGTAACGGTGTCTGTAGCAGTGACTATATCAGTGAGTGTCACAGTGTTTGTAACGGTGTCTATAGCAGTGACTATATCAGTGAGTATCACAGTGTTTGTAACAGTGTCTATAGCAGTGACGATATCAGTGAATATAAAAATGTTTCCAATAGTGTCTGTGTCAGAATCTATTAATGTAGTATCAATGTCAATAATAGTGTCTATGTCTATAACAGATTCTATAACAGAGGATGTAACATTGTCTATATCTGTGGCTATAACAGTTTCTATGGTAATGTCTGCAATGGTATATGCATCGGTCACGATAACAGTGACTATATCAGTGAGTATCGCAGTGTTTGTATCAGTGTCTGTAGCAGTGACTATACAGTGAGTATCACAGTGTTTGTAACAGTGTCTATGGCAGTGACTATATCAGTGAGTATCACAGTGTTTGTAACGGTGGCTACAGCAGTGACTATATCAATGAGTATCACAGTGTTTGTAACGGTCTCTATAGCAGTGACTATATCAGTGAGTATCACAGTGTTTGTAACGGTGTCTATAGCAGTGACTATATCAGTGTGTATCACAGTGTTTGTAACAGTGTCTATAGCAGTGACTATATTTGTGAGTATCACAGTGTTTGTAACGGTGTCTATAGCAGTGACTATATTAGTGAGTATCATACTGTTTGTAACAGTGTCTATAGCAGTGACTATATCAGTGAGTGTCACAGTGTTTGTAACAGGGTCTACAGCAGTGACTATATCGGTGAGTATCACAGTGTTTGTAACGGTGTCTATAGCAGTGAGTATCACAGTGTTTGTAACAGTGTCTGTAGCAGTGACTATATCAGTGAGTATCACAGTGTTTGTAATGGTGTCTGTAGCAGTGATTATATCAGTGAGTATCACAGTGTTTGTAACGGTGTCTGTAGCAGTGACAATATCAGTGAGTATCACAGTGTTTGTAACAGTGTCTGTAGCAGTGACTATATGGGTGAGTATCACAGTGTTTGTAACAGTGTCTATGGCAGTGACTATATCAGTGAGTATCACAGTGTTTGTAACAGTGTCTATGGCAGTGACTATATCAGTGAGTATCACAGTGTTTGTAACAGTGTCTGTAGCAGTGACTATACAGTGAGTATCACAGTGTTTGTAACAGTGTCTATGGCAGTGACTATATCAGTGAGTATCACAGTGTTTGTAACGGTGTCTATAACAGTGACTATATCAGTGAGTATCACAGTGTTTGTAACAGTGTCTATAGCAGTGACGATATCAGTGAATATAAAAATGTTTCCAATAGTGTCTGTGTCAGAATCTATTAATGTAGTATCAATGTCAATAATAGTGTCTATGACTATAACAGATTCTATAACAGAGGATGTAACATTGTCTATATCTGTGGCTATAACAGTTTCTATGGTAATGTCTGCAATGGTATATGCATCAGTCACGATAACAGTGACTATATCAGTGAGTATCGCAGTGTTTGTAACAGTGTCTGTAGCAGTGACTATACAGTGAGTATCACAGTGTTTGTAACAGTGTCTATGGCAGTGACTATATCAGTGAGTATCACAGTGTTTGTAACGGTGGCTACAGCAGTGACTATATCAATGAGTATCACAGTGTTTGTAACGGTGTCTATAGCAGTGACTATATCAGTGAGTATCACAGTGTTTGTAACGGTGTCTGTAGCAGTGACAATATCAGTGAGTATCACAGTGTTTGTAACAGTGTCTATAGCAGTGACTATATTTGTGAGTATCACAGTGTTTGTAACGGTGTCTATAGCAGTGACTATATTAGTGAGTATCATAGTGTTTGTAACAGTGTCTATAGCAGTGAGTATCACAGTGTTTGTAACACTGTCTGTAGCAGTGACTATATCGGTGAGTATCACAGTGTTTGTAACAGTGTCTGTAGCAGTGACTATAGCAGTGAGTATCACAGTGTTTGTAACAGTGTCTGTAGCAGTGACTATAGCAGTGAGTATCACAGTGTTTGTAACAGTGTCTATAGCAGTGACTATATTTGTGAGTATCACAGTGTTTGTAACGGTGTCTATAGTAGTGACTATATTAGTGAGTATCATAGTGTTTGTAACAGTGTCTATAGCAGTGAGTATCACAGTGTTTGTAACACTGTCTGTAGCAGTGACTATATCGGTGAGTATCACAGTGTTTGTAACAGTGTCTGTAGCAGTGACTATACAGTGAGTATCACAGTGTTTGTAACAGTGTCTATGGCAGTGACTATATCAGTGAGTATCACAGTGTTTGTAACGGTGGCTACAGCAGTGACTATATCAATGAGTATCACAGTGTTTGTAACGGTGTCTATAGCAGTGACTATAGCAGTGAGTATCACAGTGTTTGTAACGGTGTCTATAGCAGTGACTATATCAGTGAGTATCACAGTGTTTGTAACAGTGTCTATAGCAGTGACTATATTTGTGAGTATCACAGTGTTTGTAACGGTGTCTATAGCAGTGACTATATTAGTGAGTATCATAGTGTTTGTAACAGTGTCTATAGCAGTGACTATATCAGTGAGTGTCACAGTGTTTGTAACAGTGTCTATAGCAGTGACTATATCAGTGAGTATCACAGTGTTTGTAACGGTGTCTATAGCAGTGAGTATCACAGTGTTTGTAACAGTGTCTGTAGCAGTGACTATAATCAGTGAGTATCACAGTGTTTGTAATGGTGTCTGTAGCAGTGATTATATCAGTGAGTATCACAGTGTTTGTAACGGTGTCTGTAGCAGTGACAATATCAGTGAGTATCACAGTGTTTGTAATAGTGTCTATAGCAGTGACTATATTTGTGAGTATCACAGTGTTTGTAACGGTGTCTATAGCAGTGACTATATTAGTGAGTATCATAGTGTTTGTAACAGTGTCTATAGCAGTGAGTATCACAGTGTTTGTAACACTGTCTGTAGCAGTGACTATATCGGTGAGTATCACAGTGTTTGTAACAGTGTCTGTAGCAGTGACTATAGCAGTGAGTATCACAGTGTTTGTAACGGTGTCCATAGCAGTGAGTGTCACAGTGTTTATAACAGTGTCTATAGCAGTGACTATCTCAGTGAGTGTCACAGTGTTTGTAACAGTGTCTATAGCAGTGACTATATCAGTGAGTATCACAGTGTTTGTAACTGTGTCTATAGCAGTGACTATATCAGTGAGTACCACAGTGTTTGTAACGGTGTCTATAGCAGTGAGTATCACAGTGTTTGTAATGGTGTCTGTAGCAGTGACTATATCAGTGAGTATCACAGTGTTTGTAACAGTGTCCATAGCAGTGACTATATCAGTGAGTATCACAGAGTTTGTAACAGTGTCTGTAGCAGTGACTACATCGGTGAGTATCACAGTGTTTGTAACATTGTCTATAGCAATGATTATATCAGTGAGTATCACAGTGTTTGTAACGATGTCTATAGCAGTGACTATATCAGTGAGTATCACAGTGTTTGTAACAGTGTCTGTAGCAGTGACTATAGCAGTGAGTATCACAGTGTTTGTAACGGTGTCCATAGCAGTGAGTGTCACAGTGTTTATAACAGTGTCTATAGCAGTGACTATATCAGTGAGTGTCACTGTGTTTGTAACAGTGTCTATAGCAGTGACGATATCAGTGAGTATCACAGTGTTTGTAACTGTGTCTATAGCAGTGACTATATCAGTGAGTACCACAGTGTTTGTAACGGTGTCTATAGCAGTGAGTATCACAGTGTTTGTAATGGTGTCTGTAGCAGTGACTATATCAGTGAGTATCACAGTGTTTGTAACAGTGTCCATAGCAGTGACTATATCAGTGAGTATCACAGTGTTTGTAACGGTGTCTATAGCAGTGACTATATCAGTGAGTATCACAGTGTTTGTAACGGTGTCTATAGCAGTGACTATATCAGTGTGTATCACAGTGTTTGTAAAAGTGTCTATAGCAGTGACTATATTTGTGAGTATCACAGTGTTTGTAACTGTGTCTGTAGCAGTGACTATACAGTGAGTATCACAGTGTTTGTAACAGTGTCTATGGCAGTGACTATATCAGTGAGTATCACAGTGTTTGTAACATTGTCTATAGCAATGATTATATCAGTGAGTATCACAGTGTTTGTAACGATGTCTATAGCAGTGACTATAGCAGTGAGTATCACAGTGTTTGTAACGGTGTCTATAGCAGTGACTATATCAGTGAGTATCACAGTGTTTGTAACGGTGTCTATATCAGTGAGTATCACAGTATTTGTATCACTGTCTGTAGCAGTGACTATATCAGTGAGTATCACAGTGTTTGTAACAGTGTCCATAGCAGTGACTATATTGGTGAGTATCACAGTGTTTGTAACAGTGTCTGTAGCAGTGACTATATCAGTGAGTATCACAGTGTTTGTGACGGTGTCTATAGCAGTGACTATATCAGTGAGTATCACAGTGTTTGTGACGGTGTCTTTAGCAGTGACTATATCAGTGAGTATCTCAGTGTTTGTAACGGTGTCTGTAGCAGTGACTATATCAGTGAGTATCACAGTGTTTGTAACAGTGTCTATAGCAGTGACTATATCAGTGAGTATCACAGTATTTGTAACCGTGTCTGTAGCAGTGACTATATCAGTGAGTATAACAATGTTTGTAATGGTGTCTGTAGCAGTGACTGTATCAGTGAGTATCACAGTGTTTGTAAAAGTGTCTATAGCAGTGACTATATCAGTGAATATAAAAATGTTTCCAATAGTGTCTGTGTCAGAATCTATTAATGTAGTATCAATGTCAATAATAGTGTCTATGACTATAACAGATTCTATAACAGAGGATGTAACATTGTCTATATCTGTGGCTATAACAGTTTCTATGGTAATGTCTACAATGGTATATGCATCAGTCACGATAACAGTGACTATATCAGTGAGTATCACAGTGTTTGTAACAGTGTCTGTAGCAGTGACTATACAGTGAGTATCACAGTGTTTGTAACAGTGTCTATGGCAGTGACTATATCAGTGAGTATCACAGTGTTTGTAACGGTGTCTGTAGCAGTGACTATATCAGTGAGTATCACAGTGTTTGTAACGGTGTCTATAGCAGTGACTATATCAGTGAGTATCACAGTGTTTGTAACAGTGTCTATAACAGTGACTATATCAGTGAGTGTCACAGTGTTTGTAACGATGTCTGTAGCAGTGACTATATCAGTGAGTATCACAGTGTTTGTAACGGTGTCTATAGCAGTGACTATATCAGTGAGTATCACAGTGTTTGTAACAGTGTCTATAGCAGTGACTATAGCAGTGAGTATCACAGTGTTTGTAACGGTGTCTATTGCAGTGACTATATCAGTGAGTATCACAGTGTTTGTAACAGTTTCTATATCAGTGACTATATCAGTGAGTATCATAGTGTTTGTAAACAGTGTCTATAGCAGTGACTATAGCAGTGAGTATCACAGTGTTTGTAACGGTGTCTGTAGCAGTGACTATATCAGTGAGTATCACAGTGTTTGTAACGGTGTCTATAGGAGTGACTATATCAGTGAGTGTCACAGTGTTTGTAACAGTGTCTATAGCAGTGACTATATCAGTGAGTGTCGCAGTGTTTGTAACAGTGTCTATAGCAGTGACTATATCAGTGAGTGTCACAGTGTTTGTAACAGTGTCTATAGCAGTGACTATATCAGTGAGTATCACAGTGTTTGTAACAGTGTCTGTAGCAGTGACTATATCAGTGAGTATCACAGTGTTTGTAACAGTGTCTGTAGCAGTGACTATAGCAGTGAGTATCACAGTGTTTGTCACTGTGTCTGTAGCAGTGACTATATCAGTGAGTATCACAGTGTTTGTAACAGTGTCTGTAGCAGTGACTATATCAGTGAGTATCACAGTGTTTGTAACAGTGTCTGTAGCAGTGACTATAGCAGTGAGTATCACAGTGTTTGTAACAGTGTCTGTAGCAGTGACTATATCAGTGAGTATCACAGTGTTTGTAACGGTGTCTATAGCAGTGACTATATCAGTGAGTATCACAGTGTTTGTAACAGTGTCTATAGCAGTGACTATATCAGTGAGTATCACAGTGTTTGTAACGGTGTCTGTAGCAGTGACTATATCAGTGAGTATCACAGTGTTTGTAACAGTGTCTATAGCAGTGACCATATCAGTGAGTATCACAGTGTTTGTAACAGTGTCTATAGCAGTGACTATATCAGTGAGTATCACAGTGTTTGTAACAGTGTCTATAGCAGTGACTATATCAGTGAGTATCACAGTGTTTGTAACAGTGTCTATAGCAGTGACTATATCAGTGAGTATCACAGTGTTTGTAACGGTGTCTGTAGCAGTGACTGTATTGGTATCTATGATAGTGTTTGTAACGGTGTCTATAACATTACCCATATCAGTGACTATAACATTCTCTGTACCACAGTCTGTATCAGTGCCTATCAGTGGATCAATATCAATGTTTATAACAGTGTCTAATACAATGCTTATGTCAGTGACTAAAACTGCATCGAGAGCAGTATCTATAACTGTGTCTATAATAGGGTCTTTCACAATAATATATTAGTTTCTATATTAGTGTCTGTAATAGTGACTACATCAGTGTCTACAACAGTGCCTATAAATAATGTGTATGTCAGTCATCATAATAGCATTTATATCAGTGTCTATAAACATCTATTGTAATGTCTATAATAGTGACAATATGAATAGCAATAACAGTGCCTGTCACAGTGACTACATTAGTATCCAAAACAGAATCCATAACAATGTCTGCATCAGTGACTGTAACAGTGACTGTTATTGTATCTATAATAGTGTCTGTGATAGTATCTACAACACGAATATAATAGTGTTTATATCTCTGGCTAGAACAGTGGATGCAATTATATATGTATGCATCCACTGCTACAGTGGATGTAGCAGTGGATGCATACATCAGTGACATTAACACTGTCTACAGGAGTATCTATATCAGTGTCTATAACACTACCTATGACATGTATTGATAATAGTGGCTACATCTGTGTCTATAATAGTGTCTATATCAGTGCTGATAACTGTTGGTATATCAGTGTCTGTAACAGAGTCTTCCACAGTCACTGTATCAGTGACTATAACTGTTCCTATAATATTGTCTATATCAAGGTCCACAGTAGTGTCTGTATCAGTGCCTATGTCAATGTCTACAATAGAGTCTATATCAGTGTTTATAATAGTGTCTGTATCAGTGCCTATGTCAATGTCTACAATAGAGTCTATATGAGTGTTTATTATAGTGTCTGTAACAGTGACTGCAAAGATGTCTATGACAGTGTCCATATTAGAGAATACAATGGTGTCTATACCTGTGAGTATATTAGTTTCTATATTTGCCCGTATCAGTAGCTAAAAGTGCCTATATAAGTGTTTATACAACAATGTCTATGACTGTCTATAATATAGTACATAACAGCATTTATATCAGTGTCTCTAACAGTATCTATAAGATTGAGTGGAGAAGGAACCCGAGACACTACACGTGTAGTGTCTCCCATCCTCCCTCCTCCTCTAACCTTAAAAAAGGCTGAACAGGTAAGCTACTCAGTGTTCTTGTTTTGGAGACGAAGTGTAGAGTAATGGCAGCGCAGGCAGTGGAATGTTCCTCCTGCTGGATGTTTGAGGTAGGGGTGACCACCAATATCCCTGCCGACTTCATCTGCAGGAAATGCAGTCAGATCCTGCTCCTCACAGAACGAGTTAGGGAACTGGAGCTGGAGTTGGATGAACTGAGGATTATTCGAGAGGCTGAGAAGGTGATAGATAGAAGCTACAGGGACATAGTTACGCCAGAGAACAGAGGTAGCTGGGTAACAGTTAGAGATGGGAAGGGGAGGAAGCAGGCAATGCAGGGATCCCCTGTGGTCGTTCCCCTAAACAATAAGTATACCGCTTTGGATACTGGTGGGGGGGACGGCCTAGCAGGGGTAAGCTGCAGTGACCGGGTCTGTGGCGTGAGGTCCTGCTCTGAGACTCAGAAGGGAAAGGGGGAGAGGAGGAGAGCGCTAGTTATAGGAGACTCTCTAGTTAGAGGGACGGACAGGCGGTTCTGTGGGCATGGGCGAGACTCACGGATGGTTTGTTGCCTCCCGGGTGCCAGGGTCCGAGACGTCTCGGACCGTGTCTTCATAATCCTTAATGGGGAGGGTGTGCAGCCAGAAGTTGTGGTGCACGTTGGCACCAACGACATAGGTAGGAAGAGAGGTGGGGAGGTCATTCAGGAGCTCAGGGAGTTAGGCTGGAAGCTAAAAGCTAGGACAGACAGAGTCGTCATCTCTGGGTTGTTGCCGGTGCCACGTGACAGTGAGGCAAGGAATAGGGAGAGAGTGCAGTTGAACACGTGGCTGCAAGGATGGTGTAGGAGGGAGGGCTTCAGGTATTTGGACAATTGGACTGCATTCTGGGGAAGGTGGGACCTGTACAAACAGGACGGGTTGCACCTGAACCAGCAGGGCACCAATATCCTGGGGGGTAGGTTTGCTAGCAATCTTCAGGGGGGTTTAAATTAATTTGGCAGGGGGATGGGATCCGGACTTGTAGTCCAGCAAGTAGGCTAGCTGTTTGTCAGGATGTCCAAGAATGTAGGGAGGCTGTGAAGAAGGTAGCACTGACAGGGAATACTTGCGGACACAGAGATGGGTTCAAGTGCGTAGACTTCAACGCAAGGAGTATCAGAAATAAGGTGGGTGAACTTAAGGCGTGGATCGGTACCTGGGACTACAATGTTATGGCCATCACGGAAATGTGGATAGAAGAGGGACAGAAATGGTTGTTGGAGGTTCCTGGTTACAGATGTTTCAGTAAGATTGGGGGGGGGGGTAAAAAAGGAGGGGGGGTGGCGTTGCTAATTAGAAATGGTATAACAGCTGCAGAAAGGCAGTTCGAGGGGGATCTGCCTTTGGAGGTAGTATGGGCTGAAGTCAGAAATAGGAAAGGTGCAGTCACCTTGTTGGGTGTTTACTATAGGCCCCCCAATAGCAGCAGAGATGTGGAGAAACAGATTGGGAAACAGATTTTGGAAAGGTGCAGAAGCCACAGGGCAGTAGTCATGGGCGATTTCAACTTCCCAAATATTGATTGGAAGCTCTTTAGATCAAGTAGATTGGATGGGGCGGTGTTTGTGCAGTGTGTCCAGGAAGCTTTTCTAACTCAGTATGTAGATTGTCCGACCAGAGGGGAGGCCATATTGGATTTGGTACTCGGTAATGAACCGGGACAAGTGGTGGGCTTGTTAGTGAGTGAGCATTTTGGTGATGGTGACCACAATTCTGTGACTTTCACCTTGGTTATGGAGAGAGATAGGTGCGTGCAACAGGGCAGGTTTTACAATTGGGGGAAGGGTAAATACGATGCTGTAAGTCAGGATCTGAGGAGCATAAATTGGGAGCATAGGCTGTCAGGGAAGGATGTTGTGGAAATGTGGAACTTTTTCAAGGAACAGATACGACGTGTCCTTGATATGTATGTACCTGTCAGGCAGGAAAGGAATGGTCGTGTGAGGGAACCTTGGTTGACGAGGGATGTTGAATGTCTTGTCAAGAGGAAGAAGGAGGCTTACATAAGGTTGAGGAACAGGGTTCAGACAGAGCAGTGGAGGGATACAGGATAGCCAGAAGGGACCTGAAGAAAGGGATTAGGAGAGCTAAGAGAGGGCATGAAAAATCTTTGGCGGATAGGATCAAGGATAACACCAAGGCATTTTATGCGTATGTGAGAAACATGAGAATGACGAGAATGAGGGTAGGTCCAAACAAGGACAGTAGTGGGAGACTGTGTATTGAGTCGGAAGAGATAGGAGAGGTCTTGAATGAGTACTTTTCTTCACTATTTACAAATGAGAGGGACCGTATTGTCGAAGAAGAGAGTATGAAACGGACTGGTAAGCTAGAGGAGATACTTGTTAGGAAGGAAGATGTGTTGGACATTTTGAATAACTTGAGGATAGACAAGTCCCCCGGGCCTGACGGGATATATCCGAGGATTATGTGGGAAGCAAGAGAGGAAATTGCAGAACCGTTGGCAATGATCTTTTCGTCTTCACTGTCAACGGGGGTGGTACCAGGAGACTGGAGAGTGGCGAATGTTGTGCCCCTGCTCAAAAAAGGGAATAGGGATAACCCCGGGAATTACAGGCCAGTTAGTCTTCCTTCGGTGGTAGGCAAAGTAATGGAAAGGGTACTGAGGGATAGGATTTATGAGTATCTGGAAAGACACTGCTTGATTAGGGACAGCCAGCACGGATTTGTGAAGGGTAGGTCTTGCCTTACAAGTCTTACTGAATTCTGTGAGGAGGTGACCAAGCATGTGGATGAGGGTAGAGCAGTGGATGTAGTATACATGGATTTTAGTAAGGCATTTGATAAGGTTCCCCATGGTAGGCTTATGCAGAAGGTCAGGAGGCATGGGATAGTGGGAAGTTTGGCCATTTGGATAGAGAACTGGCTAACCAATCGAAGTCAGAGAGTAGTGGTAGATGGTAAATATTCAGCCTGGAGCCCAGTTACAAGTGGAGTTCTGCAGGGATCAGTTCTGGGTCCTCTGCTGTTTGTAATTTTTATTAATGACTTGGAAGAGGGAGTCGAAGGGTGGGTCAGTAAATTTGCAGACGATACGAAGATTGGTGGAGTTGTGGATAGTGAGGAGGGCTGTTATCGGCTGCAAAGGGACTTAGATATGATGCAGAGCTGGGCTGAGGAGTGGCAAATGGAGTTCAACCCGGTCAAGTGTGAGGTTGTCCATTTTGGAAAGACAAATAAGAATGCGGAATACAGGGTTAATGGTAGGGTTCTAAGTCAGGTGGAGGAACAGAGGGATCTTGGGGTCTATGTTCATAGGTCTTTGAAAGTTGCCACTCAGGTGGATAGAGCTTGTAAGAAGGCCTATGGTGTATTGGTGTTCATTAGCAGAGGGATTGAATTCAAGAGTCGTGAAGTGATGTTGCAGCTGTACAGGACCTTGGTAAGGCCACATTTGGAGTACTGTGTGCAGTTCTGGCCGCCTCACTTTAGGAAAGATGTGGAAGCTTTGGAGAGGGTGCAGAGGAGATTTACCAGGATGTTGCCTGGAATGGAGAATAGGTCGTACGAGGATAGGTTGAGAGTGCTCGGCCTTTTCTCATTGGAACGGTGAAGGATGAGGGGTGACTTGATAGACGTTTATAAGATGATCAGGGGAATAGATAGAGTAGACAGTCAGAGACTTTTTCCACAGGTACAACAGAGTGTTACAAGGGGACATAAATTTAAGGTGAAGGGTGGAAGGTATAGGGGAGATGTCAGGGGTAGGTTCTTTACCCAGACAGTGGTGGGGGCATGGAATGCGCTGCCTGTGGAAGTGGTAGAGTCAGAATCATTGGTGACCTTTAAGCGGCAATTGGATAGGTACATGGATGGGTGCTTAAGCTAGGACAAATGTTCGGCACAACATCGTGGGCCGAAGGGCCTGTTCTGTGCTGTATTGTTCTATGTTCTATGTTCTATTGTATCAGTGACTATATTAGTGCCTGTGTCAGTATATATAGCAATTTCAGTAACATTGTCTATATCATTGCCCATACTTGTTTTTATAACTGCCTACATCAGCACCTTTATCATCAATATTTGTAATATTGTCTATATCAGCATCTATGTCAGCGTTTATATAATTATCGATATCAACATTTACATCAATGTCTATAACTGTCTTTAACAGTCTATATCAGTGTCTATAACAACATTTTGTCAATATAATTGATAAAAGTATCTATAATGGTATCTGTGTCAGTCTCTCCATGTGTTATAATATTGTCTATATCAGCATCTACATCAGTGTCTATAACTGTGTCCATAAGTGTCTATGTCAGTGACTATAACTGTGTCAAGAACATCATGTCAATCACTGTCTATAGCAATGGCTATAACAGTGTTTATATTAGATTATTGGCATCTATACCAATATCTGTAACTGCAAAAGAGTCTACATCAGTGTCTGTAACATTGTCTCTATCAATCTCTATAATATTGTTTATGACTGTATCTGTAATAGTGTCTATATCAGTCTATATCATTGTCTATACCTGTTTTATATAATGTCTATACCAGCATCTTTGTCAGCAATTTTTGTAATATTGTGTATATCAGCATCGATATCAATGTTTGTATGATTGTTTGTATCAGTATCTATAACTGTCTATAATGCAGGCTATATCAGTGTCTATAACAGTATTTATTGTCAGTGACGTTAAAAGTGTGCATATCAAAGTTTATATCAAGGTGTATAACAGTACCTATAACTGCACCTTATGACAGTGACAATAACAATGCTTAAATAAATGAATGTAGCAGGTCTATAGAAGTGTCAATGTTAAGTTCTATATCATAGATTATAACATTGTCTATTCAATTGTTTATAATAATGTCTGTAGCCATATCTGTATCAGTGTCCATAATACTGACTATAGCATTTATAAAAGTGACTATAACATTGTATGTAACTGAATATATAACAGAACATAAATATAGTGCCTATATCAGTGTCGCTATCAATGACTATGTCAATGTTAATAACAAAGTATCTCTCAGTTTCTAAAAGCATGTCTAAATCAGAGACTATAACAATCTCTATACCAGTGTGTGTATCAAAATCGAGATCAGTCTCTATAACAGTGTATAAATCAATTTCAGTAACACCATCTATATCAATGTCTATAATAATGTCATGTCTTTAACAGTGTGTATGTCAATCACTATCGCAGTATCTATAACTGTTTCTATATCAGTGTCTATAGCAGTGACTACAAAAATGTCCACGTCAGTCTCTACATCAGGGAATATAACAATAGCCTTAGCAGTGTCTAGAACAGTGATTATAGACTTATCTATATCAGTGGCTATAACAGAGTCTATAACAATATCTTTAGCAGTCACTATCACAGTGTCCATATCAGTGACTGTATCAGTGTCTATACTGGTGCCTATAATGGTGTCTAACAGAGAGTATAATGGTACCTGTAACATTGTCTTTATTAGTCTCTACAACATTGTTGATATCACTGTATATAGAAGATTCCATAACAGTACTGAAATATTGCTTATATAAGAGACTGTAACATACATGTAAGAGTGACTAGGAAGGCATCTATAAGCATGTTGATGACAGTAACCAGAACAGTTAAGATGTCAGTGACTAAAACAACATAAATAACAATACCAGAATCAAGAACAATGATAGTGTCTGTATCATTACCTATAAAAGTGTCTGAAACAGTGCCAAAAACATAGTCCCTGCTCTGGTCACTGACAATGAGATTATGTAGAACAGTATATATATCAGTGACTATAACAGTCTCTATGCCAGTGTCTGTTGCTATAAATATATCTAGAACATTGCTTATGACAATGTCAATTACAGCATCTATGTCAGTGTGTATAACAGTGATTTAACAGTGTTGACATTAGTGACTATAATAGTATTGGTATCAGTGAATACAATGTCTATGACACTATACATCTCAATGTTTCTAACAGTGTCCCCAACACCAGTATTCATTACAGAGATTCTGACAGTTTATGGATCAGTGTGTACAAAAGTGGCTACAACAGTGTCTATCTCAGTTGCTAAATCAGTGATTATAACATTGTTTAATTAAAAGCCTGTAACAATATCAATAGTGGTGACTTTAATGGTGTCTATAGGGCAGCTATAACAGTAACCAAAGCAGTTATGGTATCAGTGAACAAACCAGCACCTGCATCAAGAACAATATCAGTGTCAGTGTCAGTGACTGTAAACATTGCTGTAACAGTGACTCTGTCAGTGACTATCGCAGGGATCTTTAACACTGTCTAGATCAGTGATTATAACAATCTCTATACCAGCGTTTAACACATAGATCTATATCAGTCTCTATAATACTGTTTATACAGTGACTATAATAGTATCTGGAACATTATTTATAACAATATCCATAGCAGTGTTGATATCAGTGTCTATAACACTGGCAAACCAGAGTTCACAACAGTATAAGTGTTCATAATAGTTTCTATACCAATGACAATACCAGTGACTATATTGGCATCTATATCACTGTAATAAGCATCTGTTTCAGTGACTAAAGCAATGTCCATAGCAGTCTCTATATCAGTGTCTTTGACAGTGTCTATAACAGAGATTATATTAGTGTAACATTGTCTCTATCTGTCTCTATATCTTTGTTGATATCACTATCTATATCAGAGCCAATAGCAGTATCTATATCATTGTTTATATAACAGACTATAACAGTACGTTTAAGAGTGATCATAAAAGGATGATGATAATAGTACATATAACATTGTCTCTATCAGTTTCCATGACATAGTTGATGTCACTATCTAAATGAGATTCCGTAATGACATCTATAACACTGTGTTATAAACAGTGTATGCATCAGTGTCTATAACTATTGGTTATATCAGTCACTATAACATTGTTGATATCACTATCTATTTGAGATTCTATAACAGTATCTATAACATTGTTTACATAAGAGAGTATAATAATATAATTGACTATAATGGTATCTATAAGGGTGTCTGTAACATAACAGTTATGATATCACTGCACAAAACAGCATCAGTAACAATATCTATATCAATAAGAATAATATGTCAGTATCAGTGATTATAAAAGTGTCTGTTATAGTGATAAAACCATTGTCTCTGACAATGACTATAGCAGGGATTTTAATATTATAACAATGATTATATCAGTGTCTATAATCATGTCAATGCCATGGCTCTAATAGTGTCAACATCAGTATCTATAAGAGTGTACAAAGCAGTGACTATAAAAGTATGTGTAACACAATCACACAACACCAGGTTATGGTCCATCAGGTTTAATTATTCGGTAGCGATAGGGAGGGCCTCAACTGGGACCTTGGGTTCATGTCACATTACAGGTGATCACCATTGCACTACACACAGATATTCCTACACACACACACACTCTCACATACACATGGACACAGTACACACAGACGCACACACAGACACCCACACACACCCTTATAGACACACACTCTCCCACACTCACACATGCACCCCCTCACAGACTTAAGACACTCTGCACTCACTACACACACACACTCACACTCACACTCACAACCCCCACCCCAGACAGACACACACACACACAGACAGCCAAAGACCCACATGCACACATATATTTTGTGGGGTGAATTTGTACTTGCAGAGTTACATTGCACTTTGCTCAAAAACTGCATACATTCATGTAGAACTCTGAGCTCAAAAACCGCATGAATTTATGTAAAACTCTGTTATCTCACTTTTTAGATTAGAATCAATCTAAACATCAGGTCATAGACAGAGAACACAGGGGGCTAACACACCAGATGGCCTCCTTCTTTAGTGACCGCAATTTCCCTTCCCACGTGGTTAAAGATGCCCTCCAACGCATCTTGTCTACATCCCGCACCTCCGCCCTCAGACCCCACCCCTCCAACCGTAACAAGGACAGAACGCCCCTGGTGCTCACCTTCCACCCTACCAACCTTCGCATAAACCAAATCATCCGCCGACATTTCCGCCACCTCCAAACAGATCCCACCACCAGGGATATATTTCCCTCCCCACCCCTCTCCGCCTTCCGCAAAGACCGTTCCCTCCGTGACTACCTGGTCAGGTCCACGCCCCCCTACAACCCACCCTCCCATCCTGGCACTTTCCCCTGCCACTGCAGGAACTGTAAAACCTGCGCCCACACCTCCTCCCTCACCTCCATCCAAGGCCCTAAAGGAGCCTTCCACAGCCATCAAAGTTTTACCTGCACATCCACTAATATCATCTATTGTATCCGTTGCTCCCGATGCGGTCTCCTCTACATCGGGGAGACTGGGCGCCTCCTAGCAGAGCGCTTTAGGGAACATCTCCGGGACACCTGCACCAATCAACCACACCGCCCCGTGGCCCAACATTTCAACTCTCCCTGCCACTCTGCCGAGGACATGGAGGTCCTGGGCCTCCTTCACCGCCGCTCCCTCACCACCAGACGCCTGGAGGAAGAACGCCTCATCTTCTGCCTCGGAACACTTCAACCCCAGGGCATCAATGTGGACTTCAACAGTTTCCTCATTTCCCCTTCCCCCACCTCACCCTAGTTCCAAACTTCCAGCTCAGCACTGTCCCCATGACTTGTCCGGATTTGTCCTATCTGCCTATCTCCTTTTCCACCTATCCACTCCACACTCTCCTCCCTGACCTATCATCTTCATCCCCTCCCCCACTCACCCATTGTACTCTATGCTACTTTCTCCCCACCCCCACCCTCCTCTAGCTCACCTCTCCACACTTCAGGCTCACTGCCTTTATTCCTGATGAAGGGCTTTTGCCCGAAACGTCGATTTCGCTGCTCCTTGGATGCTGCCTGAACTGCTGTGCTCTTCCAGCACCACTAATCCAAAACCTTCAACATATTGTCTAGCTATCACCATTGTTAACAGCTAACCCGAGAATACAACTTTAAAAAAAAGGGTTTTGTGATTTACACATGAAAGAAGTGAAACTATCACTGTATTCTAACAGATGAAAGGCTTAACAGACAATCAATTTTTCAATGTATAATTTCAGTTACATCACACTGCAAACTTTTGCTCTAAATTCTGTGTTATGATCGAGTCCTCCACTATCACCTGATGAAGGAGTGTCGCTCCGAAAGCTAGTGTGCTTCCAATTAAACCTGTTGGACTATAACCTGGTGTTGTGTGATTTTTAACTATCTCAGTGAATACATCAATGTCTATGAGTGTTCATTACAGTGTCTATTTCAGTGTTTATAATAGTGCCTGTAACAGTGTGTATAACAGTGATTTAGTTGGTGACTACATGAGTATTTATACCAATGTCTATGTCAGTGATTCTGCCAATGTCTGTAATGGTGTCTTTCTTAGTGTCTAAAACAGAGACTTCGTAAGTGTTTATATCACTATGTATCTGTAACTGGTCTATATCCCTGACTATAGTATCGCCTGTATCGATGTACTATATCAGTATCAAAAACAGTGTATACTTCACTGTCTATGTTATTGGCTATAAGACTGTCTATAACACTGTCTATATCAGTGTCGAAAAATGAGTCTGTAGCAATGACAGTAACAGTGACTATTTCTGCATCTGTATCAGTTGAAAATACTATCTGTTTCAGCCCATACCAGTGTCGATTCAGTGTCTATATTATGGACTATAATTATACCTTTATCAGTTGCTCCAGTAGTGTCTATATCAATGAGTGTAACAGTCCCTATATACCACTGTCTATAACAATGGCTATGTCAATGAGTGTAACAGTCCCGCCCCTCCAACCACCACCAGGACAGAACCCCACTGGTCCTCACCTACCACCCCACCAATCTTCATGTACAGCGCATCATCCGCCATCATTTCCGCCACCTCCAAACGGACCCCACCACCAACGATATATTTCCCTCCCCTCCCTATCAGTATTCCGAAAAGACCACTCCCTCCGTGACTCCCTCGTCAGATCCACACCCCCCACCAACCCAACCTCCACTCCCGGCACCTTCCCCTGCAACCGCAGGAGGTGCAAGACTTGCGCCCAGACCTCCCCCCTCACCTCCCTCCAAGGCCCCAAAGGAAACTTCCATATCCGCCACAGATTCACCTGCACCTCCACACACATCATCTATTGCATCCTCTGCACCCGATGTGGCCTCCTCTATATTGGGGAGACAGGCCGCCTACTTGCGGAGCGTTTCAGAGAACACCTCTGGGACACCCGGACCAACCAACCCAACCACCCTGTGGCTCAACACTTCAACTCCCCCTCCCACTCCACCAAGGATATGCAGGTCTTTGGACTCCTCCATCGCCAGACCACAACAACACAATGGTTGGAGGAAGAGCGGCTCATCTTCCGCCTAGGAACCCTCCAACCACAAGGGATGAACTCGGATTTCACCAGTTTCCTCATTTCCCCTCCCCCCACCTTGTCTCAGTCAAATCCATCGAACTCAGCACCGCCTTCCTAACCTGCAATCTTCTTCCTGACCTCTCCGCCCCCATCCCAGTCTGACCCATCACCCTCACCTTGACCTCTTTCCACCTATCGCATTTCTGACGCCCCTCCCCCAAGTCCCTCCTCCCTACCTTTTATCTTAGCCTGCTGGACACACTTTCCTCATTCCTGAGGAAGGGCTTATGCCCGAAACGTCGATTCTCCTGTTCCCTGGATGCTGCCTGACCTGCTGCGCTTTTCCAGCAACACATTTTCAGCTCTGATCTCCAGCATCTGCAGACCTCACTTTCTCCTCCTATATACCACTGTCTATAACAGTGGCTATGTCAATGAGTGTAACAGTCCCTATATACCACTGTCTATAACAGTGGCTATGCCAATGTTGATAACACTGTCTATGACAGACAATAACATTGTTAGCAACAGTTTGTATAACAGTGATCATAACAGTCTCTCCATCTGTGTCCATAACAATAACTATACCAATCTCTACAACAGTGTCTATATCAATGGATACAATAGTGTCTAGAGTGACTTCAACAGTGTCCACATCAGTGTTTCTAACAGTGTATATAGTGGTGTTTATCACAGAGATTATAACAGTGTCTGTACCAATTTCTATGTCACTGACTATATTAGCATCAGTGTCTTTATTAATGTCTATCACAATGTCTATAACAGAGTCTATATCAAAGTCTATAACAGTGCCATTATCCTTGATAATCATTGTCCGTAACAGTGTTTATAACAGTGTCTGAATTAGTGAATACATCAGTATGCATAATGAGATATATATCAATTTTATTTACAGTGTCTAAATCAGTGACTATAAAGGTGTCTATTCCATGGTCTATAGCAGTGCCTAGAACAGTGAAGACATCAATGTTGATAACAGTATCAATAGCATTGTTGATATAATAAACTATAACAGTACCTTGTAAGAGTGACTATAATGCTATCTGTAAGGGTGTTTATGATAATAACAGTACACAGTTGTGATTATCAGGGACCAAAATAATGCTGATAACAGGACCTTTATCAATGACCAAAACAGTATCTATATCAGTGACTATGGCAATGTCATGGTACCAGAGTCTACAGCAGTGACTGTACTTTATCTACAATACTAAATCAGTGTCTATAACATTGTCTATATCAGGTTATAGTCCAACAGGCTCATTTGGAAGCACTAGCTTTCGGAGCGCTGCTCCTGCATCCCCATATATAATCTTATTCTCCACAACCACCTGATGAAGGAGCAGCGCTCCAAAAGCTAGTGCTTCCAGACAAACCTGTTGGACTGTAACCTGGTGTCGTGTGATTTTTAACTTTGTCCACCCCAGTCCAACACCGGCACCTCCAAGTCATTGTCTATATTGGTATCTATAACAGTGATTACAAAAATATCTGTAACCCTGTCTATAACATTGTCAATATCAATGGCTATAACAGTGTACATAACAGCGATTATAACTGTAGCTATATCAGAGACTACAGCAATGAGTATAACTGTGTCCATATCATTATCTATAACAGTCAATGGTTATATCAGTTTCTATATCAGTGACTATAACAGTCTCGATCAGTATTAATAAAGTTGTCTATATCAATATCAATACCTGTATCATTGCCCATTACAATGTTTCTCTCTGTGACTATTATAGTGATTATAAAATTGTCGATATCTTTGACTATAGCATGTTGATAAGAGTTTCTATAACATTGTCTATAATCATGTCTGTAACATTGTGTATAATATTGTCTATAACAGTGACTGCAACAGTATCTATAATATTGGGAGAAAGTGAGGACTGCAGATGCTGGAGATCAGAATTGAGAGTGTGGTGCTGGAAAAGCACAGCAGGTCAGGCAGCATCCAAGGAGCAGGGAAATCGACGTTTCAGGCATAAACTCTTCATCCGGAATCCTGATTATGCCCGAAACGTTGATTCTCTTGCTCCTCGGATACTGCCTGACCTGCTGTGCTTTTCCAGCACCACACCCTCAACATCTACAATATTGTCTATGTCAGAGAATATAATGATACCTAAAAGTCAGCTTATAAGTTTGCTCATTGAGCTGGCAGGTTTGTTTTCAGACGTTTCGTCACCATGCTAGGTAATATCATCAGTGAGCCTCTGGTGAAGCAGCACTAGTGTTCTGACACGCTCGCTACTTCTGTGTCTTGGTCTGTTGCGGTGGGTGATATCACTTCCAGTTCTTTTTCTGAGAGGTTGGTAAATGGGGTCCAAATCGATGTGTTTTTAATGGAGTTCCGGTCTGAATGCCAGGCCTCTAGGAATTCCCTTGTGTGTCTTTGTTTAGCCTGTCCCCAGGATGGATGTGTTGTCCCAGTCGAACTGGTGTCCCTCTTTGTCTGTGTGTGTGGATACCAGTAATAGTTGGTGGTGTCTTTTGGTGGCTAGTTGGTGCTCACATGTCCTAGTGGCTAGTTTCCTGCCCGTCTGTCCAATGTAATGCTTGTTGCAGTCCTTCTTGGTATTTTGTATGTGACGTTTGTTCTTCTGTTTGTTGGTACGGGGTCCTTTAGATTCATCAAGAACTGTTTCAGTGTGGTGGTAGGTTTGTGGGCTACCATGATGCCTAGGCATGATGGCACAGTGGTTAGCACTGCTGCCTCACAGCGCCAGGGACCCGGGTTTGATTCCAGCCTCAGATGACTGTCTGTGTGGAGTTAATACGTTCTCCCTGTGTCTGTGTGGGGTTTCCTCTCACAGTCCAAAGATGCGCAGGTTAGGGTGGATTGGCCATGCTTAATTACCTATAGTGTTAGATGCATTAGTCAGGGATAAATATAGGGTAGGGAAATGGGTCTGAATGGGTTACTCTTCGGAGGGTCAGTGTGGACTTGTTGGGCCGAAGGGCCTGTTTCCACACTACAGGGAATCTAATCTAATCTAATCAGACCATCACCTGATGAAGGAGCAGCTCTCCGAAAGCGTGTGATTTCAAATAAGCCTGTTGGACTATAACATGGTGTCCTGTGACTTTTGACCTTGTCCACCCCAGTCCCACACTGGCACCTCCACATTATACCAGAGTATATCGAATGTCTGTAACAGTAACTGTAAAGGTGCCTATCTCATTATCTATAATGGGGAATATAACACTCACTTTATCAACATCTGTAATAGTGTTTATAATCAATGTCAGTAATCTGTGTTTATAATAGTATCTATAATTGTGCCTATATCAGAGACTATGCCAAGGACTTGAATAATTCATATAAAAGTACATGTTTCAGTAACTACAGCATTGACTATAGCGGTGTCTATAATAGTGTCAATATCTACAAATGTCAAAAAGTATTTCTGCCGATAACTATATAAATGTCTATATCAGTGCCTATAACTGTCTCCATATCAGTGACATAATATTACCTATAACAATGTTAATAATGGTGACTATAATGATGATAATGAATATGTCTTTCAGTGTCTATAACAGCAACAGAACGTATAACAGTGATTATAGCAGTGTCTGTGACTGTGTCTGTTTAAGTCTCCATAACACTGTTTATAAAAGTGTCTATATCAGTAACTGGATCAATGCCTATAACTGTGTCTGTATATAAATGGTAATGAACTGTGTCACTCTCAGTGTGTATAATAGAGACGATGACAGCATCTCTGTCGGTTTTTATTCCTGCCATATCTGTTTCTATGTTAGTGTCTATATCAGCCTATGTACACTGCCTATATCAGTAGCTGTATCTGCATTTATGACAGTCTACATCAGGAAATTATAGGCCAGTGAGCAAAAGTAGTGAGAAATTATTGGAGAATATTTTTTGATTAAGGGTGCACTCACATTTGAAGAAGAATAGATTTATCAGAGATAGCTAGTGTTACTTTATGTGGAGGAGATGTTGTCTCACAAACTCAATTGTGTTTTTCTCTGGTGAAGATGATTGTCGAGGGGACAGCAGTGGATACTGTCTACGTGGACTTTACTAAAGCATTTGACAAGCTCCCTCACGTTTGTCTGGTCCAGATGATCAAGCCACCTGGGATCCATGGTGAATTGGGTACAAAATTGACTTATTCAGAAACGGCAGAGGGGTGTTTTTCAGACAGGAGGTCTGTGAGCAGTGGTGTTCTGCATGGATCAGTGCTGGGACCTCTGCTGGGGGTAATAAATGCAAATGATTTGTTTGAAACTGTAAGTATTTGTAAGTTTGCAGATAGCACCAAAAGGGTAAAAGTTACAGAAAGCAAGGCAGAGACTTGGATAGATAGCCAGAGACTTTTCCCCAGGGCAGGATTGACGGGTATGAGGGGGTCATAGTTTGAAGATATTAAGGGAAAGGTATAGAGGAGACGTCAGAGGTAGGTTCTTTATGCAGAGAGTTGTGAACGCATGGAATGCATTGCCAGTGGTGGTGGTGGAAGCAGAGTCATTGGGGACACTTAAGCTACTGCTAGACATGCACATGGAGAGCAGTGAGTTGAGGGGTGCGTAGGTTAAGTTATTATATTTTACATTAGGATTAGGTCTCGGCACAACATCGTGGGCCAAAGGGCCTGTTCTGTGCTGTACTTTTCTATGTTCTATGTTATCAAAGGATACAACAGAATTGAATGTTGTGAAGAGAAGGGCAGATGGAGTTTGATCTGGACAAGTGTGAGGGGACACACCTCAGGAGGTCAAATGCAAGAGAAAGGTAGATGGTGAGTGACAGCATTCTCTGGACCGTTGATGTGCAGAGGGACCTTCGCATGCAAGTCTATCGCTCCCTGAAAGTAGCAACAGAAGTGGAGAAGGTGGTAAAGAAGGCATGCAGCATTGAGAATAGAAGTTGATGAGTCACGTTGCATCTGTACAAGACTTTAGTTAGGCCACATTTGGAGTGTGTAGGTCTGGTCACCACTCTGTAGGAAGGATGTGGAGTTCTTTAGAGAGGGTGCAAAAGAGGTTTCCCAGGATGTTGCCTGGATTGGAGTGCAGTAGCTATAAGGAAGGGTTGGACAAATATGGATTGTTTCCACTAAAAGGTAAGAGGCTGAGGGCCCACCTGATGGCAGTATATCAAATTAGAATCCCTACAGAGTGGAAACAGGCCCTTCGACTCAACAAGTATGGATTAGGTTAGGATATCTGGTTGGCATGGATGAGTTGAATCAAAGGGTCTGTTTCCGTGCTGTACATCTCGATGACTCTAAGCCCACACTGACCCTCCAAACAGTAACCCACCCAGACCCATACCCCTGCCCTACATTTTCCCCTGACTAATGCACCTAATCTACACATCCCTGAACACTATGGCACAACTTAGCGTGGCCAATTGTGGGAGGAAGCCGGAGCAAACCCATGCAGACATGGAGGAGAATGCGCAGACTCCACACAGGCTGTTGCCTGAGGCTGGGATCAAACCTGGGTCCCCAGCGCTATGAGGCAGCAGTGCTAACCATGATCCACTATGCCGCCTCTTAAACATTGCAATTGTATCTGCTTCTACACCTCCCTGACAAATTACGTTGTTTGAGAGATAGTTAGACAGATATGTGAACAGGAAAGGATTATAGGGATACGGACTATATGCAGGCTAGTGGGATGAGCTTAGAATGGTGTCATGATTGGCACAGACATGGTGAGCTGAAGGGCCTGTTCCTATGCTGTTATGTTCCGTGTGTATATCAATGACTATATTAATATGGCTATCGGTGTCTATAACAGTGTATATAACAGTGTATCTGACAGTGTCTATAACAGTGACTATAGCATTGTCAATAACATTGTCCCAGATAGTGTGTATATCAATGACTATATCAATATAGCTATCTGTATCTATAACAGTGTATAACAGTGTATCTGACAGTGTCTATAACAGTGACTATAGCATTGTCAATAACATTGTCCCAGATAGTGTGTATATCAATGACTATACCAGTGTCTGGTTAAAACTGTGTTGATTACAGAGACTATAATAGATTTGATAAAAATATCTGTGAGAGTGTCTAGTTCAGTGTCTATAACAGCGTTGATATCAGTAACTATTTAAGTGTCTAACCCAGTACATAGCAGTAATGTATAACATTTTTTTAAACATTTTATATGACCATACCTATATTAGTGACTATGTTAGAGTATGTCACGGAGACTATAACAATGTATATGATAAGGTCTACAACAATATCTACCAGAGTTTCTATAACAATATCTAAAACATATTGGTGAAAATAACCATATCTCTAACATGGTTCGAGTGTCTGTAATAGTGTTGATGCCTTTTCATATCTCAGTGTCCAGCACAATGACCATTGCAGTATCATACAGTGTCTACAACAATATTGGTAGCAGTTTATATTAGTTTCTATAACAGTGACTACATTAGTGGCCATAACCGCGCCTATAACAGTGTCTGTATCAGTGTTGATAACATTTCGAGCAGGGTCTTTCATACTGAATATAAGTGTTTACTGCAGTGAGTTAACATGACAGTGTTTAGAACATTGTCTATATGAATGACGATAATAGTGTCTATGTTAGTGTCTATTACAGAGACTAAAACAGAATCTTTAACAGTGTATCTATCAATGTGTACAGCAGTGTCAATGTCAGTGATTATATTCACTGCCTGTAACTATAACTAAAACAGTATCAATAGCTGTATATAGAAGTTTATCTATAATAGTTTTGATAACAGTTTCTATTACAGTTTCTTTAACAGCTGCTGTTAAACAGTAATTATAATATTGTTCATAAAAGTAACTACAAATGTGCCTGTAACACTGACTATGATAGTTCTGTAACAATGTCTATGTAGTGAGTCTAACAGTGTCTATAAACATCTTTAAGTCAGGGTATTTAACAATGTCTATATCAGTGGTTATAACTGTGTCAATGACACTGAATATATCAGTGTCTATATCTGTGACTGTAACTGAATTCTAATAGTGTCTATATAAGTGACTATAACTGTGTCTATAACATTGTCGATACCCAGTGGTGTTCCGCAGTCTGTACTGAGTCTCCTATTGTTTGTGATATATATAAATGATTTGGATGAGATAGTATATGGCCTGATTAGTAAGTTTGCAGAGGACACAAAGGTTGGAGGAACTGCAGGTAGTGAGGAGGGTTACCAGAGGATGCAGCAGGATATGGATAGGCTAGAGAAGTGGGTGGAGAAATGGCAGATACACATTTTTTGAGGTCATAGAGTTATAGTGATGTACAGACCCTTCGGTCCAACCCGTCCATGCTGACCAGATATCTCAACCCAATCTAGTCCCACCTGCCAGCACCTGGCCCATATCCCTCCAAACCCTTCCTATTCATATACCCATCCAAGTGCCTCTTAAATGTTGCAATTGTACCAGCCTCCACCACATCCTCTGGCAGCTCATTCCATACACGTACCACCCTTTGCAAGAAAAAGTTGCCCCTTAGGTCTCTTTTATATCTTTGCTCTCTCACCCTAAACCTATGCCCTCTAGTTCTGGACTCCCCCACCCCAGGGAAAAGACTTTGTTTATTTACCCTATCCATGCCCCTCATAATTTTGTAAACCTCTATAAGGTCACCCCTCAGCCTCCAACACTCCAGGGAAAACAGTCCCAGCCTGTTCAGCCTCTCCCTATAGCTCAAATCCTCCAACCCTGGCAACATCAGTGGGCAGCACGGTGGCACAGTGGTTAGCACTGCTGCCTCACAGCGCCTGAGACCCGGGTTCAATTCCCGCCTCAGGCGACTGACTGTGTGGAGTTTGCACATTCTCCCCGTGTCTGCGTGGGTTTCCTCCGGGTGCTCCGGTTTCCTCCCACAGTCCAACAATGTGCAGGGTCAGGTGAATTGGCCATGCTAAATTGCCCATAGTGTTAGGTAAGGGGTAAATGTCGAGGTATGGGTGGGTTGCGCTTCGGTGGGTCGGTGTGGACTTGTTGGGCCGAAGGGCCTGTTTCCACACTGTAATGTAATGTAAAATGTACTCCTTGTAAATCCTTGAGGTGATACATTTTGGAAGGCCAAACGCAGGAGGAAGGGATACTGTACATGCAGAACCCTTAGAAGCATGAAGATGCAGAGGGACATGGATGTACAAGTCCATAATTCCCTGAAAGTGGAAACAAACGTGGATAAGGTGGTCAAGAAGGCATACAGCATGCTTGCCTTCATCAGTTGGGGCATAGAGTCATGTTGCAGCTGTACAGAGCTTGAGTTCAGCCACATTTGGAATACTGTGTACAGTTCTGGTTGTCACACTACCAGAAGGATTAGGAGACTATGGAGACAGTGCAGAAGCTGTTTACCAGAATGTTGCCTGGTTTGGAGGGTGTTAGCTATGAGGAGAGATGGAACAAACCTGATTTGTTTTGACTTGAACATCAAAGGATGAGGGGCAGCCCTGATAGAAGTTCACAAAATTATAAGAGGCATGGATAGAATGAATAGTCGGAGTCTTTTACCCAGGATATAAATCTTACCAGGGGATCTAGGGTTAGGGTAAAGGGGAGTATGTTTGAAGATGCCTGAGGCAAGTATTTGACACAGTGGGTGTTAAGTGCCTGGAATGTGCTGTCAGATGAGGAGGTGGAGGCGATTATGAGAGCAACATTTACGAGCCATCTTGCCAGATGAATATGTAAGGAATAAAGGGACATGGACGATGTAGAGGCAAAAAAAAATTAGTTTAGAAAGTCATCATGTGTCAGCAGAGTCTTGGTGGGCCAAAGGGCCAGTTGCTGTGCTGTATTGTGCTTTGTTATAATGGTGACTATAATAGTGTCCATAGCAGTGTGCACATGAGTGACGCCTCTATCAGTATTGATAATGGAGACTCTAACATTTTCTCTATCTCTGTCTCTATCAGTCTCTGTAGCAGTGTATTTGTCAGTGATTACATCAGGGTTGATTACAGTGACCACTACTGTGTCTGTAATAGTATTTGTAACAGTTTTTATAACAATTTCTATAAGACAGGCTACAAGCATGTCTAGATTGTGTTGCTGGAAAAGCACAGCAGATCAGGCAGCATCCGAGGAGCAGGAAATTCAATGTTTCAGGCCAGAGCGTTTCATCAGGAATCAGGGCTCCAGCCTGGAACATGGATTTTCCTGCTCCTCGGATGCTGCCTGACCTGCTGTGTTTTTCCAGCAACATACTCTCAACTCTGATCTCCATCATCTGCAGACCGCTCCTACAACCGTATCTATACTAGTGAGTATAATGGTGTCATAACAGCCTCTATACAAGTTTCTACAACAGTGTCTGTAACAAAGTTTATGACATTATTTATGAGTGCGTATAACAGTGACTAGAAATTTGTTTGTATCACTGTCTATAATAGCGACTATAACAGTGAGGATAACAATGTTATAAAGTGTCGATGCCAGTGATTCTAACAGGTTCTGTGTCAATGTCTGTAACAATGTTGATAAAAGTCTTTATTTCAGTGTCATTAGCTGTTTCTATGTCAGTGCCTATAACTGTTTCTCACAGTGGCTAAATGATAGTGTCTACAACAGTGTCAATGTCAGTGAGTACAACAGTATCTACATCAGTATCAATACCAGAGATTATGATAGCAACAATACTCATGACTTTAATAGTTTCTATCACAGTATTTATAACATTTTCCATTGCAGTGACTGTCTATCAGAGTGTCTACAACAGTGTCTAGCACAATATCTATGTCAGTGTTCGTCAGTGACTGTAGCACTATCTATATCAGCATCCAAAGCAGACAGTAAAGTAACATTGTCTGTAACAGTGAGTATGTCAGTATCTATCACAGTGATACCGTTGTGTCTAAATCAGTGAATGTATCAGTGTCTGCACCAGTGTCTATATCAGAGACTACAGCAATGTCAAAGTCAACTAATTTCATAATGTCTATTTCAGGGTCTATAATAGTGATTATAACAGTCTTAATAAGTGTGTCTGTAACTGTGTTAATAACAGTTCAGTATCTATAACAGTGTTAACGCCTAACTATTTCAGTATCTAGCAATGTGACTATCACAGGATAGGGCAATGCCTTTATCAGTGTCTATAATAGTAACTAGTGTCAATAACAGAGTTAGAATCAGTAACTATGGGCAGTGATTTTATCACTTTCTATAACAGTGATTACATTTTGGCTTTAACTGTCTATAAGAGTATTTATATCAGTAACTATGTGAGTGTCTAGCACAGTGACACAGTTTAAAGTAGTGTCTGTAATAGTGACTGCAACAATGTCTGTCACACCATCTAAAACAACATCCATGTCAGTGTCGATAATAGTTTCTTTCACAGTGTCAAAACAGTATCTATATCAGTAGCTAAAACAGTCTCTATATCTACCTTCATGACAGTATCTGTAATGGAATGTAAAGCAGTGTGTATAACAGTGACTATAACAGTGTTCATATCAGTGACTGTTAATAGTGTTTCTGTCAGTGTCTACAGCTGTATCTATGGCAGTGTCTATAACATTATCTGTAATGGTGGCTTTATCATTGTCTGTAATGGTATCTGTGACAATGATTATAATAGTGTCTTTTCAAATGTCTATAACAATATCTACATAAGATAGTGTTATAACATTATCTTTCAGCATATGTAGTGTGTATATTATTGCCTATAACAGAATCTACATTATTGTCTATCATCATGATTATATCAGTGTCTATATTAAGTGACTGGAACAATATCATATCCGTGCCTATATCAATCATTGTATCAGTGTCTATGTCAGTGACTAAAGCAGTGTCGATGACAGTGTCTATATACAGTGTCTATAACTCTGTATATATAATGTTATCCATAACAGTGGTTATAATAATGTATATGACATGGTCTTTAACAATTTATATAACATAGTCTCTAGCAATATCTGTAACAAGGCCTTCAACAGTATCTATACCAGTGAATGTAATTATGACTCTGACAGTGCCTATTTTAATGTTTACAACAGTGTTAACATAATAGCATCTCTAACAGTGTAAAAGCATCAGAATTTATAACAGCATATATAATAGTGTTGACAAATGTAACTCTGTCAGTGTCTATACATTCATATGTGTTTTAATGTATATACAGAACCCATTGACACTGACTCTATCCATGTCTATAACAGAGTCTGTAACGTTGACTAAGACAGTGTATAACAGTTTCTATAACAGTGTCTATGACAATATTTACCGGTATATCAGAAACTTTCACAGTGTTTGTTACAGTGTCTGTAACATTATCTACAAAATTGTCTATATGAGTGTCTATAGAAATGCCTATGCCAGTGCTTACATCATTGTCTATAATATACCTATAGCATTCTGTATAATATTGTCTATAACCATGCTGATAAAAGCATCTACAACAGTGCCTATAACAGTGTCACTATAGGCCTGTACAATTGTCTATCACAGTGTCATTATCGATGAATATAACAGTGTCTATAACATTGTCTATAGAAGAGAGTATAACGATATCGATAGTGGGATTTGTAAGATTGTCTACAACAGTAAATATGACAGCGATGATATCAATGGTCAAAACGTTGTTGACAAAAGGAGTATCTATCACAGCAGCTATAAAACTAAGGCTGTAACACAGTATTCTGTCCTCTGTTCTGCTGCCTTGATGCATTTTGTATGGTACAATCTCCCTGTATAGCACTCAAAACAGCACTTTTCACTGTATCTCAGTACATGCGACAACAGGAAAGTAAACTCAAACATGTCTATTACAGTGTCAACAACAGTGTTGATATAGGACTGACAACTGGTATCTATACCAGTAATGACAACCGTGTTTATCACTGTCTCTATAAAAATGTCTATTACAGTGTTAATAACAACTTCTATAAAAGTCTTTCTTAAAATATCTATAACAGTATCACTAACAGTGTTGATAAAAGTTTCTATTAGTGTTTGTGATATCATTTCTGTCAGTGATAAAAGTGACAATAATATTGTCTATCACAGGATCTATATCAGTGATTTTAACATTGTCTATAACAGTTTCTATAATGCTGTCTACAACAGTATCTATAACATCATCTATGATAATGTTCATAACAATTCCATGTCATTGCCTATGAAAGTACCTATAACATTGTCTGCAAGTGACTTTGGTAGTGTAAATATCAGTGTCTATATTAACAGCTATAACATTATTAATAAGTGTCCAAAACAATGTAGTAACATTGTCCATAACTGTGCCTATAACAATATCTAGAACAGTGTCTATAACTATGAATATACCAGTGTGTGTAATAGTATATTTATCTAAATAAGTCTACATAACAGTATCATTATGTATTATTGTTATAACATCTATAACATTCTGTAGAAGAAGCTATAACAATGACTTTAATGGTATCTATAAGATGTCTACTTCGGTAATTATAATTGTGATGATATCATTGGCAATTGTCTATATCAGCGACCGTAACAATATCTATAATAGTGACACTTACCATATCTATAATAGTATCTATACCAGTGCCTATATCAGAGTCTACATCAGTGACTATATCACTGTTTATATCAGAGATTGAAACAGTGTCTATAAATATGGATATAATGGTGTCTATAAAAGAGTCAATATGATGGTCTATATCAGTGTCTATAATTAGTAGTTGTATAAGTAGCTTTAACAATGTTTCTGACAGTGATGATATCAGTGGCCAAATCAGTGTTGATAACAATACCTTTATCAGAAACCAGAATGGTTTCCATCACAGTCTCCATAACATTGTCTATAGCAGTGTGTATTAACGTATCCTTAGCAATTCCATTAGCAGTCTGTAACATTCTCTATATCAGTGAATGTAACAATCTCTATAACAGTGTCTATACTAGTGACTATATCAGTGACTATAACAATATCTATGACAGTGATTATAACAGTATTGATATCAGAATCTGTAGCAATCCCTATATTCATATCTATGACAGTGTCTGTAACAATAACTATAACAGTGATGATATCAGTGTCATTAGTATTATCTATAGCAGTAACAGAACAGTTTCTATCACTATCACTATAACAGTGTCTGTAACAGTAACTAGAACAGGGTCGATAATAGAGTCTTTAGCATTGTCTATTACAGAGTCTAAAGCAGTTTCTCAATCTGTCTGTATGACAGTGTCGACAGAAGCTCTATCAGTGCCTCCTACCCATTATAACTGTGCGTATTATCATTGTCTATAACAGTAGTTATAAAACTGTGTATAAAAACATTTAATACAGTTACTATATCAATGTCTCTAATGGTGTCTATCTCATGGACTATAACAGTGCTGCTGACAGTGTTTATATCAGCATCTGTAATATTATCTATAATGCTCTCTGTAACAATGTCTATAACACTAACTATAACAGTGTCTTTAACGGTGACTAGAACTGTATCTATAAAAGTGTATTTAACATTGTCTATGGCTGTAACAGTATTAAGAGCAGTGTATATAACAATATCTACATCAGTGTTTATAGGAGTTACTTTATCAGTGTCTATAACATTATGTATAAGTGCATAAAATAGTCTATGACAATGTCTTTAGCAGTGTGCATAGCAGTGACTATAATTGTGTCTATAACAGTGTCCATATCATAACCCATAACAGTGACTATATCAATGTCCATTTCTGTGTATTTATGTGTCTATATCACTGAATCCAGCAGTGACTATAACAATGTCCATTTCTGTGTATTTATAAGTGTCTATATCACAGAATCCAGCAGTGACTATAACAATATCTATAGAAGTGTCTAGATCAACATCTATATCAGTTTGTATCAGTGACTGTAGCATTGACTGTAACAGTATCTATGATAATGACTATAACATTGTCTAAAATAGCATCAGTATCAATGCTTGTAACATTGTTTATATAACTCTCTATAAAAGTGACCAAGACACTGTCTATATCTGTGCCTATACCACAGTCTATATCAATAACTATAACAGTGGCTCGAACAGTCTCTATAACAGTGAATGGTGACAATGTCATTGACTATAATAGTATCTGTAATGGTGACTAGGTCAGTGCCTATATTAGTGTCGATCCCAGTAACTACTCATATACAATACTGCTTGTAAAAGCATTTATAATAGCGTCTATATCAAAATCCATAACAGTCTCTATAATGGTGTACATAACAGAAACTGTAACAATGTCAAAGCCTATATCGGTGTCTACATCAGTGGATGTAGGCTTACAAAACATGTTAGACACTGTTATAGACACCATGATAGATAATTTTATAGTCACTGTAGATACAGTAAAGACACTCTATAAGTGATATAGAGTGTGTTGCAGTCACTCATATGCATAGTCAATGATCGAGACACTGTCATGAACACTGTTACAATGACAGATGCTGTTTCAGATATTATTACACATACAGATAAAAACACTGCATTTGTCATTGATAGACATTCTCTATGTCAGTGATTATAACAGTGTCTATAACCCCAGTCCAACACTGGCATCTCCAAATAATGCCTATAATAGACAACAGTCTATAACAGTGTCTACACAGTATTTTTAAAAGTTTCCTCCTCAATGTCTATAAGTGTCTATATCAGTGTCAAAAACAGTCTGTATATCAGTGTCTATAACAGAATCTACAACAATTTATTTCTCACTGACTATATCAGTTGCTATGACACTCTCTGCAACAGACTACAACATTCGTAACATGATCAGTGGCAGTCTGTATATCAGTAAATGTAACAGAATCTGTGACAGTGTCTGTAACAGCACCTTTCAATAACTATAACTCTGTGTATGACCATATCTTAAATGATGGCTGTAACACCATCTTGTATTAGTAACAGTGATGATTACATGGACTATAACAGTGTTGATATCAGTGACTACATCAGTGTCTGATACAGCTCTACATCAGTGGTGACAACAGTGTTTAAATCTGTATCTATGGCAGTGTCTATAACAGTATTGTTAACAGTAACTATATCAGTGACTATAATAGTAACAGTATCTTTGTCTATGTAAGTGATTATGTCAGTGTCTGCAACAATATTTATAACAGTGTCCATATCAGTGACTGTAACAGGGACAATATATTTGTTGGAATCAATGACTATATCCATGACTGTATACATACGTGGTGACTGTAACACTGTCTATATCTGGGTCTATAAGTGTCTTTACTGTATCTATAACATGTCCACATAAGTGACTAAAATAGTGTCTATATCATATCTTTAATGGTACCTATATCAGTGTTTATATCAGTACTTCTAATAGTATCTGTATCACTGTCTATAACAGTTTTTCTTATATTAATAGTTTCAGTAATAGAGCCTCTTTCAATGACAAATGCAGTGTTTTTATCTGTATGTGTAATAATATCTGAAACAGCATCTGTCATTGTAACAGTGTTCATGCCAGTGTCCAGATCATTGACTATGCATATGAGTGACTGCAACACACTCTATATCACTTATGGAGTGTCTTTACTGGATCTACAGTGACTATAAAATTATCTATAATGGTGTCTATAACAGTGTCTAACCTGTTTTGTAAGTGTCTATATCAGTGACTATGTGTTAATAATAATATCTATGTCAGTGCCTATCAGTCTCCATAACATTGATTATAGCAATGCCTATAACTTTCTGACATATGTCATGGACTCATAACTATGACTTTAACTGTGATATTAGCAGTGTATATAACAGCGCATAAAATAGTATCTGTAAAAGCATTTCTCAATGATAAATGGCAGAGTTGATATCAGTAACAATGTCAGCAACCACATCTGTGATGATAACACTGTTCATATCAGTGACTGGAACAGTATCCAGTTCTGTGCCTCTAACCGTATCTATAACAGTGACCACATCTCTAACTATAATTCTGTCTATAACACTGTCTATATCAGTTTCTATCAGCATCTGTAACAGTGTCCATAACAGTGTCCATATAAGTGACTGTAACATTGTCTGTAACAGTGTCTACAGCAATGTCTCCATCATTAACTACAGCAGTGTCAATAAGTGTCTATAGCAATATCAGTGTCAATATCTATATCAGTGTCTATAATAGCATCTGCTTCAGTGTCTAAAACAGTGTCTACATGAGTAATAATATCAATGTCTACAACAGTGTCAAACAAGTATCTATATTGACTAAAATATTGACTTTATCAGTGATATGAACAGTGTCTATGACAATAGCTATGCTAATATCTCTGTCAGTGGCTATAACAGTGTCCCTATCAGTGAATATATTAGTGACTATAACAGTCTATATAACGTTGTCTTTTTCTTTGTCTATAACAGTTTTTAACAGTGTCCATAACACTGTTTATATCAGTTTCAATATGTATCTATGACAGTGACTGTAAATTGTCTCTAACAGTGGTTGTAACAGTATCTATATCAGTGATTGCAGCATTGTGTATAATTGTGTCTATAACAGCAGCCATAACAGTATCGCCATTCGTCTCTATAAAAAACCTAACATATCTATGTCAGTTTCTGGATTAGTGGTGCTGGAAGAGCACAGCAGTTCAGGCAGCATCCAAGGAGCAGAGAAATCGACGTTTCGGGCAAAAGCCCTTCATCAGGAATAAAGGCAGTGAGCCTGAAGTGTGGAGAAATGAGCTAGAGGAGGGTGGGGGTGGGGAGAGAGTAGCATAGAGTACAATGGGTGAGTGGGGGAGGGGATAAAGGTGATAGGTCAGGGAGGAGAGGGTGGAGTGGATAGGTGGAAAAGGAGATAGGCAGGTAGGACAAGTCATGGGGACAGTGCTGAGCTGGAAGTTTGGAACTAGGGTGAGGTGGGGGAAGGGGAAATGAGGAAACTGTTGAAGTCCACATTGATGCCCTGGGGTTGTAGTGTTCCGAGGCGGAAGATGAGGCATTCTTCCTCCAGGCGTCTGGTGGTGAGGGAGCGGCGGTGAAGGAGGCCCAGGACCTCCATGTCCTCGGCAGAGTGGGAGGGGGAGTTGAAATGTTGGGCCACGGGGTGGTGTGGTTGATTGGTGCGGGTGTCCCAGAGATGTTCCCTAAAGCGCCTGCTGGGAGGTGCCCAGTCTCCCCAATGTAGAGGAGACCGCATTGGGAGCAATGGATACAATAAATGATATTAGTGGATGTGCAGGTAAAACTTTGATGGATGTAGAAAGCTCCTTTGGGGCCTTGGATAGAGGTGAGGGAGGAGGTGTGGGCACAGGTTTTACAGTTCCTGCGGTGGCAGGGGAAAGTGCCAGGATGGGAGGGTGGGTCGTAGGGGGGCGTGGACCTGACCAGGTAGGCACGGTCTTTGCGGAAGGCGGAAAGGGGTGGGGAGGGAATTATATCCCTGGTGGTGGGCTCTGTTTGGAGGTGGCGGAAATGTCGGCGGATGATTTGGTTTATGCGAAGGTTGGTAGGGTGGAAGGTGAGCACCAGGGGCGTTCTGTCCTTGTTACGGTTGGAGGGGTGGGGTCTGAGGGCGGAGGTGCGGGATGTGGACGAGATGCGTTGGAGTGCATCTTTAACCACATGGGAAGGGAAATTGCGGTCTCTAAAGAAGGAGGCCATCTGGTGTGTTCTATGGTGGAACTGGTCCTCCTGGGAGCAGATACGGCGGAGGCGGAGGAATTGGGAATGCGGGATGGCATTTTTGCAGGAGGTAGGGTGGGACGAGGTGTAATCCAGGTAGCTGTGGGAGTCGGTGGGTTTGTAAAAAATGTCAGTGTCAAGTCGGTCGTCATTAATGGAGATGGAGAGGTCCAGGAAGGGGAGGGAGGTGTCAGAGATGGTCAGGTAAATTTAAGGTCAGGGTGGAATGTGTTGGTGAAGTTGATGAATTCAGTGTCTGTATCAGCCTCTATAACAATGAATATGTCAATGTTTATAGCAGTACATAAAACAGTGTCTATATCATTTTCTATATCAGTGTTTACATCAGTTTCTATATCAGTTTTGTAACAGAGACAATAACTGTCTTTCACAGTGTCCCTAACAGCATCTATCATTGACAGTAACACTGTCTGTAACAGTGTTTATACCAATATTTGTACCAATGCTGTGACATTGGGTATAATTGTGTCTACAACAGTGACTATTAACTGTCTATACAACAGCATCAGTAACATGATGTACATCAGTGTTTACATAAGTCTCTATGACAGTAACTACATAACAGTACCTAATACTCAAAAATACAGGCCACAGATTCCTCAGGAACAAACCACGGCAAGCAGACCAAACACAGCCAGAAACCCTAACCACCTTACCATACATCAAAGAGGTTTCAGAAATGACAGCCAGACTACCAAGACCCCTTGGAATCCTAGTCGCAAACAAACCCACCAACACTCAAACAAAAACTAACAAACTTATAAGACCCAGTGCATCCCATGGACAAAACCAACGTCATCGACAAAAATTCCATGCAAGGACTGCCACAAACACTACATAGGACAAACAGGAAGAAAGTTAGCCACCAGGATACACGAACACCAGCTAGCCGCAAAAAGACACGACCCTCTCTCCCTCGTAGCCCTACACACAGATGAAAAAATACATCTATCCTGAGACAGGCTAAGCAAAGACATGCCAGAGAATTCCTAGAGGCCTGGCACTCCAAACGCAACGCCATAAACAAACACATACATATAGATACCATCTATCAGCCCCTCAGAAAACGAACAGGAAATGACATCACCACAAACCCCAGGAACCCCATCCAGGACAAACATATAAATAGAAAGCAGAAGACAACAGCTTCGCTTCACTTGGAGGTCGCCATTGATGATGTTACCCAGCCAGGTAATGAAACATCTGGATATCAAACCTACAGCTCAGCGAGCAAACCTACACCCTATACCTACAGCTACAAACCTTCACAAACCTTGCAGTACCTAAAACAGTGTGGACATCATTAATGATGTCAAAATCTACAACAGTGTCCATAACAGGGCCTATGCCATTGCCTAAAAAAGTGATTTTAACAGTGCCTAAGACAGTGACAAAACAGTATTGATTTCAGTATCAATGTCTTTGACTATAACAGTCAATTTAACAGTGTCTATATCAGTGACTGTAACAGTATCTTTATCAGCATCTATAACAGTATCTATTATAACGTCTGTAACATTGTTTATGCTGTTGGGCCGAAGGGCCTGTTTCCACACTGTAGGGAATCTAATCTAATCTAATCTAATCTAATCTAATCTAATCTAATCTAATCATTGTCTATAACAATGATATTAACAGTGATCAGATCACTGAGGATAACAGTCTATTACAATGACCATAATGGTCTCTATATTAATGCCTACAACAGCACTGAATACATTGTCTCGAATAATGTCCGTATCTGTGTCTATTTCAATGTATGTATCAGTATCTAGATCTGTGATGATAATAATGTTTTGATCAGTGTCTATGGCAGTGTCTTTTACAGTGATAATAATAGTGACTTTCTCATTGTCTGTAACATTGCCTGTAGCATTGACTACAGCAATGTCTACATCAACAACTTTAGCACTGTCTAGATCAATGAATATAACAGTGTCTTGAAAAGTATTCATGTCTACATCAGTGAGGAGAAAGTGAGAACTGCAGATGCTGGAGATCAGAGCTGAAAATGTGGTGCTGGAAAAGCGCAGCAGGTCAGGCAGCATCCAAGGAACAAGAGAATCGACATTTCGGGCATAAGCCCTTCTTCAGGAATAAGGGCTTATGCCCGAAACGTCGATTCTCCTGTTCCTTGGATGCTGCCTGACCTGCTGCGCTTTTCCAGCAACACATTTTCAGCTCATGTCTACATCAGTGTCTGTTTCAGTGCATATATCAATGACTATATGAGTGTTGAGATCAGTGACTATAATAGTACCTCTTTCAGCGACTATGCCAGTGTCTCTGTGTCTATAAAATAGTGACTGTGTCTATACACAGTGATCTATAACACCAGGTTATAGTCCAACAGGTTTATTTGGAAGAACAAGCTTTCAGAGCATTGCTACCTGATGAAGGAGCAGCGCTCTGAAAGCTAGTGCTTCCAAATAAACCTGTTGGACTATAACCTGGAGTTGTGTGATTTTTAACTTTGTCCACCCCAGTCCAACACTGGCACCTCCACATAATATCTATAAAAATGTTTTTAACAGTGTTTATATCAGTGACTGTAACAGCATATATGTCTGTGGATACATCAGTGTCTATGTAAGTGCCTGTAACTTCTATAATTGCAAATAACAGTATCTAGATCAGTGTCTCTAACAGTGGCTATAACTGCGAATATACCAGTGTCTCCAACATTGTCAGTAACTGTGCCTATAACAGTGACTACAAAAGTGTTGATATCAATGACTATTATGCTGTCTATATCAATGATTGCAACAATGTCCATATCAGCATCTATGACAGTGAATATATCAGTATATGCATTAGTGACAAGAACAGTGTATATGTTGTGATTATAGCAGAATCTATATATGCAACTGTATCAGTATCTGTAATAATGTCTATTTCAGTAACTATAACAGTGATGGTAACTGTATCATTAATAGTATCTGTATCAGTCACTATAACAATGTTTATATCAGTCACTCTTTCAGTGACTATAATAGTGACTATCACAATATCTATGCCAGTGTATATTGATCAGTGTATATATGAGCAGTTGTGGACACTGTCCAAATAAGTGACTATGACAGTATCTATATCTGTGTCTTTATAACTGTGTCTATGACAGTATCTGTAACAGTGTCCAGAACTGTGTCTATATCAGTGACTATAACTGTGTCCATATCTATGTCTATATCCGGGTCTTTCTGAGTGATTTTATAATGTCCATAAGTATCTATTTCGATGTCTTTATTAGTATCTATAGCAGTGACTGTAACAGTGTCCATATCAGTGACTACAACAGTGTCTATAATAGCATCTACTTCATTGACTATAACAGTGTCTGATATAACATCTGATTTGATTTGATTTATTGCAGTCACGTGTACCTAAGTGCAGTGAAAAACTTTGTTTTGCGAGCAGTACAAGCAGATCATAGCAAACGAGGACATAGAGATCGTAGGGTTCTTAGACAGAGCGAGGTATACAAGTTCACACTGCACAGGAGATTCACAAAGCAAGATCAGCAGTTATTTGAAGTTACAGAGGCCCATTCAGCAGTCTAGTAACAGCAGGGAAGAAGCTGTGCTTGAATCTGTTGGTGTGTGTATTCAAGCTTTTCTGTATCTTCTGCCTGATTTTGGGGGGGGGGGGGGGTTGTTGTACGAGAGCGTTACCTGGGTGGGAAGGGTCTTTGATGATGTTGGCAGCCTTTTCTCAGCAACGAGAAGTGTAAATGGATGGGAGGTTGGCTTCTGTGATGGTCTGGGCTGTTCACACAGCCTTCTGTAGTTTCTTCGGGTCTTGGGCAGAGCAGTTGATGTACCAGGCCATTATGCACCCGGATAAAATGCTTTCTGTGGTGCATCTGGCACCTATGTAGTTCATAACTTCATCAGATAGAGGAGCGGAATTAGACCATTCAGCCCATCATGTCTGCTCCGCCATTCAATCACGGCTGATATGCTCCTCACTCCCATTTTCCTGCCTTCACCCCATAACCCTTCAACCCATTACCCATTAAAAATCTGTATAAATTCTCCATAAATTAACTCACTGTCCAAGGACTTTGGGGTAGCGAGTTCCACAGATTCACAACCCTTTGGAAGTGGTCCTTTCTCCTGAACTCTGATTTAAATTCAAAAGTGAGGACTGCAGATGCTGGGAATCAGAGTCCGGATTAGAGCGGTGCTGGAAAAGCACGGCAGGTCAGGCAGCATCCGAGGAGCAGGGAAATCGACATTTCAGGTAAAAGCCCTTCATCGGGAATGATGATTCTGACGAAGGGCTTTTGCCCGAAGCATTGATTTTCCTGCTCCTCGGATGCTGCTTGACCTGCTGCGCTTTTCCAGCACCGCTCTAATCTAGACTCTGTTTTAAATTCACTATTCCTTCTCCTAAGACTATGACCTCTCGTCCTAAAATTCCCCACAAGAGGAAGCAACCGCTCCGCGCCAATTTTACCCATAGCTTTTATCATCTTGAATACTTCCATTTGATCTCCCCTCATTTGTCCTAAATTCCAGAGAGTGTAGGCCTAACCTGTTCCATCTCTCTTCATATGAAAAACCTCTCATCTCTGGGACCAATCTAGTGAACCTCCTGTGAACTGCTTCCAATACCACTTACATCTTTCCTCAAATACGGGGACCAAAACTGTGCACAATACCCCATGTGCAAACTGTCTCACCAATGCCTTGTTTATTGCAACAATAGATTAGATTACATTCCCAACAGTGTGGAAACAGGCCCTTCGGCCCAACTAGTCCACACCGACCTTCCGAAGAGTAACCCAACCAGACCCATTCCCCATATTTACCCATGACAAATGCACCCAACTCAATGAGTAATTTAGCATGACCAATTCGCCTGACCTGCACATCTTTGGACTGTGGGAGGAAACTGGAGCACCCAGAGGAAACCCAAGCAGACACAGGGAGAATGTGCAAACTCCACACAGACATTCACCCGAGGCTGGAATCGAACCCGAGTCCCTGACGCTGTAAGGCAGCAGTGATAACCCACTGAGCCACTGTACCGCCCTTACTTTCTTACCTTTATATTCTATTCCTTTAGCTATAAAAGCCAACATTCCATTTGCTTCCTTTATTATCTGCTGCATCTGCGTGCTAGTCTTCTGTGACTCATGAGTGAGGACACCCAGATCCCTCTGCACTGTAGCACCCCGAAATCTCTCCCCGCTTAGACAACAGGTTGACTTCCTGTTTTTCTGACCCAAACGCCTGACCTCACACTTATCCACCTTAAGCTCCATTTGCCACATTTCTTTACATGTCTATATCAATGTGTGTTGAAAATGTGTTGCTGGAAAAGCGCAGCAGGTCAGGCAGCATCCAAGGAGCAGGAGAATCGACATTTTGGGCATGAGCCCTTCTTCAGGAATGAGGAAGGGCTCATGCCCGAAACGTTGATTCTCCTGCTCCTTGGATGCTGCCTGACCTGCTGCGCTTTTCCAGCACCACATTTTCAGCTCTGACCTCCAGCATCTGCAGTCCTCACTTTCTCCTATATCAATGTGTGTATCAATATCTATACGTGTGAATATATCAGTGTCTGGATTAGTGACTGTAATGGTGCCTATACCCATAAATATATCTGGGACTAACATTGTCTGTAACAGTGCATATAACAATGAATACCACAGTTTCTACATCAATAATTATAACAGTGTCTCTCTCTGAGTCACTACAAATGTGTCTATAACAACATTCTCAACAGTGTCTGTAATAGTATCTACATCAGTGGCTATAACAGTGCATGAAATGGAAAAAGGAGGGAGAACATTACATCACAATATAATACCGATTTCATAGCAAACTTACTCAGAGCAAGATTGTTGGTAGGGTGATATTTCCGTTCAAAATGCCACATTAATCTTAACCAGGCCTCTATATTGATATCTGTAGCAGTGTATTTATCGGTGTCTAGATCAGTGGCAATAATACTGACTGTACCATTGACTGTAACAGTGCTACAACAGTGATTATTATCAGTCTATATATTGTGTATACAATGTCTATATTAATGACTATAGCAGTGTAAATGTCAGTGACTCTAACAGTGTCAATATCAGTGTCTAATACAGTGTTTATGTCAGTGACTATAACAGTGTCTAGATCAGTGCCAAAACAGTAACTATTAGCGTGACTATAACGGTTCTAAAACAGTTTCTGTCTCTCTATAAATGGCTGTATTAATGTTTGTATTGATATGTGTCTCAGCATCTATATCAGTTTCTATATTAGTGACTAAATCAGTATCGATATCATGATTTGGAGATGCTGGTGTTGGACTGGGGTGTACAAAGTTAAAAGAAATCACACAACACCAGGTTATAGTCCAACAGGTTTATTTGGAAGCACTAGCTTTCGGAGCACTGCTCCTTCATCAGGTGGTTATGGAGAATAAGGCACAGAATTTATAGCAAAAGTTTACAGTGTGAAGTAACTGAAATTATATAATGAAAAAGACCTGGATTGTCTGTTAAGTCTCTCATCTTTTAGAATGACCATGTTGGTTTCAGTTCTTTCATATGTAAATCACAGAACATTTTTAAAAGTTACATTCTCACATGACCTTTAACAATAGATGCCATGTCAGCCCTGATAATACATTGAAGGGGTGAGGTGTCCTGTGTGAGGCTGTCTGTGTCACAATGTTCAGATTGATTCTAATCTAAAAAAGGGATTTACAGAATTTTACATGATTTGTGCAGTTTCTAAGCAAAATAAGATGTAATTCTGCAAGTACAAATTCACCCCACAAACGTGTGTGTGTATGTGTATGTGAGAGTAGGGGGGAGGGGTGTGAGTGTCTATAAGAGAGTGTGTGTGTGCGTGTGAATGTGAGTGTAAAGGGGTATAAGTCTGCGAAAGGGTGGGTGTGAGTGTGGGGGCTGTGTATATGTGAGCATATGAGAAAGAACTGTGTATGAGAGAGGGCCTGCGTGAGTGTGTGTGTATATATATATTTTATATATATATATATATATATAATAAATATATATATAGTGCAGTGCAGTCACCTGCACTGTGACAATAAGCCAAGGTCCTGGTTGAAGCCATCCCCATAGGTACTGAACTTGGCTATCAGCCTCTGCTTGGCCACTTTGTGTATCTTTATCAGTGACTATAACAGTGTCTCAACCAGTGAAATGACAATAAGCAGATCAGTGACTATAACAGTGACTATAACAATGACTATAATAACTTTGTAACATTGTCTGTCATACTACCTATACAAGTGACTATGACACTATCTGTAACATTGTTTGTCTATAACAGTGTCTATATGAGTGAATATAGCACAGTCTATATCTGTGTCATTATGTGAAGGTGCTGGTGTTGGACTGGGGTGGGCAATGTTAAAAATCACTCAACACCAGGTTATAGTCCAACAGATTTATAGTCCAACAGGAGCACTGCTCCTTCAGATAGCTAGTGGGGCAGAATCATAGGACACAGAATTTATATTAAAAGATATTTAATATAATAGATATTATATTAAAAGATATTATATTTATAGGAAGGATGTGGAGGCATTGGAACGGGTGCAGAGGAGGTTTACCAGGATGTTGCCTGGTATGGAAGGAAAATCGTATGAGGAAAGACTGAGACACTTGGGGCTGTTTTCACTAGAGAAAAGAAGGTTTAGGGGTGACTTGATTGAGGTGTACAAGATGATTAGGGGGTTAGATAGGGTCGACAGTATGAACCTTTTCCCGCGTATTGAGTCGGGTATTACAAGGGGGCATAGCTTTAAATTAAGGGGGGGTAGATATAGGACAGATGTTAGGGGTAGGTTCTTCACTCAGCGAGTCGTTAGTTCATGGAATGCCCTGCCAGTAACAGTGGTGGACTCTCCCTCTTTATGGGCATTTAAGAGGGCATTGGATAGGTATATGGAGGATAGTGGGTTAGTGTAGTTTAGGTGGGCTTGGATCGGCGCAACATCGAGGGCCCAAGGGCCTGTACTGCGCTGTATTCTTCTATGTTCTATGTTCTATGTTCTAGATCAAACATCAATGCGATGTATTGAACAAGCCTAGATTGCTGTTAAGTCTTTAATCACTTAGACTGGGGTTGCAGGTTTCAATTCATTAATTTGTAAATCCCAGAACCTCTTTCAAGTCACAGTCCTGAGATAACTTGAGGTTTTATTGGAAAAAGGTGCCATCTCAGCTCAGACAATGCAAAAAAAGTGAAAGGTTAGAGTCTGTCTGTATCCCAAACTTGAGTCAGCCTGGTTCTATTTCCAAAGTAGGAATTTATAAAATGTCGTGTGGACTGACTGCCGACAGATTGTGTGCTTTTGGAAGATACAGATTTGTACTTCCAATTCAACCTGTTGGACTATAACCTGATGTTGTGTGATTTTTAACCACATTCATGTCCACCTGATGGTGCTTGTGACAGTATCTGTAATAGTGTCCATAATGGTAAATAATCAGTGTTTACAATATGGACTGTATCAGTGTCTGTATCATTTGCTATATCAGTGACTGTAACTATGCTTTTGGAATCTAAAACAGTGGCCATATCAGTATCTAGGACAGTGACGATATCATTGACCATAAGACTGACTTTAGCAGTATTATAGAAGAGAATCCTTACACAGTGGAAACAGGCTATTCAGCCAAGCAAGTCCACACCAACCCTCCAAAGAGTAACCCGCCCTGAACCATTCCCCTAACTAATCCACCCTAGCCTGCGCATCCCTGGACACTATGGACAATTTAGCCTAACGGCCAACTCACCTAACCTGCACATGTTTTGGATTGTGGGAGGAAACCCACACAGACACGGGGCGAATGTGCAAACTCCACACAGAGACAGTAGGCCGAGGCTGGGCCCCTGGTGCTGTGAGGCAGCAGTGCTGACCACTGAGCCACTGTGCCATCCCAAAACCTCAGGGAGTTAAACTTTCATAAAGCACCATGAACCAGACATGATTTGAGCACGTAACATTCTGATCTGGAGTCAGACATGCTACATTTGCACTACAAGCCCAAACCCAACACTGACGATAACAGTATATATAAGTGTCTATCATTGACTTTGTATCAGTGATATATTAGTGACAATCACAGTATGTAACAGTGTCTAAAGTAGTGACTATATCAGTGTCTTTCTCAGTGACTGTAATGGTGTTCATTACATTCTCTACAACAGTGTCTAATTTATTCGTGTTTATGGCAGTGATTACAGCCATAGCTGTAAACAATGTCTCTATCATTTTCTATATCAGTGGCTGTAACATTACCTGTAACAGAGCCACTAACAATGACTGCAGCAGTGACCATATCAGCAACTATAATGCTGTCTATATGAGTGACTATAACAATGTCTACAACATTATCGAGAACACCATCTGTTTCAGTAACTAAAGCAGTCTGTCTGTTCGTGTCTATATTAGAAACTATAACTGAGTCTATAACAGTGTCTGTATCAGTGACTATAATGGTGTCAATGTCAGTGCCTATAACAACATCTATAACAGGTCTATAACAGCTTCTAGATCAGTGATTGCATCAGCATCTATATCAGTAACTATATCAGTATCTAGATCAGTGACTATAACGGCGCCAGGGATACGGGTTTGATTCCAGCCTCGGGTTACTGTCTGTGTGGAGTTTGTACATTCTTCCCATGTTTGTGTGGGTTTCCTCCGGGTGCTCCGGTTTCCTCCCACAGTCCAGAAATGTGCAGGTTAGATGGATTGGCCATGCTAAATTGCCCAAAGTGTTAGTGGAAAGGGTAAATGTAGGGGAATGGCTCTGGATGGGTTGCTCTTCGGAGGGTTGGTGTGGACTTGTTGGGCCGAAGGGCCTGTTTCCACACTGTAAGTAATCTAATCTAAATTACCGCAAAATGTCCAGGGATGTGCAGGTTAGGGTGGATTGGCCATGCTAAATTGTCCCGTAGTGTTCAGGGATGTGCAGGTTAGGGTGGATTGGTCATGCTAAATTGTCCCATAGTGCCCAGGGATGTGCAGGTTAGGGTGGATTGGCCATGCTAAATTGTCCCGTAGTGTTCAGGGATGTGCAGGTTAGGGTGGATTGGTCATGCTAAATTGTCCCATAGTGCCCAGGGATGTGCAGGTTAGGGTGGATTGGCCATGCTAAATTGTCCCGTAGTGTTCAGGGATGTGCAGGTTAGGGTGGATTGGTCATGCTAAATTGTCCCATAGTGCCCAGGGATGTGCAGGTTAGGGTGGATTGGCCATGCTAAATTGTCCCATAGTGTCCAGGGATGTGCAGGTTAGGGTGGATTGGTCATGCTAAATTGTCCCATAGTGCCCAGGGATGTGCAGGTTAGGGTGGATTGGCCATGCTAAATTGTCCCATAGTGCCCAGGGATGTGCAGGTTAGGGTGGATTGGCCATGCTAAATTGTCCCGTAGTGTTCAGGGATGTGCAGGTTAGGGTGGATTGGCCGTGCTAAATTTTCCCATAGTGCCCAGAGATGTGCAGGTTAGAGTGGATTGGCCATGCTAAATTGTCCCATAGTGCCCAGGGATGTGCAGGTTAGGGCAGATTGGCTGTGCTAAATTGTCCCATAGTGCCCAGGGATGTGCAGGTTAGAGTGGATTGGCCTTGCTAAATTGTCCCATAGTGCCCAGGGATGTGCAGGTTAGAGTGGATTGGCCATGCTAAATTGTCCCATAGTGCCCAGGGATGTGCAGGTTAGGGTGGATTGGCCATGCTAAATTGTCCCGTAGTGTTCAGGGATGTGCAGGTTAGGGTGGATTGGCCGTGCTAAATTGTCCCGTAGTGTTCAGGGATGTGCAGGTAAGGGTGGATTGGCCGTGCTAAATTGTCCCATAGTGCCCAGGGATGTGCAGGTTAGGGCAGATTGGCTGTGCTAAATTGTCCCATAGTGCCCAGGGATGTGCAGGTTAGAGTGGATTGGCCATGCTAAATTGTCCCATAGTGCCCAGGGATGTGCAGGTTAGGGTGGATTGGCCATGCTAAATTGTCCCGTAGTGTTCAGGGATGTGCAGGTAAGGGTGGATTGGCCGTGCTAAATTGTCCCATAGTGCCCAGGGATGTGCAGGTTAGAGTGGATTGGCCATGCTAAATTGTCCCATAGTGCCCAGGGATGTGCAGGTTAGGGCAGATTGGCTGTGCTAAATTGTCCCATAGTGCCCAGGGATGTGCAGGTTAGAGTGGATTGGCCTTGCTAAATTGTCCCATAGTGCCCAGGGATGTGCAGGTTAGAGTGGATTGGCCATGCTAAATTGTCCCATAGTGCCCAGGGATATGCAGGTTAGGGCGGATTGGCCGTGCTAAATTGTCCCATAGTGCCCAGCGATGTGCAGGTTAGAGTGGATTGGCCATGCTAAATTGTCCCATAGTGCCCAGGGATGTGCAGGTTAGAGTGGATTGGCCATGCTAAATTGTCCCATAGTGCCCAGGGATGTGCAGGTTAGGGTGGATTGGCCATACTAAATTGTCCCACAGTGCCCAGGGATGTGCAGGTTAGGGTGGATTGGCCATGCTAAATTGTCCCTTAGTGTTCAGGGATGTGGAGGTTAGGGTGGATTGACCATGCTAAATTGTCCTATAGTGCCCAGGGATGTGCAGGTTAGGGTGGATTGGTCACGCTAAATTGTCCCATAGTGTCCAGGGATGTGCAGGTTAGGGTGGATTGGCCATGCTAAATTGTCCCATAGTGTTCAGGGATGTGCAGGTTAGGGTGGATTGGCCATGCTAAATTGTCCCATAGTGTCCAGGGATGTGCAGGTTAGGGTGGATTGGTCATGCTAAATTGTCCCACAGTGTTCAGGGATGTGTAAGTTAGGATGGATTGGCCATGCTAAATTGTCCCACAGTGTTCAGGGATGTGTAAGTTAGGGTGGATTGGCCATGCTAAATTGTCCCATAGTGCCCAGGGATGTGTAGGTTAAGGTGGATTGGCTGTGCTAAATTGTTCCATAGTGCCCAGGGATGTGTAGGTTAAGGTGGATTGGCTGTGCTAAATTGTTCCATAATGTCCAGGGATGTGTAGATTAGGGTGGAATGGCCATGCTAAATTGTTCCATAGTGCCCAGGGATGTAACAGTGTCTGTAACAGGGACTGTAATACTGTCTGTAATAGTGACTCCACCATAATGTCTGTAAAACTGTCAGTAACTGTGCCTATAGTAATGGTTATAACGTTTATATCAGCAATTATAACATTATCTATATCAATGACTATAACTATGACTGTAACAGTGTATGTAATCCTGTCTGTATCGGTGACTGTAACATTGTATCTAACAGTGTCTATAACAGTGTCAATAACATTGTATCTCACAGTGTCCATAACAGAGTCTCGCACAGTAATGATAACTCTGTCTATACCAGTGACCATAACAGTATCTGCGTCAGTGACTATAACAGTACATTTAGCATTGTCTGTATCAATGACAATAACCATGTCTATAACAGTGTTGAGATCAATGACAATAACAGTGAATGTATCAGTGTTTGTATCAGTCACATGTCTATCTCTAACAGTGTGTAAAACTGTCTATATTAGTGACTACATCAATATTTACTACAGTATCTAAAACAGTGTCTATTTCATTGACAAGAGCAGTAGCTATAATGGTGACTATATCACTGTCTCTAACACAGTCTATTATAGTGTTTGGGTCAGTGCATATATCAGAGACAATAAGGGCATGTGACAGAACCGAAAACAGTGACCATATCAGTTTCTTTCTCAGTTAATATATCAGTTAATACACAGTCTATAACTGTGTCTATGTGCGTTTTGAGAAGATTTGTAGCTCAGGTTGAGGTTCTAGATGTAACAGCACATCGTGTTAGACCCCATGTATCACCCCTTCAGAAAAAAAACAGGAAATGACATCACCACAGGAAATCACCAACCCAAAGAAACTCAAACATATCAATAGAAAGCAGGAATGATGAACAGTACTTCACCTGGAGGCCCACTGAAGATGTTACCTAGTTGGGTGACGAAACGTCTGGAGATGAACCTTCCAGCTCAGCGAGCAAACCTACATCCGGAACTGTGTCTATTTAAATATCAGTATCTACAAGAGCAACTATGTGTACCTGTACTAGTTTCTATATCAGTCTCTATATCATTTTCTATAGTTCATTGCATTTCTACAATTGTGTATCTTCATTCCCATAACAGTGTGTCAGACAGCACATGCCACAAAATTGTCTACTGAAGTGACTGGTCATGAAGACACCAGCACCACAATCTTCAGAAGGATATTCATGTCTCAGGTTGGAGATGTCTCCATGCTCATTGACCTTGTAATATTTAGGAACAGCAAATTTGACCTTCTTCCTCTTATGCTGGTTTTTCTTTGGTGTAGCATAAGATGACTTCTTTCTCTTCTCTTCCAACATAGGGAGTCTCAATACAAGAGCAAAGTTGATTCCTTGTGGATATTATAATCAGAGAATGTATGGCCGTCCTCCAACTGTTTTCCAGCACATAGTGGGGGAACGTCTTCCTTATCCTGAATTTTCACCATTATGTTTTCAACAGCAACAGATGGTTCAGCCTATATCAGTGTGTATATCAGTGTGTATATCAGGGTGTATATCAGTGTGTATATCAGTGTGTATATCAGTGTGTATATCAGGGTGTATATCAGTGTGTATAACAGTGTGTATATCAGTGTGTATATCAGTGTGTCTATCAGTGTGTATATCAGTGTGTATAACAGTGTGTATAACAGTGTGTATATCAGTGTGTATATCAGTGTGTATATCAGGGTGTATATCAGTGTGTATAACAGTGTGTATATCAGTGTGTATATCAGTGTGTATATCAGTGTGTATATCAGCGTGTATATCAGCGTGTATAACAGTGTGTATATCAGTGTGTATATCAGTGTGTATAACAGTGTGTATATCAGCGTGTATATCAGTGTGTATAACAGTGTGTATATCAGTGTGTATAACAGCGTGTATAACAGCGTGTATATCAGCGTGTATATCAGCGTGTATAACAGCGTGTATATCAGCGTGTATATCAGTGTGTATACCAGCGTGTATATCAGCGTATATATCAATGTCTATATCAGTGTGTATAACAGCCTGTATATCAGTGTGTATATCAGTGTGTATACCAGCGTGTATATCAGCGTGTACATCAATGTCTATATCAGCGTGTATATCAGTGTGTATATCAGCATCAATATCAGCGTCAATAACAGCGTGTATATCAGTGTGTATATCAGTGTGTATAGCAGTGTGTATATCAGCATCTATATCAGTGTGCATAACAGTGTGTATATCAGTGTGTATAACAGTTTCTATAACACCATCTATATCAGCATCTATATCAGTGTGTATATCAGCATCTCTAACATTGTGTATATCAGCATCTCTAACATTGTGTATAACAGTGTCTATATCAGCATCTATATCAGAGTGTGTATCAGTGTCTGTAACAGCATCTATATCAGCAGCTATATCAGTGTGCATAACAGCATCTATATCAGTGTGTATAACAGCATCTATATCAGTGTCTGTAACAGCATCTATATCAGTGTTTATAACAGCATCTATATCAGCAGCTATATCAATGTGTACATCAGTGTGTATATCAGTGTGTATAACAGTGTCTATAACAGCATCTATATCAGTGTGTATATCAGCATCTATATCAGTGTGTGTATCAGTGTCTATAACAGCATCTATATCAGTGTGTGTATCAGTGTCTATAACAGCATCTATATCAGCAGCTATATCAGTGTGTATAACAGCATCTATATTGGTGTCTATAACAGCATCTATATCAGTGTGTATAACAGCATCTATATCAGTGTGTATAACAGCATCTATATCAGTGTCTGTAACAGAATCTATATCAGTGTCTGTAACAGCATCTATATCAGTGTCTATAACAGCATCTATATCGGTGTCTATAACAGCATCTATATCAGTGTCTATAACAGCATCTATATCAGTGTCTATAACAGCATCTATATCAGTGTCTATAACAGCATCTATATCAGTGTCTATAACAGCATCTATATCGGTGTCTATAACAGCATCTATATCAGTGTCTATAACAGCATCTATATCGGTGTCTATAACAGCATCTATATCAGTGTGTATAGCAGCATCTATATCAGTGTCTAAAGCAGCATCTATATCAGTGCTAAAGCAGCATCAATATCAGTGTCTGTAACAGGATCTATATCAGTGTCTGTAACAGCATCTATATCAGTGTCTGTAACAGGATCTATATCAGTGACTAAATCAGCATCTATATCAGTGTCTGTAACAGTATCTATATCAGTGACTACAACAGCATCTTTATCAGTGTGAATAACAGCATTTATGTCAGTGTCTATAACAGCATGTATAACAGTGTCTGTAACAGCATCTATATCAGTGTCTGTAACAGCATCTATATCAGTGTCTACAACAGCATCTTTATCAGTGTGTATAACAGCATTTATATCAGTGTCTGTAACAGCATGTATATCAGTGTCTGTAACAGCATCTATATCAGTGTCTATAACAGCATCTATATCAGTGTGTATAACAGCATCTATATCAGTGTCTGTAACAGCATCTATATCAGTGTGTATAACAGCATCTATATTGGTGTCTATAACAGCATCTATATCAGTGTGTATAACAGCATCTATATCAGTGTGTATAACAGCATCTATATCAGTGTCTGTAACAGAATCTATATCAGTGTCTGTAACAGCATCTATATCAGTGTCTATAACAGCATCTATATCGGTGTCTATAACAGCATCTATATCAGTGTCTATAACAGCATCTATATCAGTGTCGATAACAGCATCTATATTGGTGTCTATAACAGCATCTATATCAGTGTGTATAACAGCATCTATATCGGTGTGTATAACAGCATCTATATCAGTGTCTGTAACAGAATCTATATCAGTGTCTGTAACAGCATCTATATCAGTGTCTATAACAGCATCTATATCGGTGTCTATAACAGCATCTATATCAGTGTCTATAACAGCATCTATATCAGTGTCTATAACAGCATCTATATCAGTGTCTATAACAGCATCTATATCGGTGTCTATAACAGCATCTATATCAGTGTCTATAACAGCATCTATATCGGTGTCTATAACAGCATCTATATCAGTGTGTATAACAGCATCTATATCAGTGTGTATAACAGCATCTATGTCAGTGTCTGTAACAGAATCTATATCAGTGTCTGTAACAGCATCTATATCAGTGTCTGTAACAGCATCTATATCGGTGTCTATAACAGCATCTATATCGGTGTCTATAACAGCATCTATATCAGTGTGTATAACAGCATCTATATCAGTGTGTATAACAGCATCTATGTCAGTGTCTGTAACAGCATCTATATCAGTGTCTATAACAGCATCTATATCGGTGTCTATAACAGCATCTATATCAGTGTGTATAACAGCATCTATGTCAGTGTCTGTAACAGAATCTATATCAGTGTCTGTAACAGCATCGATATCAGTGTGTATAACAGCACCTATATCAGTGTCTGTAACAGAATCTATATCAGTGTCTGTAACAGCATCTATATCAGTGTGTGTAACAGTATCTATATCAGTGTCTATAACAGCATCTATATCAGTGACTGAAACAGCAACGATATCAGTGATTGTAACAGTATCTATATCAGTGTCTGTAAGAGCATATATATCAGTGTGTATAACATCATCTATATCAGTGTGTATAACAGCATCTATATCAGTGTCTGTAACAGAATCTATATCAGTGTCTGTAACAGCATCTATATCAGTGTGTATAACAGTATCTATATCAGTGTGTATAATAGCATCTATATCCTTGTCTATAACAGCATCTATATCCGTGTCCATAACAGTATCTATATCCGTGTCTATAACAGCATCTATATCAGTATCTATAACAGCATCTATATCAGTGACTGTAACAGAATCTATATCAGTGTCTGTAACAGCATCTATATCAGTGTGTATAACAGTATCTATATCAGTGTGTATAATAGCATCTATATCCTTGTCTATAACAGCATCTATATCCGTGTCTATAACAGTATCTATATCCGTGTCTATAATAGCATCTATATCAGTGTGGAAAACAGCATTTATATCAGTGTCTAAAGCAGCATCTATATCAGTGTCTACAACAGCATCTATATCAGTGTCTGTAACAGTATCTATATCAGTGTCTGTAACAGCATCTATATCAGTGTGTATAATAGCATCTATATCAGTGTCGATAACAATATCTATATCAGTGTCTGTAACAGCATCTATATCAGTGTGTATAATAGCATCTATATCAGTGTCCGGAACAGCACCTGTATCAGTGTCTATAACAGCATCTATATCAGTGTGTATAACAGCATCTATAACAGTGTCTGAAACAGCATCTATGTCAATGTCTGTAACAGCATCTATATCGGTGTCTGTAGCAGCAGGTATATCAGTGTCTATAACAGCATCTATATCGGTGTCTATAACAGCATCTATATCAGTGTGTATAACAGCATCTATATCAGTGTGTGTAACAGCATCTATGTCAGTGTCTGTTACAGAATCTATATCAGTGTCTGTAACAGCATCTATATCGGTGTCTATAACAGCATCTATATCGGTGTCTATAACAGCACCTATATCAGTGTGTATAACAGCATCTATATCAGTGTCTGTAACAGAATCTATGTCAGTGTCTGTAACAGAATCTATATCAGTGTCTGTAACAGCATCGAAATCAGTGTCTTAACAGCATCTATATCAGTGTCTATAATAGCATCTATATCAGTGTGTATAACAGCATCTATGTCAGTGTGTATAACAGCATCTATATCAGTGTCTGTAACAGAATCTATATCAGTGTCTGTAACAGCATCTATATCAGTGTGTGTAACAGTATCTATATCAGTGTCTATAACAGCATCTATATCAGTGACTGAAACAGCATCGATATCAGTGATTGTAACAGTATCTATATCAGTGTCTGTAAGAGCATATATATCAGTGTGTATAACAACATCTATATCAGTGTGTATAACAGCATCTATATCAGTGTCTGTAACAGAATCTATATCAGTATCTGTAACAGCATCTATATCAGTGTGTATAACAGTATCTATATCAGTATGTATAATAGCTTCTATATCCTTGTCTATAACAGCATCTATATCCGTGTCTATAACAGTATCTATATCCGTGTCTATAACAGCATCTATATCAGTATCTATAACAGCATCTATATCAGTGACTGTAACAGAATCTATATCAGTGTCTGTAACAGCATCTATATCAGTGTGTATAACAGTATCTATATCAGTGTGTATAATAGCATCTATATCCTTGTCTATAACAGCATCTATATCCGTGTCTATAACAGTATCTATATCCGTGTCTATAACAGCATCTATATCAGTGTGGAAAACAGCATTTATATCAGTGTCTAAAGCAGCATCTATATCAGTGTCTACAACAGCATCTATATCAGTGTCTGTAACAGTATCTATATCAGTGTCTGTAACAGCATCTATATCAGTGTGTATAATAGCATCTATATCAGTGTCGATAACAGTATCTATATCAGTGTCTGTAACAGCATCTATATCAGTGTGTATAATAGCATCTATATCAGTGTCCGGAACAGCACCTGTATCAGTGTCTATAACAGCATCTATATCAGTGTGTATAACAGCATCTATAACAGTGTCTGAAACAGCATCTATGCCAATGTCTGTAACAGCATCTATATCGGTGTCTGTAGCAGCAGGTATATCAGTGTCTATAACAGCATCTATATCGGTGTCTATAACAGCATCTATATCAGTGTGTTTAACAGCATCTATATCAGTGTGTATAACAGCATCTATGTCAGTGTCTGTAACAGAATCTATATCAGTGTCTGTAACAGCATCTATATCGGTGTCTATAACAGCATCTATATCGGTGTCTATAACAGCACCTATATCAGTGTGTATAACAGCATCTATATCAGTGTCTGTAACAGAATCTATGTCAATGTCTGTAACAGAATCTATATCAGTGTCTGTAACAGCATCAAAATCAGTGTCTTAACAGCATCTATATCAGTGTCTATAATAGCATCTATATCAGTGTGTATAACAGCATCTATATCAGTGTGTATAACAGCATCTATATCAGTGTCTGTAACAGAATCTATATCAGTGTCTGTAACAGCATCTATATCAGTGTGTGTAACAGTATCTATATCAGTGTCTATAACAGCATCTATATCAGTGTGTGTAACAGTATCTATATCAGTGTCTATAACAGCACCTATATCAGTGACTGAAACAGCATCGATATCAGTGATTGTAACAGTATCTATATCAGTGTCTGTAAGAGCATATATATCAGTGTGTATAACAACACCTATATCAGTGTGTATAACAGCATCTATATCAGTGTCTGTAACAGAATCTATATCAGTGTCTGTAACAGCATCTATATCAGTGTGTATAACAGTATCTATATCAGTGTGTATAATAGCATCTATATCCTTGTCTATAACAGCATCTATATCCGTGTCTATAACAGTATCTATATCCGTGTCTATAACAGCATCTATATCAGTATCTATAACAGCATCTATATCAGTGACTGTAACAGAATCTATATCAGTGTCTGTAACAGCATCTATATCAGTGTGTATAACAGTATCTATATCAGTGTGTATAATAGCATCTATATCCTTGTCTATAACAGCATCTATATCCGTGTCTATAACAGTATCTATATCCGTGTCTATAACAGCATCTATATCAGTGTGGAAAACAGCATTTATATCAGTGTCTAAAGCAGCATCTATATCAGTGTCTACAACAGCATCTATATCAGTGTCTGTAACAGTATCTATATCAGTGTCTGTAACAGCATCTATATCAGTGTGTATAATAGCATCTATATCAGTGTCGATAACAGTATCTATATCAGTGTCTGTAACAGCATCTATATCAGTGTGTATAATAGCATCTATATCAGTGTCCGGAACAGCACCTGTATCAGTATCTATAACAGCATCTATATCAGTGTGTATAACAGCATCTATAACAGTGTCTGAAACAGCATCTATGTCAATGTCTGTAACAGCATCTATATCGGTGTCTGTAGCAGCAGGTATATCAGTGTCTATAACAGCATCTATATCAGTGTCTGTAACAGCATCTATATCAGTGTGTATAACAACATCTATATCAGTGTCCGAAACAGCATCTATATCAGTGTCTTTAACAGCATCTATATCAGTGTCTGTAACAGCATCTATATCAGTGTCTATATCCGTATCTATATCAGTGTGTATAACAGCATCTATATCAGTGTCTGTAACAGCATCTTCTCAGTGACTGAAACAGCATCTATATCAGTGTCTACAACAGCATCTATACCAGTGTCTATAACATCATCTGTATCAGTTTCTATAACAGCATCTATATCAGTGTGTATAACAGCATCTATATCCGTTTCTAAAGCAGCATCTATATCAGTGTCTACAACAGCATCTATATCAGTGTCTATAAAAGCATCTATATCAGTGTCTGTAACAGCATCTATATCAGTGTGTATAACAGCATCTATATCAGTGTGTATAACAGCATCTATATCAGTGTCTGTAACAGTATCTATATCAGTGTCTGTAACAGCATCTATATCAGTGTGTATAATAGCATCTATATCAGTGTCGATAACAGTATCTATATCAGTGTCTGTAACAGCATCTATATCAGTGTGTATAATAGCATCTATATCAGTGTCCGGAACAGCACCTGTATCAGTGTCTATAACAACATCTATATCAGTGTGTATAACAGCATCTATAACAGTGTCTGAAACAGCATCTATGCCAATGTCTGTAACAGCATCTATATCGGTGTCTGTAGCAGCAGGTATATCAGTGTCTATAACAGCATCTATATCGGTGTCTATAACAGCATCTATATCAGTGTGTATAACAGCATCTATATCAGTGTGTATAACAGCATCTATGTCAGTGTCTGTAACAGAATCTATATCAGTGTCTGTAACAGCATCTATATCGGTGTCTATAACAGCACCTATATCAGTGTGTATAACAGCATCTATATCAGTGTCTGTAACAGAATCTATGTCAATGTCTGTAACAGAATCTATATCAGTGTCTGTAACAGCATCAAAATCAGTGTCTTAACAGCATCTATATCAGTGTCTATAATAGCATCTATATCAGTGTGTATAACAGCATCTATATCAGTGTGTATAACAGCATCTATATCAGTGTCTGTAACAGAATCTATATCAGTGTCTGTAACAGCATCTATATCAGTGTGTGTAACAGTATCTATATCAGTGTCTATAACAGCATCTATATCAGTGTGTGTAACAGTATCTATATCAGTGTCTATAACAGCACCTATATCAGTGACTGAAACAGCATCGATATCAGTGATTGTAACAGTATCTATATCAGTGTCTGTAAGAGCATATATATCAGTGTGTATAACAACACCTATATCAGTGTGTATAACAGCATCTATATCAGTGTCTGTAACAGAATCTATATCAGTGTCTGTAACAGCATCTATATCAGTGTGTATAACAGTATCTATATCAGTGTGTATAATAGCATCTATATCCTTGTCTATAACAGCATCTATATCCGTGTCTATAACAGTATCTATATCCGTGTCTATAACAGCATCTATATCAGTGTGGAAAACAGCATTTATATCAGTGTCTAAAGCAGCATCTATATCAGTGTCTACAACAGCATCTATATCAGTGTCTGTAACAGTATCTATATCAGTGTCTGTAACAGCATCTATATCAGTGTGTATAATAGCATCTATATCAGTGTCGATAACAGTATCTATATCAGTGTCTGTAACAGCATCTATATCAGTGTGTATAATAGCATCTATATCAGTGTCCGGAACAGCACCTGTATCAGTATCTATAACAGCATCTATATCAGTGTGTATAACAGCATCTATAACAGTGTCTGAAACAGCATCTATGTCAATGTCTGTAACAGCATCTATATCGGTGTCTGTAGCAGCAGGTATATCAGTGTCTATAACAGCATCTATATCAGTGTCTGTAACAGCATCTATATCAGTGTGTATAACAACATCTATATCAGTGTCCGAAACAGCATCTATATCAGTGTCTTTAACAGCATCTATATCAGTGTCTGTAACAGCATCTATATCAGTGTCCATATCCGTATCTATATCAGTGTGTATAACAGCATCTATATCAGTGTCTGTAACAGCATCTTCTCAGTGACTGAAACAGCATCTATATCAGTGTCTACAACAGCATCTATACCAGTGTCTATAACATCATCTGTATCAGTTTCTATAACAGCATCTATATCAGTGTGTATAACAGCATCTATATCCGTTTCTAAAGCAGCATCTATATCAGTGTCTACAACAGCATCTATATCAGTGTCTATAAAAGCATCTATATCAGTGTCTGTAACAGCATCTATATCAGTGTGTATAACAGCATCTATATCAGTGTGTATAACAGCATCTATATCGGTGTCTATAACAGCATCTATATCAGTGTGTATAACAGCATCTATATCAGTGTGTATAACAGCATCTATATCAGTGTCTGTAACAGAATCTATATCAGTGTCTGTAACAGCATCTATATCAGTGTGTGTAACAGTATCTATATCAGTGACTATAACAGCATCTATATCAGTGTGTATAACAGCATCTATATCAGTGTCTGTAACAGAATCTATATCAGTGTCTGTAACAGAATCTATATCAGTGTCTGTAACAGCATCTATATCAGTGTGTATAACAGTTTCTATAACACCATCTATATCAGCATCTATATCAGTGTGTATATCACCATCTCTAACATTGTGTATAACAGTGTCTATAACAGCATCTATATCAGCAGCTATATCCATGTGTACATCAGTGTGTATATCAGTGTGTATAACAGTGTCTATAACAGCATCTATATCAGTGTCTACAACAGCATCTATATCAGTGTCTGCAACAGTATCTATATCAGTGTCTGTAACAGCATCTATATCAGTGTGTATAATAGCATCTATATCAGTGTCGATAACAGTATCTATATCAGTGTCTGTAACAGCATCTATATCAGTGTGTGTAACAGTATCTATATCAGTGACTATAACAGCATCTATATCAGTGTGTATAACAGCATCTATATCAGTGTCTGTAACAGAATCTATATCAGTGTCTGTAACAGAATCTATATCAGTGTCTGTAACAGCATCTATATCAGTGTGTGTAACAGTATCTATATCAGTGTCTATAACAGCACCTATATCAGTGACTGAAACAGCATCGATATCAGTGATTGTAACAGTATCTATATTAGTGTCTGTAACAGCATCTATATCAGTGTGTATAACAGTTTCTATAACACCATCTATATCAGCATCTATATCAGTGTGTATATCACCATCTCTAACATTGTGTATAACAGTGTCTATAACAGCATCTATATCAGCAGCTATATCCATGTGTACATCAGTGTGTATATCAGTGTGTATAACAGTGTCTATAACAGCATCTATATCAGTGTCTGTAACAGCATCTATATCAGTGTCTTAACAGCATCTATATCAGTGTCTATAATAGCATCTATATCAGTGTGTATAACAGCATCTATATCAGTGTGTATAACAGCATCTATATCAGTGTCTGTAACAGAATCTATATCAGTGTCTGTAACAGCATCTATATCAGTGTGTGTAACAGTATCTATATCAGTGTCTATAACAGCATCTATATCAGTGACTGAAACAGCATCGATATCAGTGATTGTAACAGTATCTATATCAGTGTCTGTAAGAGCATATATATCAGTGTGTATAACAACATCTATATCAGTGTGTATAACAGCATCTATATCAGTGTCTGTAACAGAATCTATATCAGTGTCTGTAACAGCATCTATATCAGTGTGTGTAACAGTATCTATATCAGTGTCTATAACAGCACCTATATCAGTGACTGAAACAGCATCGATATCAGTGATTGTAACAGTATCTATATTAGTGTCTGTAACAGCATCTATATCAGTGTGTATAACAGTTTCTATAACACCATCTATATCAGCATCTATATCAGTGTGTATATCACCATCTCTAACATTGTGTATAACAGTGTCTATAACAGCATCTATATCAGCAGCTATATCCATGTGTACATCAGTGTGTATATCAGTGTGTATAACAGTGTCTATAACAGCATCTATATCAGTGTCTGTAACAGCATCTATATCAGTGTCTTAACAGCATCTATATCAGTGTCTATAATAGCATCTATATCAGTGTGTATAACAGCATCTATATCAGTGTGTATAACAGCATCTATATCAGTGTCTGTAACAGAATCTATATCAGTGTCTGTAACAGCATCTATATCAGTGTGTGTAACAGTATCTATATCAGTGTCTATAACAGCATCTATATCAGTGACTGAAACAGCATCGATATCAGTGATTGTAACAGTATCTATATCAGTGTCTGTAAGAGCATATTTATCAGTGTGTATAACAACATCTATATCAGTGTGTATAACAGCATCTATATCAGTGACTGTAACAGAATCTATATCAGTGTCTGTAACAGCATCTATATCAGTGTGTATAACAGTATCTATATCAGTGTGTATAATAGCATCTATATCCTTGTCTATAACAGCATCTATATCCGTGTCTATAACAGTATCTATATCCGTGTCTATAACAGCATCTATATCAGTATCTATAACAGCATCTATATCACTGTGTATAACAGCATCTATATCAGTGACTGTAACAGAATCTATATCAGTGTCTGGAACAGCATCTATATCAGTGTGTATAACAGTATCTATATCAGTGTGTATAATAGCATCTATATCCTTGTCTATAACAGCATCTATATCCGTGTCTATAACAGTATCTATATCCGTGTCTATAACAGCATCTATATCAGTGTGGAAAACAGCATTTATATCAGTGTCTAAAGCAGCATCTATATCAGTGTCTACAACAGCATCTATATCAGTGTCTGCAACAGTATCTATATCAGTGTCTGTAACAGCATCTATATCAGTGTGTATAATAGCATCTATATCAGTGTCGATAACAGTATCTATATCAGTGTCTGTAACAGCATCTATATCAGTGTGTATAATAGCATCTATATCAGTGTCCAGAACAGCACCTGTATCAGTGTCTATAACAGCATCTATATCAGTGTGTATAACAGCATCTATAACAGTGTCTGAAACAGCATCTATGTCAATGTCTGTAACAGCATCTATATCAGTGTCTGTAACAGCATCTTTCTCAGTGTGTCTAACAGCATCTATATCAGTGTCTACAACAGCATCTATATCAGTGTCCAAAGTAGCATCTATATCAGTGTGTATAACAGCATGTATATCAGTGTCTAATGCAGCATCTATATCAGTGACTATAACAACATCTATATCAGTGTCTGTAACAGCATCTATATCAGTGTGTATAACAGCATCTATATCAGTGTCTGTAACAGCATCTATATCAGTGTCTGTAACAGCAACTATATCAGTGTCTATAACAGCATCTATATCAGTGTGTATAACAGCATCTATATCAGTGTCTACAACAGCATCTATATCAGTGTCCAAAGCAGCATCTATATCAGTGTCTATAACAGCATCTATATCAGTGTCTACAACAGCATCTATATCAGTGTCTAATGCAGCATCTATATCAGTGTCTACAACAGCATCTATATCAGTGTGTAGGTCAGCATTTATATCAGTGCCTGTAACAGCACCTATATCAATGTCTATAACAGCATGTATATCAGGGTCTGTAACAGCATCTGTATCAGTGACTATAACAGCATCTATATCAGTGTCTGTAACAGCATCTGTATCAGTGACTATAACAGCATCTATATCAGTGTCTATAACAGCATCTATATCTGTGACTATAAAAGCATCTATATCAGTGTCTGTAATAGCATCTGTATCAGTGTCTAAAGCAGCATCTATATCAGTGTCTCAAGCAGCATCCATATCAGTGTCTATAACAGCATCTATATCAGTGTCTAAAGCAGCATCTATATCAGTGTCTATAATAGCATCTATATCAGTGTGTAGATCAGCATTTATATCAGTGCCTGTAACAGTATCTATATCAGTGTCTGTAACAGCATCTGTATCAACGTCTAAAGCAGCATCTTTTTCAGTGTCTGTAACAGCATCTATATCAGTGTCTGTAACAGCATCTATATCAGTGTCTGTAACAGCATCTATATCAGTGTGTATAACAGCATCTATATCAGTGTGTATAACAGCAACTACATCAGTGTCGATAACAGCATCTATATCAGTGTGTATAACAGCATCTATATCAGTATCTATAACAGCATCTATATCAGTGTGTATAACAGCATCTATATCAGTGTGTATAACAGCATCTATATCAGTGTGTATAACAGCATCTATATCAGTGTCGATAACAGCATCTATATCAGTGTCGATAACAGCATCTATATCAGTGTGTATAACAGCATCGATAACAGCATGTATAACAGCATCGATAACAGCATGTATAACTGTATCTATATCAGTGTCTAAAGCAGCATCTATCTCAGTGTGTATAACAGCATCTATATCAGTGTCTAAAGCAGCATCTATGTCAGTGTCTGTAACAGCATCTATATCAGTGTGTATAACAGCATCTATATCAGTGACTGAAACAGCATCTATATCAGTGTCTGTAACAGCATCTATATCATTGTGTATACATGCATCTATATCAGTATGTATAACAGCATCTATATCAGTGTCTATAACAGCAACTATATCAGTGTGTGTAACAGCATCTATATCAGTGTTTATAACAGCATCTATATCAGTGGGAAAAACAGTATCTATAACAGCGTCTAAAGCAGCATCTATATCAGTGTCTATAGCAGCATCTATATCAGTGTCTATAGCAGCATCTATATCAGTGTCTGTAGCAGCATTTATATCAGTGTCTATATCAGCATCTATATCAGTGTCTAAAGCAGCATCTATATCAGTGTCTGTAGTAGCATCTATATCAGTGTCTGTAACAGCATCTTCTCAGTTGCTGAAACAGGATCTATATCAGTGTCTGTAGCAGCATCTATATCAGTGTCTATAGCAGCATCTATATCAGTGTCTATAGCAGCATCTATATCAGTGTCTGTAGCAGCATCTATATCAGTGTCTATAACAGCAACTATATCAGTGTCTGGAACAGCATCTATATCAGTGCCTATAACAGCATCTCTATCAGTGTCTATAACTGCAACTACATCAGTTTGTATAACAGCATCTATATCAGTGTCTATAACAGCAACTACATCAGTGTGCATAACAGCATCTATATCAGTGTGTATGACAGCATCTATATCAGTATCTAAAGCAGCATCTATATCAGCGTCTATAACAGCATCTTTATCAGTGTCCAAACCAGCATCTATATCAGTGACTATAACAGCATCTATATCAGTGTGTATAACAGCATCTTAGCAGTGTCTGTAACAGCATCTATATCTGTGACTGAAACAGCATCTATATCAGTGTCTAAATCAGCATCTATATCAGAGTCTAAAACAGCATCTATATCAGTGTCTATAACAGCATCGATAACAGCATGTATAACTGCATCTATATCAGTGAGTATAACAGCATCTATATCAGTGTCTGTAACATCATCTATATCAGTGTCTAAAGCAGCATCTATATCAGTGTCTATAACAGCATCGATAACAGCATGTATAACTGCATCTATATCAGTGACTATAACAGCATCTATATCAGTGTCTGTAACAGCATCTATATCAGTGTCTAAAGCAGCATATATATCAGTGTGTATAACAGCATCTATGTCAGTGTGCATAATAGCATCTGTAACAGTGTCTATAACAGCATGTATATCAGTGTCTAAAGCAGCATCTATATCAGTGACTATAACAGCATCTATTTCAGTGTCTGTAACAGCATCGATATCAGTGTCTAAAGCAGCATCTATATCAGTCTATATAACAGCATCTATGTCAGTGTGCATAATAGCATCTGTAACAGTGTCTATAACAGCATGTATATCAGTGTCTAAAGCAGCATCTATATCAGTGACTATAACAGCATCTATTTCAGTGTCTGTAACAGCATCGATATCAGTGTCTATAGCAGCATCTATATCAGTGTCTAAAGCAGCATCTATATCAGTGTCGGTAACAGCACCTATATCAGTGTGTATAACAGCATCTATATCAGTGTATATAACAGCATCTATATCAGTGTCTGTATCATCATCTATATCAGTTTGTATACCAGCATCTATATCAGTGTCTAAAGCAGCATCTATATCAGCGTCTATAACAGCATCTTTATCAGTGTCCAAACCAGCATCTATATCAGTGTCTATAACAGCAACTATATCAGTGTCTATAACAGCATCTCTATCAGTGTCTATAACAGCATCTCTATCAGTGTCTATAACTGCAACTACATCAGTTTGTATAACAGCATCTATATCAGTGTCTATAGCAGCAACTACATCAGTGTGCATAACAGCATCTATATCAGTGTGTATGACAGCATCTATATCAGTATCTAAAGCAGCATCTATATCAGCGTCTATAACAGCATCTTTATCAGTGTCCAAAACAGCATCTATATCAGTGACTATAACAGCATCTATATCAGTGTGTATAACAGCATCTTTATCAGTGTCTGTAACAGCATCTATATCTGTGACTGAAACAGCATCAATATCAGTGTCTAAATCAGCATCTGTATCAGAGTCTAAAACAGCATCTATATCAGTGTCTATAACAGCATCGATAACAGCATGTATAACTGCATCTATATCAGTGACTATAACAGCATCTATATCAGTGTCTGTAACAGCATCTATATCAGTGTCTAAAGCAGCATCTATATCAGTGTCTATAACAGCATCGATAACAGCATGTATAACTGCATCTATATCAGTGACTATAACAGCATCTATATCAGTGACTGTAACAGTATCTATATCAGTGTCTAAAGCAGCATCTATATCAGTGTGTATAACAGCATCTATATCAGTGTCTATTACAGCATCTATGTCTGTGTGCATAATAGCATCTGTAACAGTGTCTATAACAGCATGTATATCAGTGTCGAAAGCAGCATCTATATCAGTGACTATAACAGCATCTATTTCAGTGTCTGTAACAGCATCGATATCAGTGTCTATAGCAGCATCTATATCAATGTCTAAAGCAGCATCTATATCAGTGTCGGTAACAGCATCTATATCAGTGTCTGTAACAGCATCTATCTCAGTGTGTATAACAGCATCTATATCAGCGTCTAAAGTAGCATCTGTATCAGTGTCTAAAGCAGCATCTATATTAGCGTGTATAACAGCATCTATATCAGTGTCTGTATCATCATCTATATCAGTTTGTATACCAGCATCTATACCAGTGTCTAAAGCAGCATCTATATCAGCGTCTATTACAGCATCTTTATCAGTGTCCAAACCAGCATCTATATCAGTCTGTATAACAGCATCTATATCAGTGTCGAAAGCAGCATCTATATCAGTGTCTGTAACAGCATCTATATCAGTGTCTGTAACAGCATCTATATCAGCGTCTAAAGTAGCATCTATATCAGTGTCTAAAGCAGCATCTATATCAGTGTGTATAACAGCATCTTTATCAGTGCCTCTGACAGCATCTATATCAGTGACTGAACAGCATCTATATCAGTGTTTTTATCAGCATCTGTATCAGTGTCTATAACAGCATCTATATCATTGTGTATAACAGCATCTATATCAGTGTCGAAAGCAGCATCTATATCAGTGTCTGTAACAGCATCTATATCAGTGTCTGTAACAGCATCTATCTCAGTGTGTATAACAGCATCTATATCAGCGTCTAAAGTAGCATCTGTATCAGTGTCTAAAGCAGCATCTATATCAGCGTGTATAACAGCATCTAGATCAGTGTCTATAACAGCATCTATATCAGTGTCTTTAACAGCATCTATATCAGTGTCTAAATCAGCATCTATATCAGAGTCTAAAACAGCATCTATATCAGTGACTGTAACAGCATCTATATCAGTGTCTGTAACAGCACCTATATCAGTGTCCATAACAGCATCTATATCAGTGTCTAAATTAGCATCTAAATCAGTGTTTGTAACAACATCTATATCAGTGTCTAAAGCAGCATCTATATCAGTGTCTGTAGCAGCATCTATATCAGTGTCTTTAACAGCATCTGTATCAGTGTCTGTAACAGCATCTATCTCAGTGTGTATAACAGCATCTATATCAGCGTCTAAAGTAGCATCTGTATCAGTGTCTAAAGCAGCATCTATATCAGCGTGTATAACAGCATCTATATCAGTGTCTATAACAGCAACTATATCAGTGTCTATAACAGCATCTCTATCAGTGTCTAAAGCAGCATCTCTATCAGCGTGTATAACAGCATCTATATCAGTGTCTATAACAGCAACTATATCAGTGTGTATAACAGCATCTCTATCAGTGTCTATAACAGCATCTCTATCAGTGTCTATAACTGCAACTACATCAGTTTGTATAACAGCATCTATATCAGTGTCTATAGCAGCAACTACATCAGTGTGCATAACAGCATCTATATCAGTGTGTATGACAGCATCTATATCAGTATCTAAAGCAGCATCTATATCAGCGTCTATAACAGCATCTTTATCAGTGTCCAAACCAGCATCTATATCAGTGACTATAACAGCATCTATATCAGTGTGTATAACAGCATCTTTATCAGTGTCTGTAACAGCATCTATATCTGTGACTGAAACAGCATCAATATCAGTGTCTAAATCAGCGTCTATATCAGAGTCTAAAACAGCATCTATATCAGTGTCTATAACAGCATCGATAACAGCATGTATAACTGCATCTATATCAGTGAGTATAACAGCATCTATATCAGTGTCTGTAACATCATCTATATCAGTGTCTGTAACAGCATCTATCTCAGTGTGTATAACAGCATCTATATCAGCGTCTAAAGTAGCATCTGTATCAGTGTCTAAAGCAGCATCTATATCAGCGTGTATAACAGCATCTATATCAGTGTCTGTATCATCATCTATATCAGTTTGTATACCAGCATCTATACCAGTGTCTAAAGCAGCATCTATATCAGCGTCTATTACAGCATCTTTATCAGTGTCCAAACCAGCATCTATATCAGTCTGTATAACAGCATCTATATCAGTGTCGAAAGCAGCATCTATATCAGTGTCTGTAACAGCATCTATATCAGTGTCTGTAACAGCATCTATATCAGCGTCTAAAGTAGCATCTATATCAGTGTCTAAAGCAGCATCTATATCAGTGTGTATAACAGCATCTTTATCAGTGCCTCTGACAGCATCTATATCAGTGACTGAACAGCATCTATATCAGTGTTTTTATCAGCATCTGTATCAGTGTCTATAACAGCATCTATATCATTGTGTATAACAGCATCTATATCAGTGTCGAAAGCAGCATCTATATCAGTGTCTGTAACAGCATCTATATCAGTGTCTGTAACAGCATCTATCTCAGTGTGTATAACAGCATCTATATCAGCGTCTAAAGTAGCATCTGTATCAGTGTCTAAAGCAGCATCTATATCAGCGTGTATAACAGCATCTAGATCAATGTCTATAACAGCATCTATATCAGTGTCTTTAACAGCATCTATATCAGTGTCTAAATCAGCATCTATATCAGAGTCTAAAACAGCATCTATATCAGTGACTGTAACAGCATCTATATCAGTGTCTGTAACAGCACCTATATCAGTGTCCATAACAGCATCTATATCAGTGTCTAAATTAGCATCTAAATCAGTGTTTGTAACAACATCTATATCAGTGTCTAAAGCAGCATCTATATCAGTGTCTGTAGCAGCATCTATATCAGTGTCTTTAACAGCATCTGTATCAGTGTCTGTAACAGCATCTATCTCAGTGTGTATAACAGCATCTATATCAGCGTCTAAAGTAGCATCTGTATCAGTGTCTAAAGCAGCATCTATATCAGCGTGTATAACAGCATCTATATCAGTGTCTATAACAGCAACTATATCAGTGTCTATAACAGCATCTCTATCAGTGTCTAAAGCAGCATCTATATCAGCGTGTATAACAGCATCTATATCAGTGTCTATAACAGCAACTATATCAGTGTCTATAACAGCATCTCTATCAGTGTCTATAACAGCATCTCTATCAGTGTCTATAACTGCAACTACATCAGTTTGTATAACAGCATCTATATCAGTGTCTATAGCAGCAACTACATCAGTGTGCATAACAGCATCTATATCAGTGTGTATGACAGCATCTATATCAGTATCTAAAGCAGCATCTATATCAGCGTCTATAACAGCATCTTTATCAGTGTCCAAACCAGCATCTATATCAGTGACTATAACAGCATCTATATCAGTGTGTATAACAGCATCTTTATCAGTGTCTGTAACAGCATCTATATCTGTGACTGAAACAGCATCAATATCAGTGTCTAAATCAGCATCTATATCAGAGTCTAAAACAGCATCTATATCAGTGTCTATAACAGCATCGATAACAGCATGTATAACTGCATCTATATCAGTGAGTATAACAGCATCTATATCAGTGTCTGTAACATCATCTATATCAGTGTCTAAAGCAGCATCTATATCAGTGTCTATAACAGCATCGATAACAGCATGTATAACTGCATCTATATCAGTGACTATAACAGCATCTATATCAGTGTCTGTAACAGCATCTATATCAGTGTCGAAAGCAGCATATATATCAGTGTGTAGAACAGCATCTATGTCAGTGTGCATAATAGCATCTGTAACAGTGTCTATAACAGCATGTATATCAGTGTCTAAAGCAGCATCTATATCAGTGACTATAACAGCATCTATTTCAGTGTCTGTAACAGCATCGATATCAGTGTCTAAAGCAGCATCTATATCAGTCTATATAACAGCATCTATGTCAGTGTGCATAATAGCATCTGTAACAGTGTCTATAACAGCATGTATATCAGTGTCTAAAGCAGCATCTATATCAGTGACTTTAACAGCATCTATTTCAGTGTCTGTAACAGCATCGATATCAGTGTATATAGCAGCATCTATATCAGTGTCGAAAGCAGCATCTATATCAGTGTCGTTAACAGCACCTATATCAGTGTGTATAACAGCACCTATATCAGTGTATATAACAGCATCTATATCAGTGTCTGTGTCATCATCTATATCAGTTTGTATACCAGCATCTATATCAGTGTCTAAAGCAGCATCTATATCAGCGTCTATAACAGCATCTTTATCAGTGTCCAAACCAGCATCTATATCAGTGTCTATAACAGCATCTATATCAGTCTGTATAACAGCATCTATATCAGTGTCGAAAGCAGCATCTATATCAGTGTCTGTAACAGCATCTATATCAGTGTCTGTAACAGCATCTATCTCAGTGTGTTTTACAGCATCTATATCAGCGTCTAAAGTAGCATCTATATCAGTGTCGAAAGCAGCATCTATATCAGTGTCTGTAACAGCATCTACATCAGTGTCTGTAACAGCATCTATCTCAGTGTGTTTTACAGCATCTATTTCAGCGTCTAAAGTAGCATCTATATCAGTGTCTAAAGCAGCATCTTTATCAGTGTCCAAACCAGCATCTTTATCAGTGCCTCTAACAGCATCTATATCAGTGACTGAACAGCATCTATATCAGTGTTTTTAACAGCATCTGTATCAGTGTCTATAACAGCATCTATATCATTGTGTATAACAGCATCTATATCAGTGTCGAAAGCAGCATCTATATCAGTGTCTGTAACAGCATCTATATCAGTGTCTGTAACAGCATCTATCTCAGTGTGTATAACAGCATCTATATCAGCGTGTATAACAGCATCTAGATCAGTGTCTATAACAGTATCTGTATCAGTGTCTATAACAGCATCTATATCAGTGTCTTTAACAGCATCTATATCAGTGTCTAAATCAGCATCTATATCAGAGTCTAAAACAGCATCTATATCAGTGACTGTAACAGCATCTATATCAGTGTCTGTAACAGCACCTATATCAGTGTCCATAACAGCATCTATATCAGTGTCTAAATTAGCATCTAAATCAGTGTTTATAACAGCATCTATATCAGTGTCTAAAGCAGCATCTATATCAGTGTCTATAACAGCATCTGTATCAGTGTCTGTAACAGCACCTTTATCAGTGTCTAAAGCAGCATCTATATCAGTGTCTATAACAGCATCTATATCAGTGTGTAGGTCAGCATTTATATCAGTGCCTGTAACAGCACCTTTATCAATGTCTATAACAGCATCTATATCAGTGTCTGTAACAGCATCTGTATCAGTGTCTAAAGCAGCATCTATATCAGTGTCTGTAACAGCATTTATATCAGTGTCTGTAACAGCATCTATCTCAGTGTGTATAACAGCATCTATATCAGTGACTGAAACAGCATTGATATCAGTGTCTTTAGCAGCACCCATATCAGTGTGTATAACAGCATCTATATCAGTGTGTATAACAGCAACCACATCAGTGTGTATAACAGCATCTATATCAGTGTGTATAACAGCAACTATATCAGTGTGTGTAACAGCATCTATATCAGTGTCTATAACAGCATCTATATCAGTGTGTAGGTCAGCATTTATATCAGTGCCTGTAACAGCACCTATATCAATGTCTATAACAGCATCTATATCAGTGTCTGTAACAGCATCTGTATCAGTGTCTAAAGCAGCATCTATATCAGTGTCTGTAACAGCATCTGTATCAGTGTCTCAAGCAGCATCCATATCAGTGTCTATAATAGCATCTATATCAGTGTGTAGATCAGCATTTATCTCAGTGTCTATAATAGCATCTATATCAATGTCTATAACAGCATCTTTATCAGTGTCTGTAACAGCATCTGTATCAACGTCTAAAGCAGCATCTTTTTCAGTGTCTGTAACAGCATCTATATCAGTGTCTGTAACAGCATCTATATCAGTGTCTGTAACAACATCTATATCAGTGTGTATAACAGCAACTACATCAGTGTCGATAACAGCATCTATATCAGTGTGTATACCAGCAACTACATCAGTGTCGATAATAGCATCTATCTCAGTGTGTATAACAGCATCTACATCCGTGTGTATAACAGCATCTATATCAGTGTGTATAACAGCATCTATATCAGTGTGTATAACAGCATCTATATCAGTGTGTATAACAGCATCTATATCAGTGTCGATAACAGCATCTATATCAGTGTCGATAACAGCATCTATATCAGTGTCTATAACTGCATCTATATCAATGTCGATAACAGCATCTATATCAGTGTGTATAACAGCATCGATAACAGCATGTATAACTGTATCTATATCAGTGTCTAAAGCAGCATCTATCTCAGTGTGTATAACAGCATCTATATCAGTGTCTAAAGCAGCATCTATGTCATTGTGTATAACAGCATCTATATCAGTGACTGAAACAGCATCTATATCAGTGTCTGTAACAGCATCTATATCAGTGTGTATAACTGCATCTATATCAGTATGTATAACAGCATCTATATCAGTGTCTATAACAGCAACTATATCAGTGTGTGTAACAGCATCTATATCAGTGTTTATAACAGCATCTATATCAGTGTCTGTAACCGAGTCTATATCAGTGGGAAAAACAGTATCTATAACAGCGTCTAAAGCAGCATCTATAACAGCATGTATAACTGTATCTATATCAGTGTCTATAGCAGCATCTATATCAGTGTGTATAACAGCATCTATATCAGAGTCTATAGCAGCATCTATATCAGTGTCTATATCAGCATCTATATCAGTGTCTAAAGCAGCATCTTTATCAGTGCCTCTAACAGCATCTATATCAGTGTCTGTAACAGCATCTTCTCAGTTGCTGAAACAGGATCTATATCAGTGTCTATAACAGCAACTATATCAGTGTGTATATCAGCATCTATATCAGTGTCTGAAACAGCATCTTCTCAGTTACTGAAACAGGATCTATATCAGTGTCTATAACAGCAACTATATCAGTGTGTATATCAGCATCTATATCAGTGTCTAAAGCAGCATCTATATCAGTGTCTGTAGCAGCATCTATATCAGTGTCTATAGCAGCATCTATATCAGCGTGTATAACAGCATCTATATCAGTGTCTGTAGCAGCATCTTTATCAGTGTCTATAACAGCAACTATATCAGTGTCTGGAACAGCATCTATATCAGTGTCTGTAACAGCATCTTCTCAGTTGCTGAAACAGGATCTATATCAGTGTCTGTAGCAGCATCTATATCAGTGTCTATAGCAGCATCTATATCAGTGTCTATAGCAGCATCTATATCAGTGTCTGTAGCAGCATCTATATCAGTGTCTATAACAGCAACTATATCAGTGTCTGGAACAGCATCTATATCAGTGTCTATAACAGCATCTCTATCAGTGTCTATAACTGCAACTACATCAGTTTGTATAACAGCATCTATATCAGTGTCTATAACAGCAACTACATCAGTGTGCATAACAGCATCTATATCAGTGTGTATGACAGCATCTATATCAGTATCTAAAGCAGCATCTATATCAGCGTCTATAACAGCATCTTTATCAGTGTCCAAACCAGCATCTATATCAGTGACTATAACAGCATCTATATCAGTGTGTATAACAGCATCTTTATCAGTGTCTGTAACAGCATCTATATCTGTGACTGAAACAGCATCAATATCAGTGTCTAAATCAGCATCTATATCAGAGTCTAAAACAGCATCTATATCAGTGACTATAACAGCATCTATATCAGTGTCTGTAACATCATCTATATTAGTGTCTAAAGCAGCATCTATATCAGTGTCGATAACAGCATCGATAACAGCATGTATAACTGCATCTATATCAGTGACTATAACAGCATCTATATCAGTGTCTGTAACAGCATCTATATCAGTGTCTAAAGCAGCATCTATATCAGTGTGTATAACAGCATCTATATCAGTGTCTATTACAGCATCTATGTCAGTGTGCATAATAGCATCTGTAACAGTGTCTATAACAGCATGTATATCAGTGTCTAAAGCAGCATCTATATCAGTGACTATAACAGCATCTATTTCAGTGTCTGTAACAGCATCGATATCAGTGTCTAAAGCAGCATCTATATCAGTCTATATAACAGCATCTATGTCAGTGTGCATAATAGCATCTGTAACAGTGTCTATAACAGCATGTATATCAGTTTCTGAAGCAGCATCTATATCAGTGACTATAACAGCATCTATTTCAGTGTCTGTAACAGCATCGATATCAGTGTCTATAGCAGCATCTATATCAGTGTATATAACAGCAACTACATCAGTGTGCATAACAGCATCTATATCAGTGTGTATGACAGCATCTATATCAGTATCTAAAGCAGCATCTATATCAGCGTCTATAACAGCATCTTTATCAGTGTCCAAACCAGCATCTATATCAGTGACTATAACAGCATCTATATCAGTGTGTATAACAGCATCTTTATCAGTGTCTGTAACAGCATCTATATCTGTGACTGAAACAGCATCAATATCAGTGTCTAAATCAGCATCTATATCAGAGTCTAAAACAGCATCTATATCAGTGTCTATAACAGCATCGATAACAGCATGTATAACTGCATCTATATCAGTGAGTATAACAGCATCTATATCAGTGTCTGTAACATCATCTATATCAGTGTCTAAAGCAGCATCTATATCAGTGTCTATAACAGCATCGATAACAGCATGTATAACTGCATCTATATCAGTGACTATAACAGCATCTATATCAGTGTCTGTAACAGCATCTATATCAGTGTCTAAAGCAGCATATATATCAGTGTGTATAACAGCATCTATGTCAGTGTGCATAATAGCATCTGTAACAGTGTCTATAACAGCATGTATATCAGTGTCTAAAGCAGCATCTATATCAGTGACTATAACAGCATCTATTTCAGTGTCTGTAACAGCATCGATATCAGTGTCTAAAGCAGCATCTATATCAGTCTATATAACAGCATCTATGTCAGTGTGCATAATAGCATCTGTAACAGTGTCTATAACAGCATGTATATCAGTGTCTAAAGCAGCATCTATATCAGTGACTTTAACAGCATCTATTTCAGTGTCTGTAACAGCATCGATATCAGTGTATATAGCAGCATCTATATCAGTGTCGAAAGCAGCATCTATATCAGTGTCGTTAACAGCACCTATATCAGTGTGTATAACAGCACCTATATCAGTGTATATAACAGCATCTATATCAGTGTCTGTGTCATCATCTATATCAGTTTGTATACCAGCATCTATATCAGTGTCTAAAGCAGCATCTATATCAGCGTCTATAACAGCATCTTTATCAGTGTCCAAACCAGCATCTATATCAGTGTCTATAACAGCATCTATATCAGTCTGTATAACAGCATCTATATCAGTGTCGAAAGCAGCATCTATATCAGTGTCTGTAACAGCATCTATATCAGTGTCTGTAACAGCATCTATCTCAGTGTGTTTTACAGCATCTATATCAGCGTCTAAAGTAGCATCTATATCAGTGTCGAAAGCAGCATCTATATCAGTGTCTGTAACAGCATCTACATCAGTGTCTGTAACAGCATCTATCTCAGTGTGTTTTACAGCATCTATTTCAGCGTCTAAAGTAGCATCTATATCAGTGTCTAAAGCAGCATCTTTATCAGTGTCCAAACCAGCATCTTTATCAGTGCCTCTAACAGCATCTATATCAGTGACTGAACAGCATCTATATCAGTGTTTTTAACAGCATCTGTATCAGTGTCTATAACAGCATCTATATCATTGTGTATAACAGCATCTATATCAGTGTCGAAAGCAGCATCTATATCAGTGTCTGTAACAGCATCTATATCAGTGTCTGTAACAGCATCTATCTCAGTGTGTATAACAGCATCTATATCAGCGTGTATAACAGCATCTAGATCAGTGTCTATAACAGTATCTGTATCAGTGTCTATAACAGCATCTATATCAGTGTCTTTAACAGCATCTATATCAGTGTCTAAATCAGCATCTATATCAGAGTCTAAAACAGCATCTATATCAGTGACTGTAACAGCATCTATATCAGTGTCTGTAACAGCACCTATATCAGTGTCCATAACAGCATCTATATCAGTGTCTAAATTAGCATCTAAATCAGTGTTTATAACAGCATCTATATCAGTGTCTAAAGCAGCATCTATATCAGTGTCTATAACAGCATCTGTATCAGTGTCTGTAACAGCACCTTTATCAGTGTCTAAAGCAGCATCTATATCAGTGTCTATAACAGCATCTATATCAGTGTGTAGGTCAGCATTTATATCAGTGCCTGTAACAGCACCTTTATCAATGTCTATAACAGCATCTATATCAGTGTCTGTAACAGCATCTGTATCAGTGTCTAAAGCAGCATCTATATCAGTGTCTGTAACAGCATTTATATCAGTGTCTGTAACAGCATCTATCTCAGTGTGTATAACAGCATCTATATCAGTGACTGAAACAGCATTGATATCAGTGTCTTTAGCAGCACCCATATCAGTGTGTATAACAGCATCTATATCAGTGTGTATAACAGCAACCACATCAGTGTGTATAACAGCATCTATATCAGTGTGTATAACAGCATCTATATCAGTGTCTGAAACAGCATCTTCTCAGTTACTGAAACAGGATCTATATCAGTGTCTATAACAGCAACTATATCAGTGTGTATATCAGCATCTATATCAGTGTCTAAAGCAGCATCTATATCAGTGTCTGTAGCAGCATCTATATCAGTGTCTATAGCAGCATCTATATCAGCGTGTATAACAGCATCTATATCAGTGTCTGTAGCAGCATCTTTATCAGTGTCTATAACAGCAACTATATCAGTGTCTGGAACAGCATCTATATCAGTGTCTGTAACAGCATCTTCTCAGTTGCTGAAACAGGATCTATATCAGTGTCTGTAGCAGCATCTATATCAGTGTCTATAGCAGCATCTATATCAGTGTCTATAGCAGCATCTATATCAGTGTCTGTAGCAGCATCTATATCAGTGTCTATAACAGCAACTATATCAGTGTCTGGAACAGCATCTATATCAGTGTCTATAACAGCATCTCTATCAGTGTCTATAACTGCAACTACATCAGTTTGTATAACAGCATCTATATCAGTGTCTATAACAGCAACTACATCAGTGTGCATAACAGCATCTATATCAGTGTGTATGACAGCATCTATATCAGTATCTAAAGCAGCATCTATATCAGCGTCTATAACAGCATCTTTATCAGTGTCCAAACCAGCATCTATATCAGTGACTATAACAGCATCTATATCAGTGTGTATAACAGCATCTTTATCAGTGTCTGTAACAGCATCTATATCTGTGACTGAAACAGCATCAATATCAGTGTCTAAATCAGCATCTATATCAGAGTCTAAAACAGCATCTATATCAGTGACTATAACAGCATCTATATCAGTGTCTGTAACATCATCTATATTAGTGTCTAAAGCAGCATCTATATCAGTGTCGATAACAGCATCGATAACAGCATGTATAACTGCATCTATATCAGTGACTATAACAGCATCTATATCAGTGTCTGTAACAGCATCTATATCAGTGTCTAAAGCAGCATCTATATCAGTGTGTATAACAGCATCTATATCAGTGTCTATTACAGCATCTATGTCAGTGTGCATAATAGCATCTGTAACAGTGTCTATAACAGCATGTATATCAGTGTCTAAAGCAGCATCTATATCAGTGACTATAACAGCATCTATTTCAGTGTCTGTAACAGCATCGATATCAGTGTCTAAAGCAGCATCTATATCAGTCTATATAACAGCATCTATGTCAGTGTGCATAATAGCATCTGTAACAGTGTCTATAACAGCATGTATATCAGTTTCTGAAGCAGCATCTATATCAGTGACTATAACAGCATCTATTTCAGTGTCTGTAACAGCATCGATATCAGTGTCTATAGCAGCATCTATATCAGTGTCTATAGCAGCAACTACATCAGTGTGCATAACAGCATCTATATCAGTGTGTATGACAGCATCTATATCAGTATCTAAAGCAGCATCTATATCAGCGTCTATAACAGCATCTTTATCAGTGTCCAAACCAGCATCTATATCAGTGACTATAACAGCATCTATATCAGTGTGTATAACAGCATCTTTATCAGTGTCTGTAACAGCATCTATATCTGTGACTGAAACAGCATCAATATCAGTGTCTAAATCAGCATCTATATCAGAGTCTAAAACAGCATCTATATCAGTGTCTATAACAGCATCGATAACAGCATGTATAACTGCATCTATATCAGTGAGTATAACAGCATCTATATCAGTGTCTGTAACATCATCTATATCAGTGTCTAAAGCAGCATCTATATCAGTGTCTATAACAGCATCGATAACAGCATGTATAACTGCATCTATATCAGTGACTATAACAGCATCTATTTCAGTGTCTGTAACAGCATCGATATCAGTGTCTAAAGCAGCATCTATATCAGTCTATATAACAGCATCTATGTCAGTGTGCATAATAGCATCTGTAACAGTGTCTATAACAGCATGTATATCAGTGTCTAAAGCAGCATCTATATCAGTGACTTTAACAGCATCTATTTCAGTGTCTGTAACAGCATCGATATCAGTGTATATAGCAGCATCTATATCAGTGTCGAAAGCAGCATCTATATCAGTGTCGTTAACAGCACCTATATCAGTGTGTATAACAGCACCTATATCAGTGTATATAACAGCATCTATATCAGTGTCTGTGTCATCATCTATATCAGTTTGTATACCAGCATCTATATCAGTGTCTAAAGCAGCATCTATATCAGCGTCTATAACAGCATCTTTATCAGTGTCCAAACCAGCATCTATATCAGTGTCTATAACAGCATCTATATCAGTCTGTATAACAGCATCTATATCAGTGTCGAAAGCAGCATCTATATCAGTGTCTGTAACAGCATCTATATCAGTGTCTGTAACAGCATCTATCTCAGTGTGTTTTACAGCATCTATATCAGCGTCTAAAGTAGCATCTATATCAGTGTCGAAAGCAGCATCTATATCAGTGTCTGTAACAGCATCTACATCAGTGTCTGTAACAGCATCTATCTCAGTGTGTTTTACAGCATCTATTTCAGCGTCTAAAGTAGCATCTATATCAGTGTCTAAAGCAGCATCTTTATCAGTGTCCAAACCAGCATCTTTATCAGTGCCTCTAACAGCATCTATATCAGTGACTGAACAGCATCTATATCAGTGTTTTTAACAGCATCTGTATCAGTGTCTATAACAGCATCTATATCATTGTGTATAACAGCATCTATATCAGTGTCGAAAGCAGCATCTATATCAGTGTCTGTAACAGCATCTATATCAGTGTCTGTAACAGCATCTATCTCAGTGTGTATAACAGCATCTATATCAGCGTGTATAACAGCATCTAGATCAGTGTCTATAACAGTATCTGTATCAGTGTCTATAACAGCATCTATATCAGTGTCTTTAACAGCATCTATATCAGTGTCTAAATCAGCATCTATATCAGAGTCTAAAACAGCATCTATATCAGTGACTGTAACAGCATCTATATCAGTGTCTGTAACAGCACCTATATCAGTGTCCATAACAGCATCTATATCAGTGTCTAAATTAGCATCTAAATCAGTGTTTATAACAGCATCTATATCAGTGTCTAAAGCAGCATCTATATCAGTGTCTATAACAGCATCTGTATCAGTGTCTGTAACAGCACCTTTATCAGTGTCTAAAGCAGCATCTATATCAGTGTCTATAACAGCATCTATATCAGTGTGTAGGTCAGCATTTATATCAGTGCCTGTAACAGCACCTTTATCAATGTCTATAACAGCATCTATATCAGTGTCTGTAACAGCATCTGTATCAGTGTCTAAAGCAGCATCTATATCAGTGTCTGTAACAGCATTTATATCAGTGTCTGTAACAGCATCTATCTCAGTGTGTATAACAGCATCTATATCAGTGACTGAAACAGCATTGATATCAGTGTCTTTAGCAGCACCCATATCAGTGTGTATAACAGCATCTATATCAGTGTGTATAACAGCAACCACATCAGTGTGTATAACAGCATCTATATCAGTGTGTATAACAGCAACTATATCAGTGTGTGTAACAGCATCTATATCAGTGTCTATAACAGCATCTATATCAGTGTGTAGGTCAGCATTTATATCAGTGCCTGTAACAGCACCTATATCAATGTCTATAACAGCATCTATATCAGTGTCTGTAACAGCATCTGTATCAGTGTCTAAAGCAGCATCTATATCAGTGTCTGTAACAGCATCTGTATCAGTGTCTCAAGCAGCATCCATATCAGTGTCTATAATAGCATCTATATCAGTGTGTAGATCAGCATTTATCTCAGTGTCTATAATAGCATCTATATCAATGTCTATAACAGCATCTTTATCAGTGTCTGTAACAGCATCTGTATCAACGTCTAAAGCAGCATCTTTTTCAGTGTCTGTAACAGCATCTATATCAGTGTCTGTAACAGCATCTATATCAGTGTCTGTAACAACATCTATATCAGTGTGTATAACAGCAACTACATCAGTGTCGATAACAGCATCTATATCAGTGTGTATACCAGCAACTACATCAGTGTCGATAATAGCATCTATCTCAGTGTGTATAACAGCATCTACATCCGTGTGTATAACAGCATCTATATCAGTGTGTATAACAGCATCTATATCAGTGTGTATAACAGCATCTATATCAGTGTGTATAACAGCATCTATATCAGTGTCGATAACAGCATCTATATCAGTGTCGATAACAGCATCTATATCAGTGTCTATAACTGCATCTATATCAATGTCGATAACAGCATCTATATCAGTGTGTATAACAGCATCGATAACAGCATGTATAACTGTATCTATATCAGTGTCTAAAGCAGCATCTATCTCAGTGTGTATAACAGCATCTATATCAGTGTCTAAAGCAGCATCTATGTCATTGTGTATAACAGCATCTATATCAGTGACTGAAACAGCATCTATATCAGTGTCTGTAACAGCATCTATATCAGTGTGTATAACTGCATCTATATCAGTATGTATAACAGCATCTATATCAGTGTCTATAACAGCAACTATATCAGTGTGTGTAACAGCATCTATATCAGTGTTTATAACAGCATCTATATCAGTGTCTGTAACCGAGTCTATATCAGTGGGAAAAACAGTATCTATAACAGCGTCTAAAGCAGCATCTATAACAGCATGTATAACTGTATCTATATCAGTGTCTATAGCAGCATCTATATCAGTGTGTATAACAGCATCTATATCAGAGTCTATAGCAGCATCTATATCAGTGTCTATATCAGCATCTATATCAGTGTCTAAAGCAGCATCTTTATCAGTGCCTCTAACAGCATCTATATCAGTGTCTGTAACAGCATCTTCTCAGTTGCTGAAACAGGATCTATATCAGTGTCTATAACAGCAACTATATCAGTGTGTATATCAGCATCTATATCAGTGTCTGAAACAGCATCTTCTCAGTTACTGAAACAGGATCTATATCAGTGTCTATAACAGCAACTATATCAGTGTGTATATCAGCATCTATATCAGTGTCTAAAGCAGCATCTATATCAGTCTCTGTAGCAGCATCTATATCAGTGTCTATAGCAGCATCTATATCAGCGTGTATAACAGCATCTATATCAGTGTCTGTAGCAGCATCTTTATCAGTGTCTATAACAGCAACTATATCAGTGTCTGGAACAGCATCTATATCAGTGTCTGTAACAGCATCTTCTCAGTTGCTGAAACAGGATCTATATCAGTGTCTGTAGCAGCATCTATATCAGTGTCTATAGCAGCATCTATATCAGTGTCTATAGCAGCATCTATATCAGTGTCTGTAGCAGCATCTATATCAGTGTCTATAACAGCAACTATATCAGTGTCTGGAACAGCATCTATATCAGTGTCTATAACAGCATCTCTATCAGTGTCTATAACTGCAACTACATCAGTTTGTATAACAGCATCTATATCAGTGTCTATAACAGCAACTACATCAGTGTGCATAACAGCATCTATATCAGTGTGTATGACAGCATCTATATCAGTATCTAAAGCAGCATCTATATCAGCGTCTATAACAGCATCTTTATCAGTGTCCAAACCAGCATCTATATCAGTGACTATAACAGCATCTATATCAGTGTGTATAACAGCATCTTTATCAGTGTCTGTAACAGCATCTATATCTGTGACTGAAACAGCATCAATATCAGTGTCTAAATCAGCATCTATATCAGAGTCTAAAACAGCATCTATATCAGTGACTATAACAGCATCTATATCAGTGTCTGTAACATCATCTATATTAGTGTCTAAAGCAGCATCTATATCAGTGTCGATAACAGCATCGATAACAGCATGTATAACTGCATCTATATCAGTGACTATAACAGCATCTATATCAGTGTCTGTAACAGCATCTATATCAGTGTCTAAAGCAGCATCTATATCAGTGTGTATAACAGCATCTATATCAGTGTCTATTACAGCATCTATGTCAGTGTGCATAATAGCATCTGTAACAGTGTCTATAACAGCATGTATATCAGTGTCTAAAGCAGCATCTATATCAGTGACTATAACAGCATCTATTTCAGTGTCTGTAACAGCATCGATATCAGTGTCTAAAGCAGCATCTATATCAGTCTATATAACAGCATCTATGTCAGTGTGCATAATAGCATCTGTAACAGTGTCTATAACAGCATGTATATCAGTTTCTGAAGCAGCATCTATATCAGTGACTATAACAGCATCTATTTCAGTGTCTGTAACAGCATCGATATCAGTGTCTATAGCAGCATCTATATCAGTGTATATAACAGCATCTATATCAGTGTCTGTATCATCATCTATATCAGTTTGTATACCAGCATCTATATCCGTGTCTAAAGCAGCATCTATATCAGCGTCTATAACAGCATCTTTATCAGTGTCCAAACCAGCATCTATATCAGTGTCTATAACAGCATCTATATCAGTCTGTATAACAGCATCTATATCAGTGTGTATAACAGCATCTATATCAGTGTCTAAAGCAGCATCTATATCAGTGACTATAACAGCATCTATTTCAGTGTCTGTAACAGCATCGATATCAGTGTCTATAGCAGCATCTATATCAGTGTCTAAAGCAGCATCTATATCAGTGTCGGTAACAGCACCTATATCAGTGTGTATAACAGCATCTATATCAGTGTATATAACAGCATCTATATCAGTGTCTGTATCATCATCTATATCAGTTTGTATACCAGCATCTATATCAGTGTCTAAAGCAGCATCTATATCAGCGTCTATAACAGCATCTTTATCAGTGTCCAAACCAGCATCTATATCAGTGTCTATAACAGCATCTATATCAGTCTGTATAACAGCATCTATATCAGTGTCGAAAGCAGCATCTATATCAGTGTCTGTAACAGCATCTATATCAGTGTCTGTAACAGCATGTATATCAGCGTCTAAAGTAGCATCTATATCAGTTTGTATAACAGCATCTATACCAGTGTCTAAAGCAGCATCTATATCAGTGTGTATAACAGCATCTTTATCAGTGCCTCTGACAGCATCTATATCAGTGACTGAACAGCATCTATATCAGTGTTTTTATCAGCATCTGTATCAGTGTCTATAACAGCATCTATATCATTGTGTATAACAGCATTTATATCAGTGTCGAAAGCAGCATCTATATCAGTGTCTGTAACAGCATCTATATCAGTGTCTGTAACAGCATCTATCTCAGTGTGTATAACAGCATCTATATCAGCGTCTAAAGTAGCATCTGTATCAGTGTCTAAAGCAGCATCTATATCAGCGTGTATAACAGCATCTTTATCAGTGTCTATAACAGCATCTATATCAGTGTCTTTAACAGCATCTTTCTCAGTGTCTAAATCAGCATCTATATCAGAGTCTAAAACAGCATCTATATCAGTGACTGTAACAGCATCTATATCAGTGTCTGTAACAGCACCTATATCAGTGTCCATAACAGCATCTATATCAGTGTCTAAATTAGCATCTAAATCAGTGTTTATAACAGCATCTATATCAGTGTCTAAAGCAGCATCTATATCAGTGTCTGTAACAGCATTTATATCAGTGTCTGTAACAGCATCTATCTCAGTGTGTGTAACAGCATCTATATCAGTGTCTAAAGTAGCATCTATATCAATGTGTATAACAGCATCTATACCAGTGTCTAAAGCAGCATCTATATCAGTGTCTATAACAGCATCTATATCAGTGTGTAGGTCAGCATTTATATCAGTGTCTGTAACAGCATCTATCTCAGTGTGTATAACAGCATCGATATCAGTGACTGAAACAGCATTGATATCAGTGTCTTTAGCAGCACCCGTATCTGTGTGTATAACAGCATCTGTATCAGTGTCTATAACAGCAACTATATCAGTGTGTAACAGCATCTATATCAGTGTTTATAACAGCATCTATATCAGTGTCCAATACAGCATCTATATCAGTGTCTGTAACAGCACCTATATCAGTGTCCATAACAGCATCTATATCAGTGTCTAAATTAGCATCTAAATCAGTGTTTATAACAGCATCTATATCAGTGTCTAAAGCAGCATCTATATCAGTGTCTATAACAGCATCTGTATCAGTGTCTGTAACAGCACCTTTATCAGTGTCTAAAGCAGCATCTATATCAGTGTCTATAACAGCATCTATATCAGTGTGTAGGTCAGCATTTATATCAGTGCCTGTAACAGCATCTTTATCAATGTCTATAACAGCATCTATATCAGTGTCTGTAACAGCATTTATATCAGTGTCTGTAACAGCATCTATCTCAGTGTGTATAACAGCATCTATATCAGTGACTGAAACAGCATTGATATCAGTGTCTTTAGCAGCACCCATATCAGTGTGTATAACAGCATCTATATCAGTGACTGAAACAGCATTGATATCAGTGTCTTTAGCAGCACCCATATCAATGTCTATAACAGCATCTATATCAGTATGTATAACAGCATCTATATCAGTGTCTATAATAGCAACCACATCAGTGTGTATAACAGCATCTATATCAGTGTGTATAACAGCAACTATATCAGTGTGTGTAACAGCATCTATATCAGTGTCTATAACAGCATCTATATCAGTGTTTAGGTCAGCATTTATATCAGTGCCTGTAACAGCACCTATATCAATGTCTATAACAGCATCTATATCAGTGTCTGTAACAGCATCTGTATCAGTGTCTAAAGCAGCATCTATATCTGTGTCTGTAACAGCATTTATATCAGTGTCTGTAACAGCATCTATCTCAGTGTGTATAACAGCATCGATATCAGTGACTGAAACAGCATTGATATCAGTGTCTTTAGCAGCACCCGTATCTGTGTGTATAACAGCATCTGTATCAGTATGTATAACAGCATCTGTATCAGTGTCTATAACAGCAACTATATCAGTGTGTAACAGCATCTATATCAGTGTTTATAACAGCATCTATTTCAGTGTCTGTAACCGAGTCTCTATCAGTGTGAAAAACAGCATCTATAACAGCATCTAAAGCAGCATCTATATCAGTGTCTGTAACAGCATCTATATCAGTGTCTATAGCAGCATCTATATAGTGTCTATAGCAGCATCTATATCAGAGTCTGTCGCAGCATCTATATCAGTGTGTATAACTGCATCTATATCAGTGTCTGAAACAGCATCTTCTCAGTTACTGAAACAGGATCTATATCAGTGTCTATAACAGCAACTATATCAGTGTCTGGAACAGCATCTATATCAGTGTCTATAACAGCATCTATATCAGTGTCTGTAACAGCATCTATATCAGTGTGTATGACAGCATCTATATCAGAGTCTAGAACAGCATCTATATCAGTGTATAACAGCATCAAGATCAGTGTGTATAACAGCAACTATATCAGTTTGTATATCAGCATCTATATCAGTGTCTAAAGCAGCATCTATATCAGCGTCTATAACAGCATCTTTATCAGTGTCCAAACCAGCATCTATATCCTTGTGTATAACAGCATCTATATCAGTGTCTGAAACATCATCTATATCAGTTTGTACTACAGCATCTATATCAGTGACTGAAACAGCATCTATATCAGTGTCTTTAACAGCATCTGTATCAGTGTCTATAACAGCATCTATATCTGTGTCTAAAGCAGCATCTATGTCAGTGTCTGTAACAGCATCTATATCAATGTCTGTAACAGCATCTATCTCAGTGTGTATAACAGCATCTGTATCAGTGTCTAAAGCAGCATCTATATCAGTGTCTATAACAGCATCAATATCAGTGTCTTCAACAGCATCTATATCAGTGTCGAAATCAGCATCTATATCAGAGTCTAAAACAGCATCTATATCAGTGTCTGTAACTGCATCTATATCAGTGACTATAACAGCATCTATATCAGTGTCTGTAACAGCATCTGTATCAGTGGCTAAAGCAGCATCTATATCAGTGTCTATAACAGCATCTATATCGGTGTGTATAACAGCATCTATGTCAGTGTGCATAATAGCATCTGTAACAGTGTCTATAACAGCATGTATATCAGTGTCTAAAGCAGCATCTATATCAGTGACTATAACAGCATCTGTATCAGTGTCTGTAACAGCACCTTTATCAGTGTCTAAAGCAGCATCTATATCAGTGTCTATAACAGCATCTATATCAGTGTGTAGGTCAGCATTTATATCAGTGCCTGTAACAGCACCTATATCAATGTCTATAACAGCATCTATATCAGTGTCGAAAGCAGCATCTATATCAGTGTCTGTAACAGCATTGATATCAGTGTCTTTAGCAGCATCCATATCAGTGTGTATAACAGCATCTATATCAGTGTCTATAACAGCATCTATATCAGTGTGTATAACAGCATCTATATCAGTGTCTATAACAGCAACCACATCAGTGTGTATAACAGCATCTATATCAGTGTGTATAACAGCATCTATATCAGTGTCTATAACAGCATCTATATCAGTGTCTATAACAGCAACTATATCAGTGTGTGTAACAGCATCTATATCAGTGTTTATAACAGCATCTATATCAGTGTCTAAAGCAGCATCTATATCAGTGTGTATAACAGCATCTAGATCAGTGTCATTAACAGCATATATATCAGTGTCTATAATAGCACCGACATCAGTGTGTATAACAGCATCTATATCAGTGTCTGTAACAGCATCTATATCAGTGTCTAAAGCAGCATCTATATCAGTGATTATAACAGCATCTGTATCAGCGTCTGTAACAGCATCTATATCAGTGTCTATAACAGCATCTATATCAGTGTGTAGGTCAGCATTTATATCAGTGCCTGTAACCGCACCAATATCAATGTCTATAACAGCATCTATATCAGTGTCTGTAACAGCATCTGTATCAGTGTCTAAAGCAGCATCTATATCAGTGTCTGTAACAGCATTTATATCAGTGTCTGTAACAGCATCTATCTCAGTGTGTATAACAGCATCTATATCAGTGACTGAAACAGCATTGATATCAGTGTCTTTAGCAGCACCCATATCAGTGTGTATAACAGCATCTATATCAGTGTCTATAACAGCAACCACATCAGTGTGTATAACAGCATCTATATCAGTGTGTATAACAGCATCTATATCAGTGTCTAAAGCAACATCTATATCAGTGTGCATAACAGCATCTATATCAGTGTGTATAACAGCATCTATATCAGTGTCTAAAGCAGCATCTATATCAGTGTGTATAACAGCATCTAGATCAGTGTCATTAACAGCATCTATATCAGTGTCTATAATAGCACCGACATCAGTGTGTATAACAGCATCTATATCAGTGTCTGTAACAGCATCTATATCAGTGTCTAAAGCAGCATCTATATCAGTGATTATAACAGCATCTGTATCAGTGTCTGTAACAGCATCTATATCAGTGTCTAAAGCAGCATCTATACCAGTGATTATAACAGCATCTGTATCAGTGTCTGTAACAGCATCTCTATCAGTGTCTATAACGGCATCTGTATCAGTTTATAACAGCATCTATATCAGTGTCTATAGCAGCATCTATATCAGTGTCTGTAACAGCATCTGCATCAGTTTATAACAGCATTTATATCAGTGTTTATAACAGCATCTAGATCAGTGTCTGTAACAGCATCTGCATCAGTTTATAACAGCATTTATATCAGTGTTTATAACAGCATTTAGATCAGTGTCTGTAACAGCATCTATATCAGTGTCTAAAGCAGCATCTATATCAGTGTCTGTAACAGCATCTATATCAGTGTCTAAAGCAGCATCTCTATCAGTGTATATAACAACTTCTATATCAGTGTCTATAACATCATCTATATCAGTGTGTATAACAGCTTCTATATCAGTGTCTCAAGCAGCATCTATATCAGTGTCTGTAACAGCATCTATATCAGTGTGTATAACAGCATCTCTATCAGTGTCTGTAACAGCATCTATATCAGTGTCTGTAACAGCATCTATATCAGTGTCTAAAGCAACATATATATCAGTGTGTATAACAGCATCTATATCAGTGTTTAAAGCAACATATATATCAGTGTTAGAACAGCATTTACATCAGTGTCTGTAACAGCACCTATGTCAGTGTCCATAACAGCATCTATATCTGTGTCTGTAACAGCATCGATATCAGTGTGTATAACAGCATCTATATCAGTGTCTAAAGCAGCAGCTATCTCAGTGTGAATAACAGCATCTATATCAGTGCCTCAACCAGCATCTGTATCAGTGTGTGTAACATCATCGATATCAGTGTCTGTAACAGCATCTATATCAGTGTCTAAAGCAGCATCTATATCAGTGACTATAACAGCATCTATATCAGTGTCTGTAACAGCATCTATATCAGTGTCTGTAACAGCACCTATATCAGTGTCTAAAGCAGCATCTATATCAGTGTATAACAGCATCCATATCAGTGTCTAAAGCAGCATCTATATCAGTGTTTATAACAGCATCTATATCAGTGTCTATAACAGCAACTACATCAGTGTGCATAAAAACATCTATATCAGTGTATAACAGCATCTATATCAGTGTCTAAAGCAGCATCTATATCAGTGACTATAACAGCATCTATATCAGTGTCTGTAACAGCATCGATACCAGTGACTATAACAGCATCTATATCAGTGTCTATAACAGCATCTATATCAGTGTCTATAACAGCATCGATACCAGTGACTATAACAGCATCTATATCAGTGTCTGTAAAAGAATCTATATCAGTGTCTAAAGCAGCATCTATATCAGTGTCTATTACAGCATCTTTTTCAGTGTGCGTAATAGCATCTGTAACAGTGTCTATAACAGCATGTGTATCAGTGTCTAAAACAGCATCTGTATCAGTGTCTACAACAGCATCTATATCAGTGTCTAAAGCAGCATCTATATTAGTGTCTGTAACAGCATCTATATCAGTGTCTGTAACAGCATCTATTTCAGTGTGTGTAACAGCATCTATATCAGTGTCTAAAGTAGCATCTATATCAGTGTGTATAACAGCATCTATATCAGTGTCTAAAGCAGCATCTATATCAGTGTCTGTAGCAGCATCTATATCAGTGACTATAACAGCATCTATATCAGTGTCTATTACAGCATCTATATCAGTGTCTGTAACAGCATCTATATCAGTGTCTATCACAGCAACTACATCAGTGTGTATAACAGCGTCTATATCATTATGTATAACAGCATCTATATCTGTGTCTATAACAGCAACTACATCAGTGTGCATAAAAACATCTATATCAGGATGTACAACAGCATCTATATCAGTGTCTGTAACAGCATCTATATCAGTGTGTACAACAGCATCTATATCAGCGTGTACAACAGCATCTATATCAGTGTCTAAAGCAACATTTATATCAGTGTGCATAACAGCATCTATATCAGTGTGTATAACAGCATCTATATCAGTGTCTAAAGCAGCATCTATATCAGCGTGTATAACAGCATCTATATCAGTGTCTGTAACGGCATCTATATCAGTGTCTAAAGCAGCATCTATATCAGTGATTATAACAGCATCTGTATCAGTGTCTGTAACAGCATCTCTATCAGTGTCTATAACAGCATCTGTATCAGTTTATAACAGCATCTATATCAGTGTCTATAGCAGCATCTATATCAGTGTCTGTAACAGCATCTGCATCAGTATATAACAGCATTTATATCAGTGTCTAAAGCAGCATCTATTTCAGTGTTTATAACACCATCTATATCAGTGTCTATAACAGAATCTATATCAGTGTCTAAAGCAGCATCTATATCAGTGTCTATTACAGCATCTTTTTCAGTGTGCGTAATAGCATCTGTAACAGTGTCTATAACAGCATGTATATCAGTGTCTAAAACAGCATCTATATCAGTGTCCACAACATCATCTATATCAGTGTCTGTAACAGCATCTATATCAGTGTGTGTTACAGCATCTATATCAGTGTTTATAACAGCATCTAGATCAGTGTCTGTAACAGTATCTGTATCAGTGTCTAAAGCAGCATCTCTATCAGTGTATATAACAACTTCTATATCAGTGTCTATAACATCATCTATATCAGTGTGTATAACAGCTTCTATATCAGTGTCTCAAGCAGCATCTATATCAGTGTCTGTAACAGCATCTATATCAGTGTGTATAACAGCATCTCTATCAGTGTCTGTAACAGCATCTATATCAGTGTCTAAAGCAACATATATATCAGTGTGTATAACAGCATCTATATCAGTGTCTAAAGCAACATATATATCAGTGTTAGAACAGCATTTATATCAGTGTGTGTAACAGCACCTATGTCAGTGTCCATAACAGCATCTATATCTGTGTCTGTAACAGCATCTATATCAGTGACGAAAACAGCATCTATATCAATGTCTAAAGCAGCAGCTATCTCAGTGTGAATAACAGCATCTATATCAGTGCCTCAACCAGCATCTGTATCAGTGTGTGTAACATCATCGATATCAGTGTCTGGAACAGCATCTATATCAGTGTCTGTAACAGCATCTATATCAGTGTCTAAAGCAGCATCTTTTTCAGTGTCTGTAACAGCATCTATATCAGTGTCTAAAGCAGCATCTATATCAGTGTCTGTAACAGCATCTATATCAGTGTCTGTAACAGCATCTATATCAGTGTCTGTAACAGCACCTATATCAGTGTCTAAAGCAGCATCTATATCAGTGTATAATAGCATCCATATCAGTGTCTAAAGCAGCATCTATATCAGTGTTTATAACAGCATCTATATCAGTGTCTATAACAGCATCGATATCAGTGTCTATAACAGCATCTATATCAGTGTTCATAACAGCATCTATATCAGTGTCTATAACAGCATCTATACCAGTGACTATAACAGCATCTATATCAGTGTCTGTAACAGAATCTATATCAGTGTCTAAAGCAGCATCTGTATCAGTGTCTATTACAGCATCTTTTTCAGTGTGCGTAATAGCATCTGTAACAGTGTCTATAACAGCATGTATATCAGTGTCTAAAACAGCATCTGTATCAGTGTCTACAACAGCATCTATATCAGTGTCTAAAGCAGCATCTATATCAGTGTCTATTACAGCATCTTTTTCAGTGTGCGTAATAGCATCTGTAACAGTGTCTATAACAGCATGTATATCAGTGTCTAAAACAGCATCTGTATCAGTGTCTACAACAGCATCTATATCAGTGTCTAAAGCAGCATCTATATTAGTGTCTGTAACAGCATCTATATCAGTGTCTGTAACAGCATCTATTTCAGTGTGTGTAACAGCATCTATATCAGTGTCTAAAGTAGCATCTATATCAGTGTGTATAACAGCATCTATATCAGTGTCTAAAGCAGCATCTATATCAGTGTCTGTAGCAGCATCTATATCAGTGACTATAACAGCATCTATATCAGTGTCTAAAGCAGCATCTATTTCAGTGTTTATAACACCATCTATATCAGTGTCTAAAACAGCATCTATATCAGTGTCCACAGCATCATCTATATCAGTGTCTGTAACAGCATCTATATCAGTGTGTGTTACAGCATCTATATCAGTGTTTATAACAGCATCTAGATCAGTGTCTGTAACAGCATCTATATCAGTGTCTAAAGCAGCATCTATATCAGTGTGTATAACAGCATCTCTATCAATGTCTGTAACAGCATCTATATCAGTGTCTGTAACAGCATCTATATCAGTGTCTAAAGCAAGATATATATCAGTGTGTATAACAGCATCTATATCAGTGTCTAAAGCAACATATATATCAGTGTGTAGAACAGCATCTATATCTGTGTCTGTAACAGCATCTATATCAGTGACGAAAACAGCATCTATATCAGTTTCTAAAGTAGCATCTATATCAGTGTGTATAACAGCATCTATATCAGTGTCTAAAGCAGCATCTATATCAGTGTCTGTAGCAGCATCTATATCAGTGACTATAACAGCATCTATATCAGTGTCTATTACAGCATCTATATCAGTGTCTGTAACAGCATCTATATCAGTGTCTATCACAGCAACTACATCAGTGTGTATAACAGCGTCTATATCATTATGTATAACAGCATCTATATCTGTGTCTATAACAGCAACTACATCAGTGTGCATAAAAACATCTATATCAGGATGTACAACAGCATCTATATCAGTGTCTGTAACAGCATCTATATCAGTGTGTACAACAGCATCTATATCAGCGTGTACAACAGCATCTATATCAGTGTCTAAAGCAACATCTATATCAGTGTGCATAACAGCATCTATATCAGTGTGTATAACAGCATCTATATCAGTGTCTAAAGCAGCATCTATATCAGTGTGTATAACAGCATCTAGATCAGTGTCATTAACAGCATCTATATCAGTGTCTATAATAGCACCGACATCAGTGTGTATAACAGCATCTATATCAGTGTCTGTAACAGCATCTATATCAGTGTCTAAAGCAGCATCTATATCATTGATTATAACAGCATCTGTATCAGTGTCTGTAACAGCATCTATATCAGTGTCTAAAGCAGCATCTATATCAGTGATTATAACAGCATCTGTATCAGTGTCTGTAACAGCATCTCTATCAGTGTCTATAACAGCATCTGTATCAGTTTATAACAGCATTTATATCAGTGTCTAAAGCAGCATCTATTTCAGTGTTTATAACACCATCTATATCAGTGTTATAACAGAATCTATATCAGTGTCTAAAGCAGCATCTATATCAGTGTCTATTACAGCATCTTTTTCAGTGTGCGTAATAGCATCTGTAACAGTGTCTATAACAGCATGTATATCAGTGTCTAAAACAGCATCTATATCAGTGTCCACAGCATCATCTATATCAGTGTCTGTAACAGCATCTATATCAGTGTGTGTTACAGCATCTATATCAGTGTTTATAACAGCATCTAGATCAGTGTCTGTAACAGCATCTATATCAGTGTCTAAAGCAGCATCTATATCAGTGTGTATAACAGCATCTCTATCAATGTCTGTAACAGCATCTATATCAGTGTCTGTAACAGCATCTTTATCAGTGTCTAAAGCAACATATATATCAGTGTGTATAACAGCATCTATATCAGTGTCCACAGCATCATCTATATCAGTGTCTGTAACAGCATCTATATCAGTGTGTGTTACAGCATCTATATCAGTGTTTATAACAGCATCTAGATCAGTGTCTGTAACAGCATCTATATCAGTGTCTAAAGCAGCATCTATATCAGTGTGTATAACAGCATCTCTATCAATGTCTGTAACAGCATCTATATCAGTGTCTGTAACAGCATCTTTATCAGTGTCTAAAGCAACATATATATCAGTGTGTATAACAGCATCTATATCAGTGTCTAAAGCAACATATATATCAGTGTGTAGAACAGCGTCTATATCTGTGTCTGTAACAGCATCTATATCAGTGACAAAAACAGCATCTATATCAGTGTCTAAAGCAGCAGCTATCTCAGTGTGAATAACAGCATCTATATCAGTGCCTCAACCAGCATCTGTATCAGTGTGTGTAACATCATCGATATCAGTGTCTGGAACAGCATCTATATCAGTGTCTGTAACAGCATCTATATCAGTGTCTAAAGCAGCATCTTTTTCAGTGTCTGTAACAGCATCTATATCAGTGTATAAAGCAGCATCTATATCAGTGACGATAACAGCATCTATATCAGTGTCTGTAACAGCACCTATATCAGTGTCTAAAGCAGCATCTATATCAGTGTATAACAGCATCCATATCAGTGTCTAAAGCAGCATCTATATCAGTGTTTATAACAACATCTATATCAGTGTCTATAACAGCAACTACATCAGTGTGCATAAAAACATCTATATCAGTGTCTATAACAGCATCTATATCAGTGTCTATAACAGCATCGATAACAGTGACTATAACAGCATCTATATCAATGTCTGTAACAGAATCTATATCAGTGTCTAAAGCAACATCTATATCAGTGTCTATTACAGCATCTTTTACAGTGTGCGTAATAGCATCTGTAACAGTGTCTATAACAGCATGTATATCAGTGTCTAAAACAGCATCTGTATCAGTGTCTACAACAGCATCTATATCAGTGTCTAAAGCAGCATCTATATCAGTGTGTGTTACACCACCTATATCAGTGTTTATAACAGCATCTAGATCAGTGTCTGTAACAGCATCTATATCAGTGTCTAAAGCAGCATCTATATCAATGTGGAAAACAACATCTATATCAGTGTCTAAAGCAGCATCTATATCAATGTAGAAAACAACATCTCCATCAGTGTCTGTAACAGCATCTATATCAGTGTCTATAACATCATCTATATCAGTGTCTATAACAGCTTCTATATCAGTGTCTAAAGCAGCATCTATATCAGTGTCTGTAACAGCATCTTTATCAGTGTGTATAACAGCATCTATATCACTGTCTGTAACAGCATCTATATCAGTGTGTATGACAACATCTCTATCAGTATCTGTAACAGCATTTATATCAGTGTCTTTCACAGCATCTATATTAGTGTCTGTAACACCATCTCTGTCAGTGTGTATAACAGCGTCTATATCAGTGTCGATAACAGCATCAATATCAGTGTCTGTAACAGCATCTATATCAGTGTCTAAAGCAACATATATATCAGTGTGTATAACAGCATCTATATCAGTGTCTAAAGCAGCATCTATATCAGTTTGTAGAACAGCATTTATATCAGTGTCTAAAGCAGCATCTATATCAGTTTGTATAACAGCATCTATATCAGTGTCTATTACAGCATCTATATCAGTGTCTGTAACAGCATCTATATCAGTGTCTATTACAGCATCTATATCAGTGTCTGGAACATCATCTATATCAGTTTGAAAAACAGCATCTATAGCAGGGTGTAATGCAGCATCTATATCAGTGTGTATTGCAATTTCTATATCAGTGTCTGTAACAGAATCTATATCAGTGTGTTTAACAGCATCTATATCAGTGTCTAAAGTAGCATCTATATCAGTTTGTATAACAGCATCTATATCAGTGTCTATTACAGCATCTATATCAGTGTGTATAACAGCATCTATATCAGTGTCTAAAGCAGCATCTATATCAGTTTGTATAACAGCATCTATATCAGTGTCTATTACAGCATCTATATCAGTGTCTGTAACAGCACCTATATCAGTGTCTATAACAGCACCTATATCAGTGTCTATAACAGCATCGATATCAGTGTGTATAACAGCATCTATATCAGTGTCTGTAACAGCATCTATATCAGTGTGTATAACAGCATCTATATCAGTGTCTAAAGCAGCATCTATATCAGTTTGTATAACAGCATCTATATCAGTGTCTATTACAGCATCTATATCAGTGTCTGTAACAGCACCTATATCAGTGTCTATAACAGCATCTATATCAGTGTCCACAACATCATCTATATCAGTGTCTGTAACAGCATCTATATCAGTGTCTAAAGCAGCATCTATATCAGTGTGTGTTACAGCATCTATATCAGTGTCTAAAGCAGCATCTATATCAGTGTGTATAACAACATCTATATCAGTGTCTAAAGCAGCATCCATATCAGTGTCTATAACAGCATCTATATCAGTGTGTAGATCAGCATTTATATCAGTGCCTGTAACAGCATCTGTATCACTGTCTAAAGCAGCATCTATATCAGTGTCTAAAGCAGCATCTATATCAGTGACTATAACAGCATCTATATCAGTGTCTGTAACAGCATCTATATCAGTGTGTATAACAGCATCTATATCAGTGTCTTAACCAGCATCTATGTCAGTGTTTATAACAGCATCTATATCCGTGTCTGTAACAGCATCTGTATCAGTGTATAACAGCATCCATATCAGTGTCTAAAGCAGCATCTATATCAGTGTTTATAACACCATCTATATCAGTGTCTATAACAGCAACTACATCAGTGTGCATAAAAACATCTATATCAGTATGTATAACAGCATCTATATCAGGGTCTATAACAGCATCTATATCAGTGCCTAAAGCAGCATCTATATCAGTGTCTATTACAGCATCTATGTCAGTGTACAACAGCATCCATATCAGTGTCTAAAGCAGCATCTATATCAGTGTTTATAACACCATCTATATCAGTGTCTATAACAGCAACTACATCAGTGTGCATAAAAACATCTATATCAGTATGTATAACAGCATCTATATCAGTGTCTATAACATCATCTATATCAGTGTCTATAACAGCTTCTATATCAGTGTCTAAAGCAGCATCTATATCAGTGTCTGTAACAGCATCTTTATCAGTGTGTATAACAGCATCTATATCACTGTCTGTAACAGCATCTATATCAGTGTGTATGACAACATCTCTATCAGTATCTGTAACAGCATTTATATCAGTGTCTTTCACAGCATCTATATTAGTGTCTGTAACACCATCTCTGTCAGTGTGTATAACAGCGTCTATATCAGTGTCGATAACAGCATCAATATCAGTGTCTGTAACAGCATCTATATCAGTGTCTAAAGCAACATATATATCAGTGTGTATAACAGCATCTATATCAGTGTCTAAAGCAGCATCTATATCAGTTTGTAGAACAGCATTTATATCAGTGTCTAAAGCAGCATCTATATCAGTTTGTATAACAGCATCTATATCAGTGTCTATTACAGCATCTATATCAGTGTCTGTAACAGCATCTATATCAGTGTCTATTACAGCATCTATATCAGTGTCTGGAACATCATCTATATCAGTTTGAAAAACAGCATCTATAGCAGGGTGTAATGCAGCATCTATATCAGTGTGTATTGCAATTTCTATATCAGTGTCTGTAACAGAATCTATATCAGTGTGTTTAACAGCATCTATATCAGTGTCTAAAGTAGCATCTATATCAGTTTGTATAACAGCATCTATATCAGTGTCTATTACAGCATCTATATCAGTGTGTATAACAGCATCTATATCAGTGTCTAAAGCAGCATCTATATCAGTTTGTATAACAGCATCTATATCAGTGTCTATTACAGCATCTATATCAGTGTCTGTAACAGCACCTATATCAGTGTCTATAACAGCACCTATATCAGTGTCTATAACAGCATCGATATCAGTGTGTATAACAGCATCTATATCAGTGTCTGTAACAGCATCTATATCAGTGTGTATAACAGCATCTATATCAGTGTCTAAAGCAGCATCTATATCAGTTTGTATAACAGCATCTATATCAGTGTCTATTACAGCATCTATATCAGTGTCTGTAACAGCACCTATATCAGTGTCTATAACAGCATCTATATCAGTGTCCACAACATCATCTATATCAGTGTCTGTAACAGCATCTATATCAGTGTCTAAAGCAGCATCTATATCAGTGTGTGTTACAGCATCTATATCAGTGTCTAAAGCAGCATCTATATCAGTGTGTATAACAACATCTATATCAGTGTCTAAAGCAGCATCCATATCAGTGTCTATAACAGCATCTATATCAGTGTGTAGATCAGCATTTATATCAGTGCCTGTAACAGCATCTGTATCACTGTCTAAAGCAGCATCTATATCAGTGTCTAAAGCAGCATCTATATCAGTGACTATAACAGCATCTATATCAGTGTCTGTAACAGCATCTATATCAGTGTGTATAACAGCATCTATATCAGTGTCTTAACCAGCATCTATGTCAGTGTTTATAACAGCATCTATATCCGTGTCTGTAACAGCATCTGTATCAGTGTATAACAGCATCCATATCAGTGTCTAAAGCAGCATCTATATCAGTGTTTATAACACCATCTATATCAGTGTCTATAACAGCAACTACATCAGTGTGCATAAAAACATCTATATCAGTATGTATAACAGCATCTATATCAGGGTCTATAACAGCATCTATATCAGTGCCTAAAGCAGCATCTATATCAGTGTCTATTACAGCATCTATGTCAGTGTACAACAGCATCCATATCAGTGTCTAAAGCAGCATCTATATCAGTGTTTATAACACCATCTATATCAGTGTCTATAACAGCAACTACATCAGTGTGCATAAAAACATCTATATCAGTATGTATAACAGCATCTATATCAGGGTCTATAACAGCATCTATATCAGTGTTTAGCACAGCATCTATATCAGTGTGTATAACAGCATCTATATTAGTGTCTACAACAGCATCTATATCAGTGTCTATAACAGCATTGATATCAGTGTCTGTAACAGAATCTATATCAGTGTCTAATCAGCATCTATGTCAGAGTCTAAAACAGCATATATATCAGTGTCTGTAACTGCATCTATATCAGTGTCTGTAACAGCATCTATATCAGTGTCTAAAGCAGCATCTATATCAGTGTCTATTACAGCATCTTTTTCAGTGTGCGTAATAGCATCTGTAACAGTGTCTATAACAGCATGTATATCAGTGTCTAAAACAGAATCTATATCAGGGTCCACAACATCATCTATATCAGTGTCTGTAACAGCATCTATATCAGTGTCTAAAGCAGCATCTATATCAGTGTGTGTTACAGCATCTATATCAGTGTTTATAACAGCATCTAGATCAGTGTCTGTAACAGCATCTATATCAGTGTCTAAAGCAGCATCTATATCAGTGTGGAAACAACATCTATATCAGTGTCTAAAGCAGCATCTCTATCAGTGTACATAACAGCATCTATATCAGTGTCTGTAACATCATCTATATCAGTGTGTATAACAGCTTCTATATCAGTGTCTCAAGCAGCATCTATATCAGTGTCTGTAACAGCATCTATATCAGTGTCTGTAACAGCATCTCTATCAGTGTCTGTAACAGCATCCTATATCAGTGTCTGTAACAGCATCTATATCAGTGTCTAAAGCAACATATATATCAGTGTGTATAACAGCATCTATATCAGTGTCTAAAGCAACATCTATATCAGTGTGTAGAACAGCATTTATATCAGTGTCTGTAACAGCACCTATGTCAGTGTCCATAACAGCATCTATATCTGTGTCTGTAACAGCATCTATATCAGTGACGAAAACAGCATCTATATCCGTGTCTGTAACAGCATCTATATCAGTGTCTAAAGCAGCAGCTATCTCAGTGTGAATAACAGCATCTATATCAGTGCCTCATCCAGCATCTGTATCAGTGTGTGTAACATCATCGATATCAGTGTCTGGACCAGCATCTATATCAGTGTCTGTAACAGCATCTGTATCAGTGTCTAAAGCAGCATCTATATCAGTGTCTGTAACAGCATCTAAATCAGTGTCTAAAGCAGCAGCTATCTCAGTGTGAATAACAGCATCTATATCAGTGCCTCAACCAGCATCTGTATCAGTGTGTGTAACATCATCGATATCAGTGTCTGGACCAGAATCTATATCAGTGTCTGTAACAGCATCTGTATCAGTGTCTAAAGCAGCATCTATATCAGTGTCTGTAACAGCATCTATATCAGTGTCTAAAGCAGCATCTATATCAGTGTGTATAACAGCATCCATATCAGTGTCGTAACAGCATCTATATCAGTGTCTTAACAGCATCTATATCAGTGTCTACAACAGCATCTATATCAGTGTCTAAATCAGCATCTATATCAGTGACTATAACAGCATCTATATCAGTGTCTAAAGCAGCATCTATATCAGTGTTTATAACACCATCTATATCAGTGTCTATAACAGCAACTACATCAGTGTGCATAAAAACATCTATATCAGTGTCTATAACAGCATCGATATCAGTGTCTATAACAGAATCTATATCAGTGTCTAATCAGCATCTATGTCAGAGTCTAAAACAGCATCTATATCAGTGTCTATAACAGCATCGATAACAGTGACTATAACAGCATCTATATCAGTGTCTGTAACAGAATCTATATCAGTGTCTAATACAGCATCAATATCAGTGTCTGTAACATCATCTATATCAGTTTGTATAACAGCATCTATATCAGTGTCTGTAACATCATCTATATCAGTTTGTATAACAGCATCTATATCAGTGTGTAATGCAGCGTCTATATCAGTGTGTATTGCAATTTCTATATCAGTGTCTGTAACAGAATCTATATCAGTGTGTATAACAGCATCTATATCAGTGTCTAAAGCAGCATCTATATCAGTGTGTATAACAGCATCTATATCAGTGTCTATTACAGCATCTATATCAGTGTCTAAAGCAGCATCTATATCAGTGTTTATAACACCATCTATATCAGTGTCTATAACAGCAACTACATCAGTGTGCATAAAAACATCTATATCAGTGACTACTACAGCATCTATATCAGTGTATAACAGCATCCATATCAGTGTCTAAAGCAGCATCTATATCAGTGTTAAAACACCATCTATATCAGTGTCTATTACAGCATCTATATCAGTGTCTAAAACAGCATCTATATCAGTGTGTAAAGCTGCATCTCTCTCAGTGCATATAACAGCATCTATATCAGTGTGTATAACAGCATCTATATTAGTGTCTACAACAGCATCTATATCAGTGTCTATAACAGCATTGATATCAGTGTCTGTAACAGAATCTATATCAGTGTCTAATCAGCATCTATGTCAGAGTCTAAAACAGCATATATATCAGTGTCTGTAACTGCATCTATATCAGTGTCTGTAACAGCATCTATGTCAGTGTCTAAAGCAGCATCTATATCAGTGTCTATTACAGCATCTTTTTCAGTGTGCGTAATAGCATCTGTAACAGTGTCTATAACAGCATGTATATCAGTGTCTAAAACAGCATCTATATCAGTGTCCACAACATCATCTATATCAGTGTCTGTAACAGCATCTATATCAGTGTCTAAAGCAGCATCTATATCAGTGTGTGTTACAGCATCTATATCAGTGTTTATAACAGCATCTAGATCAGTGTCTGTAACAGCATCTATATCAGTGTCTATAACGGCATCTATATCAGTGTCTAAAGCAGCATCTATATCAATGTGGAAACAACATCTATATCAGTGTCTAAAGCAGCATCTCTATCAGTGTACATAACAGCATCTATATCAGTGTCTATAACATCATCTATATCAGTTTGTATAACAGCATCTATATCAGTGTGTAATGCAGCATCTATATCAGTGTGTATTGCAATTTCTATATCAGTGTCTGTAACATCATCTATATCAGTGTCTGTAACAGCATCTATATCAGTGTCTAAAGCAGCATCTATATCAGTGTTTATAACACCATCTATATCAGTGTCTATAACAGCAACTACATCAGTGTGCATAAAAACACCTATATCAGTGTCTATAACAGCATCGATATCAGTGTCTATAACAGAATCTATATCAGTGTCTAATCAGCATCTATGTCAGAGTCTAAAACAGCATCCATATCATCAGTGTCTATAACAGCATCGATAACAGTGACTATAACAGCATCTATATCAGTGTCTGTAACAGAATCTATATCAGTGTCTATTACAGCATCTATATCAGTGTCTGTAACATCATCTATATCAGTTTGTATAACAGCATCTATATCAGTGTGTAATGCAGCATCTATATCAGTGTGTATTGCAATTTCTATATCAGTGTCTGTAACAGAATCTATATCAGTGTGTATAACAGCATCTATATCAGTGTCTAAAGCAGCATCTATATCAGTGTGTATAACAGCATCTATATCAGTGTCTATTACAGCATCTATATCAGTGTCTAAAGCAGCATCTATATCAGTGTCTAAAGCAGCATCTATATCATTGTCTGCAACAACATCTGTATCAGTGTCTATAACAACATCTATATCAGTGTCTAAAACAGCATATATGTCAGTGTCTAAAGCAGCATCTATATCAGTGTCTATAACAGCATCTCTTTCAGTGTCTGTAACAGCATCTATATCAGTGTCCAAAGCAGCATCTATATCAGTGTGTATAACAGCATCTATATCAGTGTCCAAAGCAGCATCTATATCAGTGTGTATAACAGCATCTTTATCAGTGTCTTTAACAGCATCTATATCAGTGTCTATAACATCATCTATATTAGTTTGTATAACAGCATCTATATCAGTGTCTAAAGCAGCATCTATATCAGTGTGTATAACACTATCTTTATCAGTGTCTGTAACAGTATCGATATCAGTGACTGAAACAGCATCTATATCAGTGTCTTTAACAGCATCTGTATCAGTGTCTATAACAGCAACTATATCAGTCTGTAAAACAGTATCTATATCAGTGTCTATAACAGCAACTTTATCAGTGTCTAAAACAGCAACTATATCAGTGTGTGTAACAGCATCTGTATCAGTGTCTATAACAGCATCTATATCAGTGTCTATGACAGCATCTATATCAGTGACTGTAATAGCATCTTTATCAGTGTCTGATCAGCATCTATATCAGTGACTGAAACAGCATCTATTTAAGTGTCTAAAACAGCATCTATATCAGTATCTGTAACAGCATCTATATCAGTGTCTATATCAGCAACTACATCAGTGTGCATAACAGCATCTATATCAGTATGTATAACAGCATCTATATCAGTGTCTATAACAGCATCTATATCACTGTCTAAAACAGCATCTGTATCAGTGTCTATAACAGCATCTCTATCAATGTCTGTAACAGCATCTATCTCAGTGTGTATGACAGCATCTATATCAGAGTCTAGAACAGCATCTATATCAGTGTATAACAGCATCAATATCATTGTGTATAACAGCATCTCTCACAGCGTCTAAAGCAGCATCTATATCAGTGTCTATGACAGCATCTATGTCAGTGTCTAAAACAGCATCTATATAGTGTCTATAACAGCATCTATATCACTGTCTAAAACAGCATCTGTATCAGTGTCTATAACAGCATCTCTATCAATGTCTGTAACAGCATCTATATCAGTGTGTAAAACAGCATCTATATCAGTGTCTGTATCATCATCTATATCAGTTAGTATTCCAGCATCTACATCAGTGTCTGTAACAGCATCTTTATCAGTGTCTGTAACAGCATCTATATCTGTGACTGAAACTGCATCTATATCTGTGACTGAAACTGCATCTATATCAGTGTCTTTATCAGCATCTATATCAGTGTGTCTATAACATCGTCTATATTAGTTTGTATAACAGCATCTATATCAGTGTCTACAACGGCAACTATATCAGTGTCTATAACAGCATCGATATCAGTGTCTGTAACAGCATCTATATCAGTGTCTAAATCAACATCTATATCAGAGTCTAAAACAGCACCTATATCAGTGTCTGTAACAGCATCTATATCATTGCCTATAACAGCATTGATAACAGCATGTATAACTGCTTCTATATCAGTGACTATAACAGCATCGATATCAGTGTCTGTAACAGCATCTATATCAGTGTCTAAATCAACATCTATATCAGAGTCTAAAACAGCATCTATATCAGTGTCTACAACAGCATCTATATCAGTGTCTGATCAGCATCTATATCAGTGACTGAAACAGCATCTATTTAAGTGTCTAAAACAGCATCTATATCAGTATCTGTAACAGCATCTATATCAGTGTCTATATCAGCAACTACATCAGTGTGCATAACAGCATCTATATCAGTATGTATAACAGCATCTATATCAGTGTCTATAACAGCATCTATATCACTGTCTAAAACAGCATCTGTATCAGTGTCTATAACAGCATCTCTATCAATGTCTGTAACAGCATCTATCTCAGTGTGTATGACAGCATCTATGTCAGTGTCTAAAACAGCATCTATATCAGTGTCTATAACAGCATCTATATCACTGTCTAAAACAGCATCTGTATCAGTGTCTATAACAGCATCTCTATCAATGTCTGTAACAGCATCTATATCAGTGTGTAAAACAGCATCTATATCAGTGTCTGTATCATCATCTATATCAGTTAGTATACCAGCATCTACATCAGTGTCTGTAACAGCATCTTTATCAGTGTCTGTAACAGCATCTATATCTGTGACTGAAACTGCATCTATATCTGTGACTGAAACTGCATCTATATCAGTGTCTTTATCAGCATCTATATCAGTGTGTCTATAACATCGTCTATATTAGTTTGTATAACAGCATCTATATCAGTGTCTACAACGGCAACTATATCAGTGTCTATAACAGCATCGATATCAGTGTCTGTAACAGCATCTATATCAGTGTCTAAATCAACATCTATATCAGAGTCTAAAACAGCACCTATATCAGTGTCTGTAACAGCATCTATATCATTACCTATAACAGCATTGATAACAGCATGTATAACTGCTTCTATATCAGTGTCTATAACAGCATCGATATCAGTGTCTGTAACAGCATCTATATCAGTGTCTAAATCAACATCTATATCAGAGTCTAAAACAGCATCTATATCAGTGTCTACAACAGCATCTATATCAGTGTCTAAATCAGCATCTATATCAGTGACTATAACAGCATCTATATCAGTGTCTGTAACAGCATCTATATCAGTGTCTAAAGCAGCATCTATATCAGTGTTTATAACACTATCTATATCAGTGTCTATAACAGCAACTACATCAGTGTGCATAAAAACATCTATATCAGTGTCTATAACAGCATCGATATCAGTGTCTATAACAGAATCTATATCAGTGTCTAATCAGCATCTATGTCAGAGTCTAAAACAGCATCTATATCAGTGTCTATAACAGCATCGATAACAGTGACTATAACAGCATCTATATCAGTGTCTGTAACAGAATCTATATCAGTGTCTAAAGCAGCATCTATATCAGTGTTTATAACACTATCTATATCAGTGTCTATAACAGCATCTATATCAGTGTCTAAATCAGCATCTATATCAGTGACTATAACAGCATCGATATCAGTGTCTGTAACAGCATCTATATCAGTGTCTAAATCAACATCTATATCAGAGTCTAAAACAGCACCTATATCAGTGTCTGTAACAGCATCTATATCATTGCCTATAACAGCATTGATAACAGCATGTATAACTGCTTCTATATCAGTGACTATAACAGCATCTACGTCAGTGTCTGTAACAGCATCTGTATCAGTGTCTAAAGCAGCATCTATATCAGTGTCTGTAACAGCATCTATATCAGTGTCTAAAGCAGCATCTATATCAGTGTGTATAACAGCATCCATATCAGTGTCGTAACAGCATCTATATCAGTTTCTTAACAGCATCTATATCAGTGTCTACAACAGCATCTATATCAGTGTCTAAATCAGCATCTATATCAGTGACTATAACAGCATCTATATCAGTGTCTAAAGCAGCATCTATATCAGTGTTTATAACACCATCTATATCAGTGTCTATAACAGCAACTACATCAGTGTGCATAAAAACATCTATATCAGTGTCTATAACAGCATCGATATCAGTGTCTATAACAGAATCTATATCAGTGTCTAATCAGCATCTATGTCAGAGTCTAAAACAGCATCTATATCAGTGTCTATAACAGCATCGATAACAGTGACTATAACAGCATCTATATCAGTGTCTGTAACAGAATCTATATCAGTGTCTAATACAGCATCAATATCAGTGTCTGTAACATCATCTATATCAGTTTGTATAACAGCATCTATATCAGTGTCTGTAACATCATCTATATCAGTTTGTATAACAGCATCTATATCAGTGTGTAATGCAGCGTCTATATCAGTGTGTATTGCAATTTCTATATCAGTGTCTGTAACAGAATCTATATCAGTGTGTATAACAGCATCTATATCAGTGTCTAAAGCAGCATCTATATCAGTGTGTATAACAGCATCTATATCAGTGTCTATTACAGCATCTATATCAGTGTCTAAAGCAGCATCTATATCAGTGTTTATAACACCATCTATATCAGTGTCTATAACAGCAACTACATCAGTGTGCATAAAAACATCTATATCAGTGACTACTACAGCATCTATATCAGTGTATAACAGCATCCATATCAGTGTCTAAAGCAGCATCTATATCAGTGTTAAAACACCATCTATATCAGTGTCTATTACAGCATCTATATCAGTGTCTAAAACAGCATCTATATCAGTGTGTAAAGCTGCATCTCTCTCAGTGCATATAACAGCATCTATATCAGTGTGTATAACAGCATCTATATTAGTGTCTACAACAGCATCTATATCAGTGTCTATAACAGCATTGATATCAGTGTCTGTAACAGAATCTATATCAGTGTCTAATCAGCATCTATGTCAGAGTCTAAAACAGCATATATATCAGTGTCTGTAACAGCATCTATGTCAGTGTCTAAAGCAGCATCTATATCAGTGTCTATTACAGCATCTTTTTCAGTGTGCGTAATAGCATCTGTAACAGTGTCTATAACAGCATGTATATCAGTGTCTAAAACAGCATCTATATCAGTGTCCACAACATCATCTATATCAGTGTCTGTAACAGCATCTATATCAGTGTCTAAAGCAGCATCTATATCAGTGTGTGTTACAGCATCTATATCAGTGTTTATAACAGCATCTAGATCAGTGTCTGTAACAGCATCTATATCAGTGTCTATAACGGCATCTATATCAGTGTCTAAAGCAGCATCTATATCAATGTGGAAACAACATCTATATCAGTGTCTAAAGCAGCATCTCTATCAGTGTACATAACATCATCTATATCAGTGTCTTTATCAGCATCTATATCAGTGTGTCTATAACATCGTCTATATTAGTTTGTATAACAGCATCTATATCAGTGTCTACAACGGCAACTATATCAGTGTCTATAACAGCATCGATATCAGTGTCTGTAACAGCATCTATATCAGTGTCTAAATCAGCATCTATATCAGAGTCTAAAACAGCACCTATATCAGTGTCTGTAACAGCATCTATATCATTGCCTATAACAGCATTGATAACAGCATGTATAACTGCTTCTATATCAGTGACTATAACAGCATCTATATCAGTGTCTGTAACAGCATCTATATCAGTGTCTAAAGCAGCAGCTATCTCAGTGTGAATAACAGCATCTATATCAGTGTCTAAAGCAGCATCTATGTCAGTGTGTATAACAGCATCTATATCAGTGTGCATAATAGCATCTTTAACAGTGTCTATAACAGCATGTATATCAGTGTCTAAAACAGCATCTATGTCAGTGTCTACAACAGCATCTAGATCAGTGTCTAAAGCAGCATCTCTATCAGTGTGTGTTACAGCATCTATATCAGTGTTTATAACAGCATCTAATTCAGTGTCTGTAACAGCATCTATATCAGTGTCTAAAGCAGCATCTATATCAATGTAGAAAACAACATCTCTATCAGTGTCTGTAACAGCATCTATATCAGTGTCTAAAGCAGGATCTATATCAGTGTCTGTAACAGCATCTATATCAGTGTCTATAGCAGCATCTATATCAATGTCTAAAGCAGCATCTATATCAGTGTCTTTAACAACATCTATATCAAAGTGTAGAACAGAAATTATATCAGTGTCTGTAACAGCACCTATGTCAGTGTCCGTAACAGCATCTATATCAGGGTCTTTAACAGCATCTATATCAAAGTGTATAACAGCATCTATATCAGTGTCTAAAGCAGCATCTATATCAGTGTGTATAACAGCATCTATATCAGTGTCTAAAGCAGCATCTATATCAGTGTCTGCAACAACATCTATATCAGTGTCTATAACAGCAACTATATCAGTGAATAACAGCATCTATATCAGTGTCTAAAGCAGCATCTATATCAGTGTCTGCAACAACATCTATATCAGTGTCTAAAACAGCATCTATATCAGTGTCTATAACAGCATCTATATCAGTGTCTGTAACAGCATCTATATCAGTGTCTATAACAGCATCTATATTAGTTTGTATAATAGCATCTATATCAGTGTCTAAAGCAGCATCTATATCAGTGTGTATAACAGCATCTTTATCAGTGTCTGTAACAGCATCGATATCAGTGTCTATAACAGCATCTATATCAGTGTCTATAACAGCAACTATATCAGTGTCTATAACAGCAACTATATCAGTGTCTATGACAGCATCTATATCAGTGACTGTAATAGCATCTTTATCAGTGTCTGATCAGCATCTATATCAGTGACTGAAACAGCATCTATATCAGTGTCTTTAACAGCATCTATATCAGTATCTGTAACAGCATCTATATCAGTGTCTATAACAGCATCTATATCAGTGTCTGTAACAGCATCTATATCAGTGTCTATAACAGCATCTATATTAGTTTGTATAATAGCATCTATATCAGTGTCTAAAGCAGCATCTATATCAGTGTGTATAACAGCATCTTTATCAGTGTCTGTAACAGCATCGATATCAGTGACTGAAACAGCATCTATATCAGTGTCTTTAACAGCATCTGTATCAGTGTCTATAACAGCAACTACATCAGTGTGTATAACAGCATCTATATCAGTCTGTAAAACAGTATCTATATCAGTGTCTATAACAGCAACTATATCAGTTTCTATAACAGCAACTATATCAGTGTCTATGACAGCATCTATATCAGTGACTGTAATAGCATCTTTATCAGTGTCTGATCAGCATCTATATCAGTGACTGAAACAGCATCTATATCAGTGTCTTTAACAGCATCTATATCAGTTTCTTAACAGCATCTATATCAGTGTCTACAACAGCATCTATATCAGTGTCTAAATCAGCATCTATATCAGTGACTATAACAGCATCTATATCAGTGTCTAAAGCAGCATCTATATCAGTGTTTATAACACCATCTATATCAGTGTCTATAACAGCAACTACATCAGTGTGCATAAAAACATCTATATCAGTGTCTATAACAGCATCGATATCAGTGTCTATAACAGAATCTATATCAGTGTCTAATCAGCATCTATGTCAGAGTCTAAAACAGCATCTATATCAGTGTCTATAACAGCATCGATAACAGTGACTATAACAGCATCTATATCAGTGTCTGTAACAGAATCTATATCAGTGTCTAATACAGCATCAATATCAGTGTCTGTAACATCATCTATATCAGTTTGTATAACAGCATCTATATCAGTGTCTGTAACATCATCTATATCAGTTTGTATAACAGCATCTATATCAGTGTGTAATGCAGCGTCTATATCAGTGTGTATTGCAATTTCTATATCAGTGTCTGTAACAGAATCTATATCAGTGTGTATAACAGCATCTATATCAGTGTCTAAAGCAGCATCTATATCAGTGTGTATAACAGCATCTATATCAGTGTCTATTACAGCATCTATATCAGTGTCTAAAGCAGCATCTATATCAGTGTTTATAACACCATCTATATCAGTGTCTATAACAGCAACTACATCAGTGTGCATAAAAACATCTATATCAGTGACTACTACAGCATCTATATCAGTGTATAACAGCATCCATATCAGTGTCTAAAGCAGCATCTATATCAGTGTTAAAACACCATCTATATCAGTGTCTATTACAGCATCTATATCAGTGTCTAAAACAGCATCTATATCAGTGTGTAAAGCTGCATCTCTCTCAGTGCATATAACAGCATCTATATCAGTGTGTATAACAGCATCTATATTAGTGTCTACAACAGCATCTATATCAGTGTCTATAACAGCATTGATATCAGTGTCTGTAACAGAATCTATATCAGTGTCTAATCAGCATCTATGTCAGAGTCTAAAACAGCATATATATCAGTGTCTGTAACAGCATCTATGTCAGTGTCTAAAGCAGCATCTATATCAGTGTCTATTACAGCATCTTTTTCAGTGTGCGTAATAGCATCTGTAACAGTGTCTATAACAGCATGTATATCAGTGTCTAAAACAGCATCTATATCAGTGTCCACAACATCATCTATATCAGTGTCTGTAACAGCATCTATATCAGTGTCTAAAGCAGCATCTATATCAGTGTGTGTTACAGCATCTATATCAGTGTTTATAACAGCATCTAGATCAGTGTCTGTAACAGCATCTATATCAGTGTCTATAACGGCATCTATATCAGTGTCTAAAGCAGCATCTATATCAATGTGGAAACAACATCTATATCAGTGTCTAAAGCAGCATCTCTATCAGTGTACATAACATCATCTATATCAGTGTCTTTATCAGCATCTATATCAGTGTGTCTATAACATCGTCTATATTAGTTTGTATAACAGCATCTATATCAGTGTCTACAACGGCAACTATATCAGTGTCTATAACAGCATCGATATCAGTGTCTGTAACAGCATCTATATCAGTGTCTAAATCAGCATCTATATCAGAGTCTAAAACAGCACCTATATCAGTGTCTGTAACAGCATCTATATCATTGCCTATAACAGCATTGATAACAGCATGTATAACTGCTTCTATATCAGTGACTATAACAGCATCTATATCAGTGTCTGTAACAGCATCTATATCAGTGTCTAAAGCAGCAGCTATCTCAGTGTGAATAACAGCATCTATATCAGTGTCTAAAGCAGCATCTATGTCAGTGTGTATAACAGCATCTATATCAGTGTGCATAATAGCATCTTTAACAGTGTCTATAACAGCATGTATATCAGTGTCTAAAACAGCATCTATGTCAGTGTCTACAACAGCATCTAGATCAGTGTCTAAAGCAGCATCTCTATCAGTGTGTGTTACAGCATCTATATCAGTGTTTATAACAGCATCTAATTCAGTGTCTGTAACAGCATCTATATCAGTGTCTAAAGCAGCATCTATATCAATGTAGAAAACAACATCTCTATCAGTGTCTGTAACAGCATCTATATCAGTGTCTAAAGCAGGATCTATATCAGTGTCTGTAACAGCATCTATATCAGTGTCTATAGCAGCATCTATATCAATGTCTAAAGCAGCATCTATATCAGTGTCTTTAACAACATCTATATCAAAGTGTAGAACAGAAATTATATCAGTGTCTGTAACAGCACCTATGTCAGTGTCCGTAACAGCATCTATATCAGGGTCTTTAACAGCATCTATATCAAAGTGTATAACAGCATCTATATCAGTGTCTAAAGCAGCATCTATATCAGTGTGTATAACAGCATCTATATCAGTGTCTAAAGCAGCATCTATATCAGTGTCTGCAACAACATCTATATCAGTGTCTATAACAGCAACTATATCAGTGAATAACAGCATCTATATCAGTGTCTAAAGCAGCATCTATATCAGTGTCTGCAACAACATCTATATCAGTGTCTAAAACAGCATCTATATCAGTGTCTATAACAGCATCTATATCAGTGTCTGTAACAGCATCTATATCAGTGTCTATAACAGCATCTATATTAGTTTGTATAATAGCATCTATATCAGTGTCTAAAGCAGCATCTATATCAGTGTGTATAACAGCATCTTTATCAGTGTCTGTAACAGCATCGATATCAGTGTCTATAACAGCATCTATATCAGTGTCTATAACAGCAACTATATCAGTGTCTATAACAGCAACTATATCAGTGTCTATGACAGCATCTATATCAGTGACTGTAATAGCATCTTTATCAGTGTCTGATCAGCATCTATATCAGTGACTGAAACAGCATCTATATCAGTGTCTTTAACAGCATCTATATCAGTATCTGTAACAGCATCTATATCAGTGTCTATAACAGCATCTATATCAGTGTCTGTAACAGCATCTATATCAGTGTCTATAACAGCATCTATATTAGTTTGTATAATAGCATCTATATCAGTGTCTAAAGCAGCATCTATATCAGTGTGTATAACAGCATCTTTATCAGTGTCTGTAACAGCATCGATATCAGTGACTGAAACAGCATCTATATCAGTGTCTTTAACAGCATCTGTATCAGTGTCTATAACAGCAACTACATCAGTGTGTATAACAGCATCTATATCAGTCTGTAAAACAGTATCTATATCAGTGTCTATAACAGCAACTATATCAGTTTCTATAACAGCAACTATATCAGTGTCTATGACAGCATCTATATCAGTGACTGTAATAGCATCTTTATCAGTGTCTGATCAGCATCTATATCAGTGACTGAAACAGCATCTATATCAGTGTCTTTAACAGCATCTATATCAGTATCTGTAACAGCATCTATGTCAGTGTCTATAACAGCAACTACATCAGTGTCTGTAATAGCATCTATATCAGTGTCTAAAGCAGCATCCAAACCAGTGTCTATAACAGCATCTCTCTCAGTGTCTGTAACAGCATCTATATCAGTGTCTGTAACAGCATCTATATCAGTATCTGTAACAGCATCTATTTCACTGTCTACAACAGGATCTATATCAGTGTCTAAAGCAGCCTTTATATCAGTGTGTATAACAGCATCTTTCTCAGTGTCTGTAACAGCATCTATATCAGTGACTGAAATAGCATCTAATCAGTGTCCTTAACAGCATTTATATCCGTGTCTATAACAGCATCTATATCAGTGTGTGTAACGGCATCTATATCAGTGTCTGTAACAGCACCTATTTCAGTGTCTATAAAAGCATCTATATGTGTCTAAAGCTGCATCTATATCAGTGTATTTAACTGCATCTATATCAGTGTGTATAACAGCATCTTTATCAGTGTCTATAACAGCATCTATAAAGAATGTGTAACTGCATCTATATCTGTGTCTAAAGCAGCATCTATATCAGTGTGTAAAGCTGCATCTATATCAGTGTATATAACAGCATCTATATCAGTGTCTGTAACATCATCTATATCAGTTTGTATAACAGCATCTTTATCAGTGTCTAAAGCAGCATCTACATCAGTGTGTCTAACAGCATCCTCTTCATTGTCTGTAACAGCATCTATATCATAGACTGAAACTGCATCTATATCAGTGTCTTTAACAGCATCTATATCAGTGTCTATAACAGCATCTATATCAGTTTGTTTAACAGCATCTATATCAGTGTCTATTACAGCATCTATATCAGTGTTTATAACAGCAACTATATCAGTGTGTTTAACAGCATCTATATCAGTGTGTATTACAATTTCTATATCAGTGTCTGTAACAGCATCTATATCATAGACTGAAACTGCATCTATATCAGTGTCTATGACAGCATCTATATCAGTGTTTATAACAGCAACTATATCAGTGTGTTTAATAGCATCTATATCAGTGTGTATTACAATTTCTATATCAGTGTCTGTAACAGCATCTATATCAGTGTCTATAACAGCATCTATATCAGTGTCTATAACAGCATCTATATCAGTGTCTCCAACAGCATCTATATCAGTGTCTATAGCAGCATCTATATCAGTGTCTAGAGCAGCATCTATATCAGTGTCTATAACAGCATCTATATCAGTGTCACCAACAGCATCTATATCCGTGTCTATAACAGCATCTATATGAGTGTCTAAAACAGCATCTATATCAGTGTCTAAAGCAGCATCTATATCAGTGTGTATAACAGCATCTTTATCAGTGTCTGTAGCAGCATCTATATCAGTGACTGAAATAGCATCTATATCAGTGTCTGTAACAGCATCTATATCAGTGTCTGTAACAGCATCTATATCAGTGTGTATAATAGCATCTATATCAGTGTCTATTACAGCATCTATATCAGTGTCTCCAACAGCATCTATATAAGTGTCTATAGCAGCATCTATAGCAGTGTCTAGAGCAGCATCTATATCAGCGTCTATAATAGCATCTATATCAGTGTCTGTAACAGCATCTATATCAGTGTCTGTAACAGCATCTATATCAGTGTCTATTACAGCATCTATATCAGTGTCTCCAACAGCATCTATATCAGTGTCTATAACAGCATCTATATCAGTGTCTAAAGCAGCATCTATATCAAAGTGTAGAACAGAATTTATATCAGTGTCTGTAACAGCATCTATATCAGTGTCTATAACAGCATTTATATCAGTGTATGTAACAGCATCTATATCAGTGACGAAAACAGCATCGATATCAGTGTCTAAAGCAGCAGCTATCTCAGTGTGAATAACATCATCTATATCAGTGTCTAATGCAGCATCTATGTCAGTGTGTATAACAGCATCAATATCAGTGACTGAAACTGCATCTATATCAGTGTCTTCAGCAGCATCCATATCAGTGTATATAACAGCATCTATATCAGTATGTATAACAGCATCTATATCAGTGTCTTAAACAGCATCTATATCAGTGTCTGTAACATCATCTATATTAGTTTGTATAGCAGCATCTATATCCGTGTCTACAACAGCATCTATATCAGTGTCTACAACAGCATCTATATCAGAGTCTAAAACAGCATCTATATCAGTGTCTGTAACAGCATCTATATCAGTGTCTATAACAGCATCGATAACAGCATGTATAACAGCATCTATATCAGTGTCCAAAGCAGCATCTATATCAGTGTGTATAACAGCATTTTTACAGGGTCCAAAGCAGCATCTATATCAGTGTCTGTAACAGCATGTATATCAGTGTGTATAAAAGCATCTATTTCACTGTCTACAACAGCATCTATATCAGTGTCTAAAGCAGCATCTATATCCGTGTCTGTAACAGCATCTATGTCAGTGTCTGTAACAGCATCTATTTCACTGTGTACAACAGCATCTATATCAGTGTCTAAAGCAGCATCTATATCAGTGTCTATAACAGCATCTATATCAGTGTGTCGAACAGCATTTATATCAGTGTCTGTAACAGCACCTATATCAGTGTCTATAACAGCATCTATATCAGTGTCTGGAACATCATCTATATCAGTTTGTATAACAGCATCTATATCAGTGTGTAATGCAGCATCTATATCAGTGTGTATTGCAATTTCTATATCAGTGTCTGTAACAGAATCTATATCAGTGTCTATTACAGCATCTATATCAGTGTCTGTAACAGCACCTTTATCAGTGTCTATAACAGCATCTATATCAGTGTCTATAGCTGCATCTATATCAGTGTGTATAACAACATCGATATCAGTGTGTATAACAGCATCTATATCAGTGTCTATTACAGCATCTATATCAGTGTCTGTATCATCATCTATATCAGTTTGTATAACAGCATCTATATCAGTGTGTAATGCAGCATCTATATCAGTGTGTATTGCAATTTCTATATCAGTGTGTATAACAGCATCTATATCAGTGTCTAAAGCAGCATCTACATCAGTGTGTATAACAGCATCTATATCAGTGTCTAAAGCAGCATCTATATCAGTGTCTGCAACAACATCTATATCAGTGTCTGTAACAGCATCTATATCAGTGTGGATAACAGCATCTATATCAGTGTCTAAAGCAGCATCTATATCAGTTTGTATAACAGCATCTATATCAGTGTCTATTACAGCATCTATATCAGTGTCTGTAACAGCACCTATATCAGTGTCTATAACAGCATCTATATCAGTGTCCACAACATCATCTATATCAGTGTCTAAAACAGCATATATGTCAGTGTCTAAAGCAGCATCTATATCAGTGTCTGTAACAGCATCTATATCAGTGTGTATAACAGCATCTATATCAGTGTCTGCAACAACATCTATATCAGTGTCTAACACAGCATATATGTCAGTGTCTAAAGCAGCATCTATATCAGTGTCTGTAACAGCATCTATATCAGTGTGTAAAGCTGCATCTATATCAGTGTATATAACAGCATCTATATCAGTGTCCAAAGCAGCATCTCTCTCAGTGTGTATAACAGCGTCTTTATCAGTGTCTTTAACAGCATCTATATCAGTGTCTATAACATCATCTATATTAGTTTGTATAACAGCATCTATATCAGTGTCTGTAACATCATCTATATCAGTTTGTATAATAGCATCTATATCAGTGTCTAAAGCAGCATCTATATCAGTGTGTATAACAGCATCTTTATCAGTGTCTGTAACAGCATCGATATCAGTGACTGAAACAGCATCTATATCAGTGTCTTTAACAGCATCTGTATCAGTGTCTATAACAGCAACTACATCAGTGTGTATAACAGCATCTATATCAGTCTGTAAAACAGTATCTATATTAGTGTCTATAACAGTAACTATATCAGTTTCTATAACAGCAACTATATCAGTGTCTATGACAGCATCTATATCAGTGACTGTAATAGCATCTTTATCAGTGTCTGATCAGCATCTATATCAGTGACTGAAACAGCATCTATATCAGTGTCTTTAACAGCATCTATATCAGTATCTGTAACAGCATCTATGTCAGTGTCTATAACAGCAACTACATCAGTGTCTGTAATAGCATCTATATCAGTGTCTAAAGCAGCATCCAAACCAGTGTCTATAACAGCATCTCTCTCAGTGTCTGTAACAGCATCTATATCAGTGTCTGTAACAGCATCTATATCAGTATCTGTAACAGCATCTATTTCACTGTCTACAACAGGATCTATATCAGTGTCTAAAGCAGCCTTTATATCAGTGTGTATAACAGCATCTTTCTCAGTGTCTGTAACAGCATCTATATCAGTGACTGAAATAGCATCTAATCAGTGTCCTTAACAGCATTTATATCCGTGTCTATAACAGCATCTATATCAGTGTGTGTAACGGCATCTATATCAGTGTCTGTAACAGCACCTATTTCAGTGTCTATAAAAGCATCTATATGTGTCTAAAGCTGCATCTATATCAGTGTATTTAACTGCATCTATATCAGTGTGTATAACAGCATCTTTATCAGTGTCTATAACAGCATCTATAAAGAATATGTAACTGCATCTATATCTGTGTCTAAAGCAGCATCTATATCAGTGTGTAAAGCTGCATCTATATCAGTGTATATAACAGCATCTATATCAGTGTCTGTAACATCATCTATATCAGTTTGTATAACAGCATCTTTATCAGTGTCTAAAGCAGCATCTACATCAGTGTGTCTAACAGCATCCTCTTCATTGTCTGTAACAGCATCTATATCATAGACTGAAACTGCATCTATATCAGTGTCTTTAACAGCATCTATATCAGTGTCTATAACAGCATCTATATCAGTTTGTTTAACAGCATCTATATCAGTGTCTATTACAGCATCTATATCAGTGTTTATAACAGCAACTATATCAGTGTGTTTAACAGCATTTATATCAGTGTGTATTACAATTTCTATATCAGTGTCTGTAACAGCATCTATATCATAGACTGAAACTGCATCTATATCAGTGTCTATGACAGCATCTATATCAGTGTTTATAACAGCAACTATATCAGTGTGTTTAATAGCATCTATATCAGTGTGTATTACAATTTCTATATCAGTGTCTGTAACAGCATCTATATCAGTGTCTATAACAGCATCTATATCAGTGTCTATAACAGCATCTATATCAGTGTCTCCAACAGCATCTATATCAGTGTCTATAGCAGCATCTATATCAGTGTCTAGAGCAGCATCTATATCAGTGTCTATAACAGCATCTATATCAGTGTCACCAACAGCATCTATATCCGTGTCTATAACAGCATCTATATGAGTGTCTAAAACAGCATCTATATCAGTGTCTAAAGCAGCATCTATATCAGTGTGTATAACAGCATCTTTATCAGTGTCTGTAGCAGCATCTATATCAGTGACTGAAATAGCATCTATATCAGTGTCTGTAACAGCATCTATATCAGTGTCTGTAACAGCATCTATATCAGTGTGTATAATAGCATCTATATCAGTGTCTATTACAGCATCTATATCAGTGTCTCCAACAGCATCTATATAAGTGTCTATAGCAGCATCTATAGCAGTGTCTAGAGCAGCATCTATATCAGCGTCTATAATAGCATCTATATCAGTGTGTATAACAGCATCTATATCAGTGTCTGTAACAGAATCTATATCAGTGTCTGTAACAGCATCTATATCAGTGTCTGTAACAGCATCTATATCAGTGTCTATTACAGCATCTATATCAGTGTCTCCAACAGCATCTATATCAGTGTCTATAACAGCATCTATATCAGTGTCTAAAGCAGCATCTATATCAAAGTGTAGAACAGAATTTATATCAGTGTCTGTAACAGCATCTATATCAGTGTCTATAACAGCATTTATATCAGTGTATGTAACAGCATCTATATCAGTGACGAAAACAGCATCGATATCAGTGTCTAAGGCAGCAGCTATCTCAGTGTGAATAACATCATCTATATCAGTGTCTAATGCAGCATCTATGTCAGTGTGTATAACAGCATCAATATCAGTGACTGAAACTGCATCTATATCAGTGTCTTCAGCAGCATCCATATCAGTGTATATAACAGCATCTATATCAGTATGTATAACAGCATCTATATCAGTGTCTTAAACAGCATCTATATCAGTGTCTGTAACATCATCTATATTAGTTTGTATAGCAGCATCTATATCCGTGTCTACAACAGCATCTATATCAGTGTCTACAACAGCATCTATATCAGAGTCTAAAACAGCATCTATATCAGTGTCTGTAACAGCATCTATATCAGTGTCTATAACAGCATCGATAACAGCATGTATAACAGCATCTATATCAGTGTCCAAAGCAGCATCTATATCAGTGTGTATAACAGCATTTTTACAGGGTCCAAAGCAGCATCTATATCAGTGTCTGTAACAGCATGTATATCAGTGTGTATAAAAGCATCTATTTCACTGTCTACAACAGCATCTATATCAGTGTCTAAAGCAGCATCTATATCCGTGTCTGTAACAGCATCTATGTCAGTGTCTGTAACAGCATCTATTTCACTGTGTACAACAGCATCTATATCAGTGTCTAAAGCAGCATCTATATCAGTGTCTATAACAGCATCTATATCAGTGTGTCGAACAGCATTTATATCAGTGTCTGTAACAGCACCTATATCAGTGTCTATAACAGCATCTATATCAGTGTCTGGAACATCATCTATATCAGTTTGTATAACAGCATCTATATCAGTGTGTAATGCAGCATCTATATCAGTGTGTATTGCAATTTCTATATCAGTGTCTGTAACAGAATCTATATCAGTGTCTATTACAGCATCTATATCAGTGTCTGTAACAGCACCTTTATCAGTGTCTATAACAGCATCTATATCAGTGTCTATAGCTGCATCTATATCAGTGTGTATAACAACATCGATATCAGTGTGTATAACAGCATCTATATCAGTGTCTATTACAGCATCTATATCAGTGTCTGTATCATCATCTATATCAGTTTGTATAACAGCATCTATATCAGTGTGTAATGCAGCATCTATATCAGTGTGTATTGCAATTTCTATATCAGTGTGTATAACAGCATCTATATCAGTGTCTAAAGCAGCATCTACATCAGTGTGTATAACAGCATCTATATCAGTGTCTAAAGCAGCATCTATATCAGTGTCTGCAACAACATCTATATCAGTGTCTGTAACAGCATCTATATCAGTGTGTATAACAGCATCTATATCAGTGTCTAAAGCAGCATCTATATCAGTTTGTATAACAGCATCTATATCAGTGTCTGTAACAGCACCTATATCAGTGTCTATAACAGCATCTATATCAGTGTCCACAACATCATCTATATCAGTGTCTAAAACAGCATATATGTCAGTGTCTAAAGCAGCATCTATATCAGTGTCTGTAACAGCATCTATATCAGTGTGTATAACAGCATCTATATCAGTGTCTGCAACAACATCTATATCAGTGTCTAAAACAGCATATATGTCAGTGTCTAAAGCAGCATCTATATCAGTGTCTGTAACAGCATCTATATCAGTGTGTAAAGCTGCATCTATATCAGTGTATATAACAGCATCTATATCAGTGTCCAAAGCAGCATCTCTCTCAGTGTGTATAACAGCGTCTTTATCAGTGTCTTTAACAGCATCTATATCAGTGTCTATAACATCATCTATATTAGTTTGTATAACAGCATCTATATCAGTGTCTGTAACATCATCTATATCAGTTTGTATAATAGCATCTATATCAGTGTCTAAAGCAGCATCTATATCAGTGTGTATAACAGCATCTTTATCAGTGTCTGTAACAGCATCGATATCAGTGACTGAAACAGCATCTATATCAGTGTCTTTAACAGCATCTGTATCAGTGTCTATAACAGCAACTACATCAGTGTGTATAACAGCATCTATATCAGTCTGTAAAACAGTATCTATATTAGTGTCTATAACAGTAACTATATCAGTTTCTATAACAGCAACTATATCAGTGTCTATGACAGCATCTATATCAGTGACTGTAATAGCATCTTTATCAGTGTCTGATCAGCATCTATATCAGTGACTGAAACAGCATCTATATCAGTGTCTTTAACAGCATCTATATCAGTATCTGTAACAGCATCTATGTCAGTGTCTATAACAGCAACTACATCAGTGTCTGTAATAGCATCTATATCAGTGTCTAAAGCAGCATCCAAACCAGTGTCTATAACAGCATCTCTCTCAGTGTCTGTAACAGCATCTATATCAGTGTCTGTAACAGCATCTATATCAGTATCTGTAACAGCATCTATTTCACTGTCTACAACAGGATCTATATCAGTGTCTAAAGCAGCCTTTATATCAGTGTGTATAACAGCATCTTTCTCAGTGTCTGTAACAGCATCTATATCAGTGACTGAAATAGCATCTAATCAGTGTCCTTAACAGCATTTATATCCGTGTCTATAACAGCATCTATATCAGTGTGTGTAACGGCATCTATATCAGTGTCTGTAACAGCACCTATTTCAGTGTCTATAAAAGCATCTATATGTGTCTAAAGCTGCATCTATATCAGTGTATTTAACTGCATCTATATCAGTGTGTATAACAGCATCTTTATCAGTGTCTATAACAGCATCTATAAAGAATGTGTAACTGCATCTATATCTGTGTCTAAAGCAGCATCTATATCAGTGTATATAACAGCATCTATATCAGTGTCTGTAACATCATCTATATCAGTTTGTATAACAGCATCTTTATCAGTGTCTAAAGCAGCATCTACATCAGTGTGTCTAACAGCATCCTCTTCATTGTCTGTAACAGCATCTATATCATAGACTGAAACTGCATCTATATCAGTGTCTTTAACAGCATCTATATCAGTGTCTATAACAGCATCTATATCAGTTTGTTTAACAGCATCTATATCAGTGTCTATTACAGCATCTATATCAGTGTTTATAACAGCAACTATATCAGTGTGTTTAACAGCATCTATATCAGTGTGTATTACAATTTCTATATCAGTGTCTGTAACAGCATCTATATCATAGACTGAAACTGCATCTATATCAGTGTCTATGACAGCATCTATATCAGTGTTTATAACAGCAACTATATCAGTGTGTTTAATAGCATCTATATCAGTGTGTATTACAATTTCTATATCAGTGTCTGTAACAGCATCTATATCAGTGTCTATAACAGCATCTATATCAGTGTCTATAACAGCATCTATATCAGTGTCTCCAACAGCATCTATATCAGTGTCTATAGCAGCATCTATATCAGTGTCTAGAGCAGCATCTATATCAGTGTCTATAACAGCATCTATATCAGTGTCACCAACAGCATCTATATCCGTGTCTATAACAGCATCTATATGAGTGTCTAAAACAGCATCTATATCAGTGTCTAAAGCAGCATCTATATCAGTGTGTATAACAGCATCTTTATCAGTGTCTGTAGCAGCATCTATATCAGTGACTGAAATAGCATCTATATCAGTGTCTGTAACAGCATCTATATCAGTGTGTATAATAGCATATATATCAGTGTCTATTACAGCATCTATATCAGTGTCTCCAACAGCATCTATATAAGTGTCTATAGCAGCATCTATAGCAGTGTCTAGAGCAGCATCTATATCAGCGTCTATAATAGCATCTATATCAGTGTCTGTAACAGCATCTATATCAGTGTCTGTAACAGCATCTATATCAGTGTCTATTACAGCATCTATATCAGTGTCTCCAACAGCATCTATATCAGTGTCTATAACAGCATCTATATCAGTGTCTAAAGCAGCATCTATATCAAAGTGTAGAACAGAATTTATATCAGTGTCTGTAACAGCATCTATATCAGTGTCTATAACAGCATTTATATCAGTGTATGTAACAGCATCTATATCAGTGACGAAAACAGCATCGATATCAGTGTCTAAAGCAGCAGCTATCTCAGTGTGAATAACAGCATCTATATCAGTGTCTAATGCAGCATCTATGTCAGTGTGTATAACAGCATCTATATCAGTGACTGAAACTGCATCTATATCAGTGTCTTCAGCAGCATCCATATCAGTGTATATAACAGCATCTATATCAGTATGTATAACAGCATCTATATCAGTGTCTTAAACAGCATCTATATCAGTGTCTGTAACATCATCTATATTAGTTTGTATAGCAGCATCTATATCCGTGTCTACAACAGCATCTATATCAGTGTCTACAACAGCATCTATATCAGAGTCTAAAACAGCATCTATATCAGTGTCTGTAACAGCATCTATATCAGTGTCTATAACAGCATCGATAACAGCATGTATAACAGCATCTATATCAGTGTCCAAAGCAGCATCTATATCAGTGTGTATAACAGCATTTTTACAGGGTCCAAAGCAGCATCTATATCAGTGTCTGTAACAGCATGTATATCAGTGTGTATAAAAGCATCTATTTCACTGTCTACAACAGCATCTATATCAGTGTCTAAAGCAGCATCTATATCCGTGTCTGTAACAGCATCTATGTCAGTGTCTGTAACAGCATCTATTTCACTGTGTACAACAGCATCTATATCAGTGTCTAAAGCAGCATCTATATCAGTGTCTATAACAGCATCTATATCAGTGTGTCGAACAGCATTTATATCAGTGTCTGTAACAGCACCTATATCAGTGTCTATAACAGCATCTATATCAGTGTCTGGAACATCATCTATATCAGTTTGTATAACAGCATCTATATCAGTGTGTAATGCAGCATCTATATCAGTGTGTATTGCAATTTCTATATCAGTGTCTGTAACAGAATCTATATCAGTGTGTATAACAGCATCTATATCAGTGTCTAAAGCAGCATCTATATCAGTGTCTATTACAGCATCTATATCAGTGTCTGTAACAGCACCTTTATCAGTGTCTATAACAGCATCTATATCAGTGTCTATAGCTGCATCTATATCAGTGTGTATAACAACATCGATATCAGTGTGTATAACAGCATCTATATCAGTGTCTATTACAGCATCTATATCAGTGTCTGTATCATCATCTATATCAGTTTGTATAACAGCATCTATATCAGTGTGTAATGCAGCATCTATATCAGTGTGTATTGCAATTTCTATATCAGTGTGTATAACAGCATCTATATCAGTGTCTAAAGCAGCATCTACATCAGTGTGTATAACAGCATCTATATCAGTGTCTAAAGCAGCATCTATATCAGTGTCTGCAACAACATCTATATCAGTGTCTGTAACAGCATCTATATCAGTGTGTATAACAGCATCTATATCAGTGTCTAAAGCAGCATCTATATCAGTTTGTATAACAGCATCTATATCAGTGTCTATTACAGCATCTATATCAGTGTCTGTAACAGCACCTATATCAGTGTCTATAACAGCATCTATATCAGTGTCCACAACATCATCTATATCAGTGTCTAAAACAGCATATATGTCAGTGTCTAAAGCAGCATCTATATCAGTGTCTGTAACAGCATCTATATCAGTGTGTATAACAGCATCTATATCAGTGTCTGCAACAACATCTATATCAGTGTCTAAAACAGCATATATGTCAGTGTCTAAAGCAGCATCTATATCAGTGTCTGTAACAGCATCTATATCAGTGTGTAAAGCTGCATCTATATCAGTGTATATAACAGCATCTATATCAGTGTCCAAAGCAGCATCTCTCTCAGTGTGTATAACAGCGTCTTTATCAGTGTCTTTAACAGCATCTATATCAGTGTCTATAACATCATGTATATTAGTTTGTATAACAGCATCTATATCAGTGTCTGTAACATCATCTATATCAGTTTGTATAATAGCATCTATATCAGTGTCTAAAGCAGCATCTATATCAGTGTGTATAACAGCAACTTTATCAGTGTCTGTAACAGCATCGATATCAGTGACTGAAACAGCATCTATATCAGTGTCTTTAACAGTATCTGTATCAGTGTCTATAACAGCAACTACATCAGTGTGTATAACAGCATCTATATCAGTGTCTATAACAGCAACTATATCAGTGTGTGTAACAGCATCTGTATCAGTGTCTATAACAGCATCTATATCAGTGTCTATGACAGCATCTATATCAGTGACTGTAATAGCATCTTTATCAGTGTCTGATCAGCATCTATATCAGTGACTGAAACAGCATCTACATCAGTGTCTATAACAGCAACTACATCAGTGTGTGTAACGGCATCTATATCAGTGTCTGTAACAGCATCTATATCAGTATCTTTAACAGCAACTATATCAGTATGTATAACAGCATCTATATTAGTGTGTATAACAGCATCTATATCAGTGTTTGTAACAGCATCTATATCAGTGTGTATAACAGCATCTATATCAGTGTCTGTACCATCATCTATATCAGTTTGTATACCAGCATCTATATCAGTGTCTAAAGCAGCATCTATATCAGTGTCTATAACAGCATCTATATCAGTGTATATAACAGCATCTATGTCAGTGTCTGTAACAGCATCTATTTCACTGTCTACAACAGGAACTATATCAGTGTCTAAAGCAGCATTTATATCAGTGTGTATAACAGCATCTTTCTCAGTGTCTGTAACAGCATCTATATCAGTTACTGAAATAGCATCTAATCAGTGTCTTTAACAGCCTCTTATCAGTGTCTATAACGGCATCTATATCAGTGTCTAAAGCTGCATCTATATCAGTGTGTATAACAGCATCTTTATCAGTGTCTGTAACAGCATCTATATCAGTGACTGAAACAGCATCTATATCAATGCCTTTAACAGCATCTATATCAGTGTCTGTAACAGCATCTCTATCAGTGTCTGTAACAGCATATATGACAGTGTGTATAACAGCATCTATATCAGTGTCTATAACATCATCCATATTAGTTTGTATAACAGCATCTGCATCAGTGTCTGTAACATCATCTATATCAGTGTGTATAACAGCATCTATATCAGTGACTGAAACTGCATCTATATCAGTGTCTTCAGCAGCATCCATATCAGTGTATATAACAGCATCTATATCAGTGTCTTAAACAGCATCTATATCAGTGTCTGTAACATCATCTATATTAGTTTGTATAGCAGCATCTATATCCGTGTCTACAACAGCATCTATATCAGTGTCTACAACAGCATCTATATCAGTGTCTATAACAGCATCTATATCAGTGTCGATAATAGTATTTATATCTGTGTCTATAATAGCATCTATATCAGTGTCTATAACAGCATCTATATCAGTGTCTATAACACCATTTATATCAGTGTCTGTAAAAGCATCTATGTCAGTGTGTATAACAGCACCTATATCAGTGTCTATAACAGCATCTATATCAGTGTCGATAATAGTATTTATATCTGTGTCTATAATAGCATCTATATCAGTGTCTATACCAGCATCTATATCAGTGTCTAAAGCAGCATCTAGATCAGTGTCCAAGCAGCATCTATATCAGTGTCTAAAGCAGCATCTATATCAGTGTGTATAACAGCATCTTTTTCAGTGTCTTTAACAGCATCTATATCAGTGTCTATAACATCATCTATATTAGTTTGTATAACAGCATCTGTATCAGTGTCTGTAACATCATCTATATCAGTTTGTGTAACAGCATCTATATCAGTGTCTGAAACAGCATCTATATCAGTGTCTATAACAGCAACTACATCAGTGTGTGTAACGGCATCTATATCAGTGTGTATGACAGCATCTATATCAGTGTCTGTCATAGCATCTTTATCAGTGTGGACAACAGCATCTGTATCAGTTTCTGAAGCAGCAACTATATCAGTGTCTATAACAGCATCTATATCAGTGTCTAAAGCTGCATCTATATCAGTGTATTTAACAGCATCGATATCAGTGTCTATTACAGCACCTATATCAGCTTCTACAAGAGCATCTATATCAGTGTCTATAACAGCATCTATATCAGTTTCTATAACAGCATCTATATCAGTGTCTAAAGCTGCATCTATATCAGTGTGTATAACAGCATCGATATCAGTGTCTGTGACAGCATCTATATCAGTGTGTATAACAGCATCTATATCAGTGTCTATTCCAGCACCTGTATCAGCATCTACAACAGCATCTATATCAGTGTCTATAACAGCATCTATATCAGTGTTGAAAACAGCATCTATATCAGTGTCTAAAGCTGCATCTATATCAGTGTATATAACAGCATCTATATCAGTGTCTGTAACATCATCTCTATCAGTGTGTTTAACAGCAACTATATCAGTGTCTGGAACAGCATATATATCAGTGTCTATAACAGCATCTATATCAGTGACTGAAACAGCATCTATATCAGTGTGTGGAACAGCATTTATATCAGTGTCTGTAACAGCATCTATATCAGTGTCTGTAACAGCATCTATATCAGTGTCTGTAACAGCATCTATATCAGTGTGTATAAGAGCATCTATATCAGTGTCTATTACAGCATCTATATCAGTGTCTCCAACAGCATCTATATCAGTGTCTCCAACAGCATCAATATCAGTGTCTATAGCAGCATCTATATCAGCGTCTATAATGGCATCTATATCAGTGTCTGGAACAGCATCTATATCAGTGTCTGTAACAGCATCAATATCAGTGTCTGTAACAGCATCTATATCAGTGTCTAAAACAGCATCAATATCAGTGTCTAAAGCAGCATCTATATCAGTGTCAATAACAGCATCAATATCAGTGTCTATAACAGCATCTATATCAGTGTCTAAAACAGCATCTATATCAGTGTCTAGAGCAGCATCTATATCAGCGTCTATAATGGCATCTATATCAGTGTCTCCAACAGCATCTATATCAGTGTCTAAAACAGCATCTATATCAGTGTGTATAACAGCATCTATATCAGTGTCTTAAGCAGCATCTATATCAGTGTGTATAACAGCATCTTTATCAGTGTCCAAAGCAGCATCTATATCAGTGTCTTAAGCAGCATCTATATCAGTGTGTATAACAGCATCTTTATCAGTGTCCAAAGCAGCATCTATATCAGTGTGTGTAACAGCATCTTTATCAGTGTCCAAAACAGCATCTATATCAGTGTGTATAACAGCATCTTTATCAGTGTCTTTAACAGCATCTATATCAGTGGCAATAACATCATCTATATTAGTTTGTATAACAGCATCTATATCAGTGTCCAAAGCAGCATCTATATCAGTGTGCATAACAGCATCTTTATCAGTGTCTTTAACAGCATCTATATCAGTGTCTTTAACATCATCTATATTAGTTTGTATAACAGCATCTGTATCAGTGTCTGTAACATCATCTATATCAGTTTGTATAATAACATCTATATCAGTGTCTAAGGCAGCATCTATATCAGTGTCTTAAGCAGCATCTATATCAGTGTGTATAACAGCATCTTTATCAGTGTCCAAAGCAGCATCTATATCAGTGTATATAACAGCATCTTTATCAGTGTCCAAAGCAGCATCTATATCAGTGTGTATAACAGCATCTTTATCAGTGTCTTTAACAGCATCTATATCAGTGGCAATAACATCATCTATATTAGTTTGTATAACAGCATCTATATCAGTGTCTAAAGCTGCATCTATATCAGTGTGTATAACAGCATCGATATCAGTGTCTGTAACAGCATCTATATCAGTGTGTATAACAGCATCTATATCAGTGTCTATTCCAGCACCTATATCAGCATCTACAACAGCATCTATATCAGTGTCTATAACAGCATCTATATCAGTGTGTTTAACAGCATCTATATTAGTGTCTCCAACAGCATCTATATCAGTGTCCAAAGCAGCATCTATATCAGTGTGCATAACAGCATCTTTATCAGTGTCTTTAACAGCATCTATATCAGTGTCTATAACATCATCTATATTAGTTTGTATAACAGCATCTGTATCAGTGTCTGTAACATCATCTATACCAGTTTGTATAATAGCATCTATATCAGTGTCTAAGGCAGCATCTATATCAGTGTGTATAACAGAATCTATATCTGTGTCTATAACAGCATCTATATCAGTGTCTAAAGCAGCATCGATATCAGTGTCTGAAATATCATCTATATCAGTGTCTGTAACAGCATCTATATCTGTGTGTAATTCAGCATCTATAACAGTGTCTTTAACAGCACCTATATCAGTGTCTAATTCAGCATCTATAACAGTGTCTATAACAGCATCTATATCAGTGACTGAAACAGCATCTCTATCAGTGTCTATAACATCAACGATATCAGCATGTATAACTGCATCTATGTCAGTGTCTATAACAGCATCTATATCAATGTGTATAACAGCATCTATATCAGTGTCTGTAACAGCATCTATATCAGTGTCTATAACAGCATCTATATCAGTGTGTATGACATCATCTATATCAGTGTCTAAAGCATCATCTATATCAGTGTCTATAACAGCATCTATATCAGTGTGTATAACAGCATCTATAACAGTGTCTAAAGCAGCATCAATATCAGTGTCTTTAACAGCATCTATATCAGTGTCTATAACAGCATCTATATCGGTGTCTAATGCAGCACCTATATCAGTGACTGTAATAGCATCTATATCAGTGCCCAAGGCAGCATCTATATCAGTGTCGAAAACAGCATCTATATCAGTGTCTGTAACAGTATCTATATCCGTGTCGATAACAGCATATATATCAGTGTCTGAAACAGCATCTATATCAGTGCCTGTAACAGCATTTATATCAGTGTCAATAACAGCATCTATATCAGTGTCTGAAACAGCATCTATATCGGTGTCTGTAACAGCATCGATATCAGCATGTATAACAGCATCTATGTCAGTGTCTATAACAGCATCTATATCAGTGTGTATAACAGCATCTATATCAGTGTCTAAAGCAGCATTTATATCAGTGTATATAACAGCATCTATATCAGAGTCTGTAACATCATCTCTATCAGTGTGTTTAACAGCAACTATATCAGTGTCTGGAACAGCATCTATATCAGTGTCTATAACAGCATCTATATCAGTGTCTAATTCAGCATCTATAATAGTGTCTATAACAGCATCTATATCAGTGTCTAATTCAGCATCTATAACAGTGTCTATAACAGCATCTATATCAGTGACTGAAACAGCATCGATATCAGTGTCTGTAACAGCATCTATATCAGTGTCTAATTCAGCATCTATATCAGTGTCTAATTCAGCATCTATAACAGTGTCTATAACAGCAGCTATGTCAGAGTCTGTAACATCATCTTAATCAGTGTGTTTAACAGCAACTATATCAGTGTCTGGAACAGCATCTATATCAGTGTCTGTAACAGCATCTATATCAGTGTCTATAACAGCAACTACATTCGTGTTTATAACAACATCAGTGTCTAAAGCAGCATCGATATCAGTGTCTGAAATATCATCTATATCAGTGTCTGTAACAGCATCTATATCAGTGTCTAATTCAGCATCTATATCAGAGTCTGTAACAGCATCTATATCAGTGTCTGTAACATCATCTATATCAGTGTCTGTAACAGCATCTATATCAGTGTATATAACAGCATCTATAACATTGTCTACAACAGCATCTATATCAGTGTCTAAAGCAGCATCTAGATCAGTGTCTAAAGCAGCATCTATATCAGAGTGTGTAACATCATCTCTATCAGTGTGTATAACAGCATCTATTACAGTGTCTAAAGCAGCATCTATATCAGTGTCTAAAACAGCATCTATATCAGTGTGTATAACAGCATCTATATCAGTGTCTAAAACAGCATCTATATCAGTGTCTGTAACAGCATCTATATCAGTGTGTATAACAGCATCTATTACAGTGTCTAAAGCAGCATCTATATCAGTGTCTATAACAGCATCTATATCAGTGTGTATAACAGCATCTATATCAGTGACTATAACAGCATCTGTATCAGTGTGTATGACAGCATCTATATCAGTGACTATAACAGCATCTGTATCAGTGTGTATGACAGCATCTTTATCATTGACTATAACAGCACCTTGTCAGTGTGTTTAACAGCATCTTTATCATTGACTATAACAGAATCTATATCAGTGTCTATAACAGCATCTATATCAGTTTCTCTGACAAATTCTATATCATTGTGTATGACAGCATCTTTTTCATTGACTATAAAAGTATCTATATCAGTGTCCACATCAGTATCTATATCAGTGTGTATAACAACATCTATATAAGTGACTATACCAGCATCTATACCAATGTATATAACAGCCTCTGTATCAGTGTCTCGAACCACACCAATAGTAGTGTCTTTAACAAAATCTATATCAGTGTCAAGAACCACATCTATAGCAGTGTCTATAACTGCATCCAAATCAGTGTCTATATCAGCATCTATATCAGTGACTATAACAGCATCTATATCAGTGTCTAGAACCACACCGATATCAGTGTCTTTAAAAACACCTCTGTCATTGTGTATAACAGCATCTTTATCGGTGTCTATAACAGCATCTATATCAATTTCTAAAAAGCATCTTTATCACTGTATATAACAGCAATTATATCAGTGTCTTTAACAGCATCTATATCAGTGTCGATAACAGCAACTATATCAGAGTCTTTAACAGCATCTATATCAGTTTCTATAACAGCTTCTATATCAGTGTCTGTAACAGCATCTATATCAGTGTCTATAACAGCATCTATATCAGTGTGTATAACAGCATCTATATCATGTGTGTAACTGCATTTATATCAGTGTCTATAACAGCATCTATAAGTGTCTATAACAGCATCTATATCAGTGTGTATAACTGTATATATATCTGTGTGTATAACAGCATCTGTATCACTAACTGTGTCAGCACTTATATCAGTGTCTATAAAAGCATCTATATTAGTGTGTATAAAAGCATCTGTATCAGTATCTGTATCAGCACTTATATCAGTTTCTACAACACCATTTATATCAGTGTCTATAACAGCATCTGTATCAGTGTCTATAACAGCGTCTATATCAGTGTATATAACAGCATTTATATCGGTGTCTGTAACAGCATCTATATCAGTTTCTTCAACAGCATCTATATCAGTGTCTACAACAGTATTTATATCTGTGTCTGTAACAGCATCTATATCAGTGTGTATAACAGCATCTATATCAGTGTGTATAACAGCATCTTTATCATTGTCAATAACAGCATCTATATCAGTGTGTATAACAGCATCTATATCAGGGTGTATAACAGCATCTATATCAGTTTGTATAACAGCATTTATATCAGTTTCTGTAACAGCATCTATATCGGTGTGTATCACAGCATCTGTATCAATATCTGTATCAGCACTTATATCAGTGTCTATAACAGCATCTATATCAGTGTGTATAACAGCATCTGTATCAGTATCTGTATCAGCACTTATATCAGTGTCTATAACACCATTTATATCAGTGTCTATAACAGCATCTATATCAGTGTCTATAACAGTGTCTATAACAGTGTATATAACAGCATGTATATCGGTGTCTATAACAGCATCTATATCAGTTTCTTCAACAGCATCTATATCAGTGTCTACAACAGTATTTATATCTGTGTCTGTAACAGCATCTATATCAGTGTCTATAACAGCATCTATATCAGTGTGTATAACAGCATCTATATCAGGGTGTATAACAGCATCTATATCAGTGTGTCTAACAGCATTTATATCAGTTTCGGTAACAGCATCTGTATCAGTGTCTTCAACAGCATCTATATCAGTGTCTATAACAGTATTTATATCAGTGTCTATAACAGCATCTATACCAGTGTCTACAACAGCATCTGTATCAGTGTGTATAACAGCATCTCAAGCAGCGTTTGTAACAGCATCTTTTGTCAGTATCTTCAACAGCATCTTTTTCAATGTGTATAACTGCATCTATGTTAGTGTCCAGAAAATCATCTATATCAGTGTCTATAACAGTATCTATATCAGTGTCTTCAACAGCATCTGTATCAGTGTGTATAACAGCATCTGTATCAGTATCTGTAACAGCATTTATATCAGTGTCTGGAACAGCATCTATATCACTGTCTTCCACAGCATCTACGTCAGTGTCTATAACAGCATCTATATCAGTGTCTATTACAGCATCTTTCTCAGTGTGTATAACAGCATCAATATCAGCATTTATAACAGTATTTATATCAGTGTCTATAACAGCATCCGTATCAGTATCAGGAACAGCATTTATATCAGTGTCTATAACAGCATCTATATCAGTGTGTGTAACAGCATTTATATCAGTGTATATATCAGTGCGTATAACAGCATCAATTTCAGTATTTATAACAGTATCTATATCTGTGTCTATAACAGCATCCGTATCACTATCTGTAACAGCATCTGTATCAGTGTCGATAACAGCATCTATATCACTGTCTTCAATAGCATTTATATCAGTGGATATAACAGCATCTCTCTCAGTGTCTGTAACAGCATCTATATCAGTGTGTATAACAGCATCTTTATCATTGTCAATAACAGCACCTATATCAGTGTGTATAACAGCATCTATATCAGGGTGTATAACAGCATCTATATCAGTTTGTATAACAGCATTTATTTCAGTTTCTGTAACAGCATCTATATCGGTATGTATCACAGCATCTGTATCAATATCTGTATCAGCACTTATATCAGTGTCTATAACAGCATCTATATCAGTGTGTATAACAGCATCTGTATCAGTATCTGTATCAGCACTTATATCAGTGTCTATAACACCATTTATATCAGTGTCTATGACAGCATCTATATCAGTGTCTATAACAGTGTCTATATCAGTGTATATAACAGCATGTATATCGGTGTCTATAACAGCATCTATGTCAGTTTCTTCAACAGCATCTATATCAGTGTCTACAACAGTATTTATATCTGTGTCTGTAACAGCATCTGTATCAGTTTCTATAACAGCATCTGTATCAGTTTCTATAACAGCAACTATACCAGTGTCTCTTACAGAATCTATATCAGGGTGTATAACAGCTTCTGTATCAGTGTCTATAACAGCATCAATATCAGTGACTTTCACAGAATCTATATCAGTGTGTATAACAACATCTTTCTCATTGACTATAACAGAGTCCATATCAGTATCTATAACAGCATCTATATCAGTTTCTCTGACAGATTCTATATCAGTGTATATGACAGCATCTATATCAATGTCGATAACAGCATCTGTATCAGTGTCTAGAACCACACCGATATCAGTGTCTTTAAAAACGTCCCTGTCATTGTGTATAACAGCATCTTTATCGGTGTCTATAACAGCAACTATATCAGTGTCTTTAACAGCATCTCTATCAGTGACAATAACAGAATTTTTATCAGTGTCTATAACAGCATCTTTATCATTGACAAGTACAGCATCTATATCAGTGTCTATAACAGTATCTATATCAGTGTCTAAAACAGTATCTATATCAGTGTCTATATCAGCATTTGTATCAGTGTCTATAACAGCATATATATCAGTGTGTATAACAGCATCAATTTCAGTATTTATAACAGTATCAATATCAGTGTCTATAACAGCATCTGTATCAGTGTTGATAACAGCATCTATATCAGTGTCTTCAACAGCATTTATATCAGTGGCTACAACAGCATCTCTCTCAGTGTCTATAACAGCATCTGTATCAGTTTCTATAACAGCATCTGTATCAGTTTCTATAACAGCATCTATACCAGTGTCTCTTACTGAATCTATATCAGGGTGTATAACAGCTTCTGTATCAGTGTCTATAACAGCATCAATATCAGTCACTATAACAGAATCTATATCAGTGTGTATAACAGCATCTTTCTCATTGACTATAACAGAGTCTATATCAGTGTCTATAACAGCATCTATATCAGTTTCTCTTACAGATTCTATATCAGTGTATATGACAGCATCTATATCAATGTCTATAACAGCATCTATATCAGTGTGTGTAACAGCATTTATATCAATGTATATAACAGTATCTATATCAGTGTCTATAACAGCATCCGTATCACTATCTGTAACATCATCTGTATCAGTGTCGATAACAGCATCTATATCAGTGTCTATAACAGCATCTGCATCTGTTTCTTTAACAGCATCTATATCAGTGTCTCTTACAGAATCTATATCAGGGTGTATAACAGCTTCTGTATCAGTGTCTATAATAGCATCAATATGAGTGACTATAACAGAATCTATATCAGTGTGTATAACAGCATCTTTATCATTGACTATAACAGAGTCTATATCAGTGTATATGACAGCATCTATGTCAGTGTCTATATCAGCATCTATATCAGTGTGTATAACAGCATCTCTGTCAGTGACTATAACAACATCTATATCAGTGTCTATAACAGTATCTGTATCAGTGTCTACAACAGCATCTATTTCAATGTGTATAACTGCATCTATGTTACTGTCCATAACATCATCTATATCAGTGTCTATAACAGTATCTATATCAGTGTCTGTAACAGTATCTATGTCAGTGTCTTCAACAGCATCTGTATCAGTGTGTATAACAGCATCTGTATCAGTATCTGTAACAGCATTTATATCAGTGTCTAGAACAGCATCGAGATCAGTGTCTTCCACAGCATCTACGTCAGTGTCTATAACAGCATCTATATCAGTGTCTATAACAGCATCTATATCAGTGTGTATAACAGCATCAATATCAGCATTTATAACAGTATTTATATCAGTGTCTATAACAGCATCTATATCAGTGTTTTCAACAGCATCTATATCAGTGTGTGTAACAGCATTTATATCATTGTATATATGAGCATCTATATCAGTGCATATAACAGCATCAATTTCAGTATTTATAACAGTATCTATATCAGTGTCTATAACAGCATCCGTATCACTATCTGTCACAGCATCTGTATCAGTGTCAATAACAGCATCTATATCAGTGTGTTCAATAGCATTTACATCAGTGGATATAACAGCATCTCTCTCAGTGTCTATAACAGCATCTGTATCACTGTCGTCAACAGCATGTATGCCAGTGTGTATAACAGCATCTGTATCAGTTTCTATAACAGCATCTATACCAGTGTCTCTTACAGAATCTATATCAGGGTGTATAACAGCTTCTGTATCAGTGTCTATAACAGCATCAATATCAGATTCTCTTACAGATTCTATATCAGTGAATATGACAGCATCTATATCAATGTCTATAACAGCATCTATATCAGTGTCTCGAACCACACCGATATCAGTGTCTTTAAAAACGTCCCTGTCATTGTGTATAACAGCATCTTTATCGGTGTCTATAACAGCAACTACATCAGTGTGTGTAACAGCATCTATATCAGTGTGTATAACAGCATCTATATCAGTGTCGAGAACAGCATCTTTATCATTGACAAGTACAGCATCTATATCAGTGTCTATATCAGCATTTGTATCAGTGTCTATAACAGCATATATATCAGTGTCTATAACAGCATCTATATCAGTGTGTATAACAGCATCAATTTCAGTATTTATAACAGTATCTATATCAGTGTTTATAACAGCATCCGTATCACTATCTGTAACAGCATCTGTATCAGTGTTGATAACAGCATCTATATCAGTGTCTTCAACAGCATTTATATCAGTGGATGTAACAGCATCTCTCTCAGTGTCTATAACAGCATCTATATCAGTGTCTATAACAGCATCTTTATCATTGTCACTAACAGCATCTATATCAGTGTGTATAACAGCATCTATATCAGGGTGTATAACAGCATCTATATCAGCGTCTATAACAGCATCGATGTCTGTGTCTCTAAAAGCATATATGTCAGTGACTATAACAGCATCTATATCAATGTGTATAACAGCATCCAAATCAGTGTCTATATCAGCATCTATATCAGTGTCTATAACAGCATCTATATCAATGTGTATAACAGCATCTACGTCAGTGTCTATAACAGCGTCTATGTCAGTTTCTGTAACAGCATCTGTATCAGTGTCTGTAACAGCATTTATATCAATGTGTATAACAGCAACCAAATCAGTGTCTCTATCAGCATCTATATCAGTGTCTATAACAGCATCGATATCAAAGGCTGTAACAGCATCTATATCAGTGTCTAGAACCACACCGATATCAGTGTCTTTAAAAACATCCCTGTCACTGTGTATAACAGCATCTTTATCGGTGTCTATAACAGCAACTATGTCAGTGTCTTTAACAGAATCTCTATCGGTGACTATAACAGAATCTATATCAGTGTCTATAACAGCATCTTTATCATTGACAAGAACAGCATCTATATCAGTGTCTATGACAGCATCTATATCAGTGTCTATGACAGCATCTCTATCAGTGTCTATAACAGTCTCTATATCAGTGTGTGTAACAGCATTTATGTCAGTGTATATATCTGTATCTATATCAGTGTCTATAACAGCATCTATATCAGTGTGTATAACAGCATCAATTTCAGTATTTATAACAGCATCTGTGTCAGTGTCTATATCAGCATCTATATCAGTGTGTATAACAGCATCTACATCACTGACTATAACAACATCTATATCAGTGTGTGACAGCATCTATATCAGTGACTTTAACAGCATCTATATCAGTGTCTATAACAGTATCTATATCAGTGCCTATAACAGCATCTATATCAGTGTCTATAACAGCATTGATGTCTGTGTCTCTGAAAGCATATATGTCAGTGACTATAACAGCATCTATATCAATGTCTGTAACAGCATCTTTATCAGTGTCTATAACAGCATCTATATCAGTGTGTGTAACAGCATTTATATCAGTGTATATATCAGCATCTATATCAGTGTGTATAACAGCATCAATTTCAGTATTTATAACAGTATCTATATCAGTGTCTATAACAGCATCCGTATCACTATCTGTAACAGCATCTGTATCAGTGTCGATAACAGCATCTATATCACTGTCTTAAACAGCATTTAAAGCAGTGGCTATAACAGCATGTATACCAGGGTGTAAAACAGCATATATATCAGTGTCTATAACAGCATCTATATCAGTGTCTAATACAGCATCTGTATCTGTTTCTTTAACAGCATCTATATCAGTGTCTCTTACAGAATCTATATCAGGGTGTATAACAGAATCTATATCAGTGTATATGACAGCATCAATGTCAGTGTCTATATCAGCATCTATATCAGTGTGTATAACAGCATCTATATCAGTGACTTTAACAGCATCTATATCAGTGTCTATAACAGCATCTATATCAGTGTCTGTAACTGCATCGATGTCTGTGTCTCTAAAAGCATATATGTCAGTGACTATAACAGCATCTGTATCAATGTCTATAACAGCATCCAAATCAGTGTCTATAACAGCATCTATATCAGTGTCTATAACAGCGTCTATATCAGTTTCTGTAACAGCATCTGTATCAGTATCTGTAACAGCATCTAGATCAGTGATTACAACAGCATCTGTATCAGTGTCTGTTACAGCATTTATATCAGTGTCTATAACAGCATCTATATCAGTGTCTACAACAGCATCTATATCATTGACTTTAACATCATCTATATCAGTGTCTATAACAGCATCTATATGAAAGGCTATAACAGCATCTATATCAGTGTCTAGAACCACACCGATATCAGTGTCTTTAAAAACATCCCTGTCATTGTGTATAACAGCATCTTTATCGGTGTCTATAACACCAACTATATCAGTGTCTTTAACAGCATCTCTATCAGTGACTATAACAGAATCTATATCAGTGTGTATAACAGCATCTTGATCATTGACAAGAACAGCATCTATATCAGTATCTATAACAGCATCTCTATCAGTGTCTATAACAGTATCTATATCAATGTGTGTAACAGCATTTATATCTGTGTATATATCTGCATCTATATCAGTGTCTATAACAGCATCTGTATCAGTGTGTGTAACAGCATTTATATCAGTGTATATATCAGCATCTATATCAGTGTGTCTAACAGCATCAATTTCAGTATTTATAACAGTATCTATATCAGTGTCTATAACAGCATCTCTATCAGTGTCTATAACAGCATCCGTATCACTATCTGTAACAGCATCTGTATCAGTGTTGATAACAGCATCTATATCACTGTCTTCAACAGCATTTATATCAGTGTCTATAACAGCATCTGTATCAGTGTCTCTTACAGAATCTATACCAGTGTGTATAACAACATATATATCAGTGTCTATAACAGCATCTATATCAGTGTCTATAACAGCATCTGTATCAGTTTCTATAACAGCATCTATACCAGTGTCTCTTACAGAATCTATATCAGGGTGTATAACAGCTTCTGTATCCGTGTCTATAACAGCATCAATATCAGTGACTATAACAGATTCTATATCAGTGTATATGACAGCATCTATGTCAGTGTCTATATCAGCATCTATGTCAGTGTGTATGACAGCATCTATATCAGTGACTTTAACAGCAACTATATCAGCGTCTATAACAGTATCTATATCAGTGTGTATAACACTATCTATATCAGTGTCAATAACAACATCTACGTCAGTGTCTATAACAGCATCTATATCAGTGTCTGTAACAGCATCTGTATCAGTATCTGTAACAGCATCTAGATCAGTTTGTTCAACAGCATCTGTATCAGTGTGTGTAACAGCATTTATATCAGTGTCTATTACCGCATCTGTATCATTGTCTACAAAAGCATTCAAATCAGTGTCTCTATCAGCATCTATATCAGTGTCTAGAACCACACCGATATCAGTATCTTTAAAAACATCCCTGTCATTGTGTATAACAGCATCTTTATCGGTGTCTATAACAGCAACTATATCAGTGTCTTTAACAGCATCTCTATCAGTGACTATAACAAAATCTATATCAGTGTCTATAACAGCATCTTTATCATTGACAAGAATAGCATCTATATCAGTGTCTATGACAGCATCTCTATCAGTGTCTATAACAGTATCTATATCAGTGTGTGTAACAGCATTTATATCAGTCTATATATCTGCATCTATATCAGTGTCTATAACAGCATCTATATCAGTGTGTATAACAGCATCAATTTCAGTATTTACAACAGTATCTATATCAGTGTCTATAACAGCATCCGTATCACTATCTGTAACAGCATCTGTATCACTGTCGACAACAGCATCTCTCTCAGTGTCTATAACAGCATCTGTATCAGTTTCTATAACGGCATCTGTATCAGTTTCTATAACAGCATCTATACCACTGTCTCTTACAGAATCTATATCAGAGTGTATAACAGCTTCTGTATCAGTGTCTATAACAGCATCAATATCAGTCACTATAACAGAATCTATATCAGTGTGTATAACAGCATCTTTCTCATTGACTATAACAGAGTCTATATCAGTGTATACGACAGCATCTATATCAATGTCTATAACAGCATCTATACCAGTGTTTGTAACAGCATCTTTATCAGTGTCTATAACAGTATCTATATCAATGTGTGTAACAGCATTTATATCTGTGTATATATCTGCATCTATATCAGTGTCTATAACAGCATCTGTATCAGTGTGTGTAACAGCATTTATATCAGTGTATATATCAGCATCTATATCAGTGTGTCTAACAGCATCAATTTCAGTATTTATAACAGTATCTATATCAGTGTCTATAACAGCATCTCTATCAGTGTCTATAACAGCATCCGTATCACTATCTGTAACAGCATCTGTATCAGTGTTGATAACAGCATCTATATCACTGTCTTCAACAGCATTTATATCAGTGGCTATAACAGCATGTATCCCAGTGTGTATAACAACATATATATCAGTGTCTATAACAGCATCTGTATCAGTTTCTATAACAGCATCTATACAAGTGTCTCTTACAGAATCTATATCAGGGTGTATAACAGCTTCTGTATCCGTGTCTATAACAGCATCAATATGAGTGACTATAACAGAATCTATATCAGTGTGTATAACAGCATGTTTATCATTGACTATAACAGAGTCTATATCAGTGTATATGACAGCATCTATGTCAGTGTCTATATCAGCTTCTATGTCAGTGTGTATAACAGCATCTATATCAGTGACTATAACAACATCTATATCAGTGTGTATGACAGCATCTATATCAGTGACTTTAACAGCATCTATATCAGCGTCTATACCAGCATCTATATCAGTGTCTATAACAGCATCTATATCAGTGTCTATAACAGCATCCAAATCAGTGTCTATAACAGCATCTACGTCAGTGTCTATAACAGCATCTATATCAGTGTCTGTAACAGCATCTAGATCGGTGTGTACAACAGCATCTGTATCAGTGTCTGTAACAGCATTTATATCAGTGTCTATAACAGCATCTATATCAGTGTGTACAACAGCATCTGTATCAGTGTCTCTAACAGCATCTATATCAGTGTCTTCAACAGCATCTCTATCAGTGAGTATAACAGAATCTATATCAATGTCTATAACAGCATCTTTATCATTGACAAGAACAGCATCTATATCAGTGTCTATAACAGTATCTCTATCAATGTCTATATCATCATTTGTATCAGTGTCTATAACAGCATATATATCAGTGTCTATATCAGCATCTATATCAGTGTGTATAACAGCATCAATTTCAGTATTTATAACAGTATCTATATCGGTGTCTATAACAGCATCCGTATCACTATCTGTAACAGCATCTGTATCAGTGTCGATAACAGCATCTATATCAGTGTCTATAACAGCATCTTTATCATTGACAAGAACAGCATCTGTATCATTGTCGATAACAGCATCTCTCTCAGTGCCTATAACAGTATCTATATCAGTGTGTATAACAGCATCGATGTCTGTGTCTCTAAAAGCATATATGTCAGTGACTATGACAGCAACTATATCAATGTCTGTGACAGGATCCAAGTCAGTGTCTATATCAGCATCTATATCAGTGTCTATAACAGCATCTATATCAATGTGTATAATAGCTTCTATATCAGTTTCTGTAACAGCATCTGTATCAGTATCTGTAACAGCATCTAAATCAGTGCGTACAACAGCATCTGTATCAGTGTCTGTAACAGCATTTATATCAATGTGTATAACAGCATTCAAATCAGTGTCTCTATCAGCATCTATATCAGTGTCTATAACAGCATCTATATGAAAGGCTATAACAGCATCTATATTAGTGTCTAGAACCACACCGATATCAGTGTCTTTAAAAACATCCCTGTCATTGTGTATAACAGCATCTTTATCGGTGTCTATAACAGCAACTATGTCAGTGTCTTTAACAGCATCTCTATCAGTGACAATAACAGAATTTATATCAGTGTCTATAACAGCATCTTTATCATTGACAAGTACAGCATCTATATCAGTGTCTATAACAGTATCTCTATCAGTGTCTATAACAGTATCTATATCAGTGTCTATATCAGCATTTGTATCAGTGTCTATAACAGCATATATATCAGTGTCTATGACAGCATCTATATCAGTGTGTAGAACAGCATCAATTTCAGTATTTATAACAGTATCAATATCAGTGTCTATAACAGCATCTATATCAGTGTCGATAACAGCATCTATATCAGTGTCTTCAACAGCATTTATATCAGTGTCTATACCAGCATCTGTATCAGTTTCTATAACAGCATCTGTATCAGTTTCTATAACAGCATCTATATCAGTGACTATAACAGAATCTATATCAGTTTCTCTTACAGATTCTATATCAGTGTATATGACAGCATCTATATCAATGTCTATAACAGCATCTGTATCAGTGTGTGTAACAGCATCTCTATCAGTGTCTATAACAGTATCTATATCAATGTGTGTAACAGCATTTATATCAGTGTATATATCAGCATCGATATCAGTGTGAATAACAGCATCAATTTCAGTATTTATAACAGTATCTATATCAGTGTCTATGACAGCATCCGTATCAGTATCTGTAACAACATCTGTATCAGTGTCGATAACAGCATCTATATCACTGTCTTCAACAGCATTTATACCAGTGGCTATAACAGCATGTATACCAGTGTGTATAACAACATATATATCAGTGTCTATAACAGCATCTATATCAGTGTCTATAACAGCATGTGTATCAGTTTCTATAACAGCATCTATACCAGTTTCTCTTACAGAATCCATATCAGGGTTTATAACTGCTTCTGTATCCGTGTCTATAACAGCATCAATATCAGTGACTATAACAGAATCTATATCAGTGTGTATAACAGCATCTTTAACATTGACTATAACAGAGTCTATATCAGTGTTTATGACAGCATCTATGTCAGTGTCTATATCAGCATCTATATCAGTGTGTATAACAGCATCTATATCAGTGACTATAACAACATCTATATCAGTGTGTATGACAGCATCTATATCAGTGTGTATGACAGCATCTATATCAGTGACTTTAACAGCATCTATATCAGTGTCTATAACAGCATCTATATCAGGGTGTATAACAGCATCAATATCAGTGTGTCTAACAGCATTTATATCAGTTTCGGTAACAGCATCTATATCAGTGTCTTCAACAGCATCTATATCAGTGTCTATAACAGTATTTATATCAGTGTCTATAACAGCATCTATATCAGTGTCTACAACAGCATCTGTATCAGTGTGTATAACAGCATCTCAAGCAGCGTTTGTAACAGCATCTTTTGTCAGTATCTTCAACAGCATCTATTTCAATGTGTATAACTGCATCTATGTTAGTGTCCAGAAAATCATCTATATCAGTGTCTATAACAGTATCTATATCAGTGTCTTCAACAGCATCTGTATCAGTGTGTATAACAGCATCTGTATCAGTATCTGTAACAGCATTTATATCAGTGTCTGGAACAGCATCTATATCAGTGTCTTCCACAACATCTACGTCAGTGTCTATAACAGCATCTATATCAGTGTCTATTACAGCATCTTTCTCAGTGTGAATAACAGCATCAATATCAGCATTTATAACAGTTTTTATATCAGTGTCTATAACAGCATCCGTATCAGTATCAGGAACAGCATTTATATCAGTGTCTATAACAGCATCTATATCAGTGTGTGTAACAGCATTTATATCAGTGTATATATCAGCATCTATATCAGTGTCTATAACAGCATATATATCAGTGTATATATCAGCATCTATATCAGTGTGTATAACAGCATCAATTTCAGTAATTATAACAGTATCTATATCTGTGTCTATAACAGCATCCGTATCACTATCTGTAACAGCATCTGTATCAGTGTCGATAACAGCATCTATATCATTGTCTTCAATAGCATTTATATCAGTGGATATAACAGCATCTCTCTCAGTGTCTGTAACAGCATCTGTATCAGTTTCTATAACAGCATCTGTATCAGTTTCTATAACAGCAACTATACCAGTGTCTCTTACAGAATCTATATCAGGGTGTATAACAGCTTCTGTATCAGTGTCTATAACAGCATCAATATCAGTGACTTTCACAGAATCTATATCAGTGTGTATAACAACATCTTTCTCATTGACTATAACAGAGTCTATATCAGTGTCTATAACAGCATCTATATCAGTTTCTCTGACAGATTCTATATCAGTGAATATGACAGCATCTATATCAATGTCGATAACAGCATCTGTATCAGTGTCTAGAACCACAACGATTTCAGTGTCTTTAAAAACGTCCCTGTCATTGTGTATAACAGCATCTTTATCGGTGTCTATAACAGCAACTATATCAGTGTCTTTAACAGCATCTCTATCAGTGACAATAACAGAATTTATATCAGTGTCTATAACAGCATCTTTATCATTGACAAGTACAGCATCTATATCAGTGTCTATAACAGTATCTATATCAGTGTCTATATCAGCATTTGTATCAGTGTCTATAACAGCATCTATATCAGTGTGTATAACAGCATCAATTTCAGTATTTATAACAGTATCAATATCAGTGTCTATAACAGCATCTGTATCAGTGTTGATAACAGCATCTATATCAGTGTCTTCAACAGCATTTATATCAGTGGCTACAACAGCATCTCTCTCAGTGTCTATAACAGCATCTGTATCAGTTTCTATAACAGCATCTGTATCAGTTTCTATAACAGCATCTATACCAGTGTCTCTTACTGAATCTATATCAGGGTGTATAACAGCTTCTGTATCAGTGTCTATAACAGCATCAATATCAGTCACTATAACAGAATCTATATCAGTGTGTATAACAGCATCTTTCTCATTGACTATAACAGAGTCTATATCAGTGTCTATAACAGCATCTATATCAGTTTCTCTTACAGATTCTATATCAGTGTATATGACAGCATCTATATCAATGTCTATAACAGCATCTATATCAGTGTGTGTAACAGCATTTATATCAGTGTATATATCAGCATCTATATCAGTGTGTATAACAGCATCAATTTCAGTATTTATAACAGTATCTATATCAGTGTCTATAACAGCATCCGTATCACTATCTGTAACATCATCTTTATCAGTGTCGATAATAGCATCTATATCAGTGTCTATAACAGCATCTGCATCTGTTTCTTTAACAGCATCTATATCAGTGTCTCTTACAGAATCTATATCAGGGTGTATAACAGCTTCTGTATCAGTGTCTATAATAGCATCAATATGAGTGACTATAACAGAATCTATATCAGTGTGTATAACAGCATCTTTATCATTGACTATAACAGAGTCTATATCAGTGTATATGACAGCATCTATGTCAGTGTCTATATCAGCATCTATATCAGTGTGTATAACAGCATCTCTGTCAGTGACTATAACAACATCTATATCAGTGTCTATAACAGTATCTGTATCAGTGTCTACAACAGCATCTATTTCAATGTGTATAACTGCATATATGTTACTGTCCATAACATCATCTATATCAGTGTCTATAACAGTATCTATATCAGTGTCTGTAACAGTATCTATATCAGTGTCTTCAACAGCATCTGTATCAGTGTGTATAACAGCATCTGTATCAGTATCTGTAACAGCATTTATATCAGTGTCTAGAACAGCATCGAGATCAGTGTCTTCCACAGCATCTACGTCAGTGTCTATAACAGCATCTATATCAGTGTCTATAACAGCATCTATATCAGTGTGTATAACAGCATCAATATCAGCATTTATAACAGTATTTATATCAGTGTCTATAACAGCATCTATATCAGTGTTTTCAACAGCAGCTATATCAGTGTGTGTAACAGAATTTATATCATTGTATATATGAGCATCTATATCAGTGCATATAACAGCATCAATTTCAGTATTTATAACAGTATCTATATCAGTGTTTATAACAGCATCTGTATCACTATCTGTCACAGCATCTGTATCAGTGTCAATAACAGCATCTATATCAGTGTGTTCAATAGCATTTATATCAGTGGATATAACAGCATCTCTCTCAGTGTCTATAACAGCATCTGTATCACTGTCGTCAACAGCATGTATGCCAGTGTGTATAACAGCATCTGTATCAGTTTCTATAACAGCATCTATACCAGTGTCTCTTACAGAATCTATATCAGGGTGTATAACAGCTTCTGTATCAGTGTCTATAACAGCATCAATATCAGTGACTATAACAGAATCTATATCAGTGTGTATAACAGCATCTTTCTCATTGACTATAACAGAGTCTATATCAGTGTTTATAACAGCATCTATATCAGATTCTCTTACAGATTCTATATCAGTGTATATGACAGCATCTATATCAGTGTCTATAACAGCATCGATATCAAAGGCTGTAACAGCATCTATATCAGTGTCTCGAACCACACCGATATCAGTGTCTTTAAAAACGTCCCTGTCATTGTGTATAACAGCATCTTTATCGGTGTCTATAACAGCAACTACATCAGTGTGTGTAACAGCATCAATATCAGTGTCGAGAACAGCATCTTTATCATTGACAAGTACAGCATCTCTATCAGTGTCTATAACAGTATCTATATCAGTGTCTATATCAGCATTTGTATCAGTGTCTATATCAGCATTTGTATCAGTGTCTATAACAGCATCTATATCAGTGTGTATAACAGCATGAATTTCAGTATTTATAACAGTATCTATATCAGTGTTTATAACAGCATCCGTATCACTAACTGTGACAGCATCTGTATCAGTGTTGATAACAGCATCTATATCAGTGTCTTCAACAGCATTTATATCACTGGATATAACAGCATCTCTCTCAGTGTCTATAACAGCATCGATATCAGTGTCTATAACAGCATCTTTATCATTGTCACTAAAAGCATCTATATCAGTGTGTATAACAGCATCTATATCAGGGTATATAACAGCATCTATATCAGCGTCTATAACAGCATCGATGTCTGTGTCTCTAAAAGCATATATGTCAGTGACTATAACAGCATCTATATCAATGTGTATAACAGCATCCAAATCAGTGTCTATATCAGCATCTATATCAGTGTCTATAACAGCATCTATATCAATGTGTATAACAGCATCTACGTCAGTGTCTATAACAGCGTCTATATCAGTTTCTGTAACAGCATCTGTATCAGTATCTGGAACAGCATCTAGATCAGTGCGTACAACAGCATCTGTATCAGTGTCTGTAACAGCATTTATATCAATGTGTATAACAGCAACCAAATCAGTGTCTCTATCAGCATCTATATCAGTGTCTATAACAGCATCGATATCAAAGGCTGTAACAGCATCTATATCAGTGTCTAGAACCACACCGATATCAGTGTCTTTAAAAACATCCCTGTCATTGTGTATAACAGCATCTTTATCGGTGTCTATAACAGCAACTATATCAGTGTCTTTAACAGCATCTCTATCGGTGACTATAACAGAATCTATATCAGTGTCTATAACAGCATCTTTATCATTGACAAGAACAGCATCTATATCAGTGTCTATGACAGCATCTCTATCAGTGTCTATAACAGTCTCTATATCAGTGTGTGTAACAGCATTTATGTCAGTGTATATATCTGCATCTATATCAGTGTGTATAACAGCATCAATTTCAGTATTTATAACAGTATCTATATCAGTGTCTATAACAGCATCCGTATCACTATCTGTAACAGCATCCGTATCAGTGTCGATAACAGCATCTATATCACTGTCTTCAACAGCATTTAAAGCAGTGGCTATAACAGCATGTATACCAGTGTGTAAAACAACATATATATCAGTGTCTGTAACAGCATCTATATCAGTGTCTATAACAGCATTGATGTCTGTGTCTCTGAAAGCATATATGTCAGTGACTATAACAGCATCTATATCAATGTCTGTAACAGCATCTTTATCAGTGTCTATAACAGCATCTATATCAGTGTGTGTAACAGCATTTATATCAGTGTATATATCAGCATCTATATCAGTGTGTATAACAGCATCAATTTCAGTATTTATAACAGTATCTATATCAGTGTCTATAACAGCATCCGTATCACTATCTGTAACAGCATCCGTATCAGTGTCGATAACAGCATCTATATCACTGTCTTCAACAGCATTTAAAGCAGTGGCTATAACAGCATGTATACCAGTGTGTAAAACAACATATATATCAGTGTCTGTAACAGCATCTATATCAGTGTCTAATACAGCATCTGTATCTGTTTCTTTAACAGCATCTATATCAGTGTCTCTTACTGAATCTATATCAGGGTGTATAACAGCTTCTGTATCCGTCTCTATAACAGCATCAATATCAGTGACTATAACAGAATCTATATCAGTGTATATGACAGCATCAATGTCAGTGTCTATATCAGCATCTATATCAGTGTGTATAACAGCATCTATATCAGTGACTTTAACAGCATCTATATCAGTGTCTATAACAGCATCTATATCAGTGTCTGTAACTGCAACGATGTCTGTGTCTCTAAAAGCATATATGTCAGTGACTATAACAGCATCCAAATCAGTGTCTACAACAGCATCTATATCAGTGTCTATAACAGCGTCTATATCAGTTTCTGTAACAGCATCTGTATCAGTATCTGTAACAGCATCTAGATCTGTGTGTACAACAGCATCTGTATCAGTGTCTGTAACAGCATTTATATCAGTGTCTAAAGCAGCATCTATATCAGTGTCTACAACAGCATCTATGTCATTGACTTTAACATCATCTATATCAGTGTCTATAACAGCATCAATTTCAGTATTTACAACAGTATCTATATCAGTGTCTATAACAGCATCCGTATCACTATCTGTAACAGCATCTGTATCACTGTCGACAACAGCATCTCTCTCAGTGTCTATAACAGCATCTGTATCAGTTTCTATAACGGCATCTGTATCAGTTTCTATAACAGCATCTATACCACTGTCTCTTACAGAATCTATATCAGAGTGTATAACAGCTTCTGTATCAGTGTCTATAACAGCATCAATATCAGTCACTATAACAGAATCTATATCAGTGTGTATAACAGCATCTTTCTCATTGACTATAACAGAGTCTATATCAGTGTATACGACAGCATCTATATCAATGTCTATAACAGCATCTATACCAGTGTTTGTAACAGCATCTTTATCAGTGTCTATAACAGTATCTATATCAATGTGTGTAACAGCATTTATATCTGTGTATATATCTGCATCTATATCAGTGTCTATAACAGCATCTGTATCAGTGTGTGTAACAGCATTTATATCAGTGTATATATCAGCATCTATATCAGTGTGTCTAACAGCATCAATTTCAGTATTTATAACAGTATCTATATCAGTGTCTATAACAGCATCTCTATCAGTGTCTATAACAGCATCCGTATCACTATCTGTAACAGCATCTGTATCAGTGTTGATAACAGCATCTATATCACTGTCTTCAACAGCATTTATATCAGTGGCTATAACAGCATGTATCCCAGTGTGTATAACAACATATATATCAGTGTCTATAACAGCATCTGTATCAGTTTCTATAACAGCATCTATACAAGTGTCTCTTACAGAATCTATATCAGGGTGTATAACAGCTTCTGTATCCGTGTCTATAACAGCATCAATATGAGTGACTATAACAGAATCTATATCAGTGTGTATAACAGCATGTTTATCATTGACTATAACAGAGTCTATATCAGTGTATATGACAGCATCTATGTCAGTGTCTATATCAGCTTCTATGTCAGTGTGTATAACAGCATCTATATCAGTGACTATAACAACATCTATATCAGTGTGTATGACAGCATCTATATCAGTGACTTTAACAGCATCTATATCAGCGTCTATACCAGCATCTATATCAGTGTCTATAACAGCATCTATATCAGTGTCTATAACAGCATCCAAATCAGTGTCTATAACAGCATCTACGTCAGTGTCTATAACAGCATCTATATCAGTGTCTGTAACAGCATCTAGATCGGTGTGTACAACAGCATCTGTATCAGTGTCTGTAACAGCATTTATATCAGTGTCTATAACAGCATCTATATCAGTGTGTACAACAGCATCTGTATCAGTGTCTCTAACAGCATCTATATCAGTGTCTTCAACAGCATCTCTATCAGTGAGTATAACAGAATCTATATCAATGTCTATAACAGCATCTTTATCATTGACAAGAACAGCATCTATATCAGTGTCTATAACAGTATCTCTATCAATGTCTATATCATCATTTGTATCAGTGTCTATAACAGCATATATATCAGTGTCTATATCAGCATCTATATCAGTGTGTATAACAGCATCAATTTCAGTATTTATAACAGTATCTATATCGGTGTCTATAACAGCATCCGTATCACTATCTGTAACAGCATCTGTATCAGTGTCGATAACAGCATCTATATCAGTGTCTATAACAGCATCTTTATCATTGACAAGAACAGCATCTGTATCATTGTCGATAACAGCATCTCTCTCAGTGTCTATAACAGTATCTATATCAGTGTGTATAACAGCATCGATGTCTGTGTCTCTAAAAGCATATATGTCAGTGACTATAACAGCAACTATATCAATGTCTGTGACAGGATCCAAGTCAGTGTCTATATCAGCATCTATATCAGTGTCTATAACAGCATCTATATCAATGTGTATAATAGCTTCTATATCAGTTTCTGTAACAGCATCTGTATCAGTATCTGTAACAGCATCTAAATCAGTGCGTACAACAGCATCTGTATCAGTGTCTGTAACAGCATTTATATCAATGTGTATAACAGCATTCAAATCAGTGTCTCTATCAGCATCTATATCAGTGTCTATAACAGCATCTATATGAAAGGCTATAACAGCATCTATATTAGTGTCTAGAACCACACCGATATCAGTGTCTTTAAAAACATCCCTGTCATTGTGTATAACAGCATCTTTATCGGTGTCTATAACAGCAACTATGTCAGTGTCTTTAACAGCATCTCTATCAGTGACAATAACAGAATTTATATCAGTGTCTATAACAGCATCTTTATCATTGACAAGTACAGCATCTATATCAGTGTCTATAACAGTATCTCTATCAGTGTCTATAACAGTATCTATATCAGTGTCTATATCAGCATTTGTATCAGTGTCTATAACAGCATATATATCAGTGTCTATAACAGCATCTATATCAGTGTGTAGAACAGCATCAATTTCAGTATTTATAACAGTATCAATATCAGTGTCTATAACAGCATCTATATCAGTGTCGATAACAGCATCTATATCAGTGTCTTCAACAGCATTTATATCAGTGTCTATACCAGCATCTGTATCAGTTTCTATAACAGCATCTGTATCAGTTTCTATAACAGCATCTATATCAGTGACTATAACAGAATCTATATCAGTTTCTCTTACAGATTCTATATCAGTGTATATGACAGCATCTATATCAATGTCTATAACAGCATCTGTATCAGTGTGTGTAACAGCATCTCTATCAGTGTCTATAACAGTATCTATATCAATGTGTGTAACAGCATTTATATCAGTGTATATATCAGCATCGATATCAGTGTGAATAACAGCATCAATTTCAGTATTTATAACAGTATCTATATCAGTGTCTATGACAGCATCCGTATCAGTATCTGTAACAACATCTGTATCAGTGTCGATAACAGCATCTATATCACTGTCTTCAACAGCATTTATACCAGTGGCTATAACAGCATGTATACCAGTGTGTATAACAACATATATATCAGTGTCTATAACAGCATCTATATCAGTGTCTATAACAGCATGTGTATCAGTTTCTATAACAGCATCTATACCAGTTTCTCTTACAGAATCCATATCAGGGTTTATAACTGCTTCTGTATCCGTGTCTATAACAGCATCAATATCAGTGACTATAACAGAATCTATATCAGTGTGTATAACAGCATCTTTAACATTGACTATAACAGAGTCTATATCAGTGTTTATGACAGCATCTATGTCAGTGTCTATATCAGCATCTATATCAGTGTGTATAACAGCATCTATATCAGTGACTATAACAACATCTATATCAGTGTGTATGACAGCATCTATATCAGTGTGTATGACAGCATCTATATCAGTGACTTTAACAGCATCTATATCAGTGTCTATAACAGCATCTATATCAGGGTGTATAACAGCATCAATATCAGTGTGTCTAACAGCATTTATATCAGTTTCGGTAACAGCATCTATATCAGTGTCTTCAACAGCATCTATATCAGTGTCTATAACAGTATTTATATCAGTGTCTATAACAGCATCTATATCAGTGTCTACAACAGCATCTGTATCAGTGTGTATAACAGCATCTCAAGCAGCGTTTGTAACAGCATCTTTTGTCAGTATCTTCAACAGCATCTATTTCAATGTGTATAACTGCATCTATGTTAGTGTCCAGAAAATCATCTATATCAGTGTCTATAACAGTATCTATATCAGTGTCTTCAACAGCATCTGTATCAGTGTGTATAACAGCATCTGTATCAGTATCTGTAACAGCATTTATATCAGTGTCTGGAACAGCATCTATATCAGTGTCTTCCACAACATCTACGTCAGTGTCTATAACAGCATCTATATCAGTGTCTATTACAGCATCTTTCTCAGTGTGAATAACAGCATCAATATCAGCATTTATAACAGTTTTTATATCAGTGTCTATAACAGCATCCGTATCAGTATCAGGAACAGCATTTATATCAGTGTCTATAACAGCATCTATATCAGTGTGTGTAACAGCATTTATATCAGTGTATATATCAGCATCTATATCAGTGTCTATAACAGCATATATATCAGTGTATATATCAGCATCTATATCAGTGTGTATAACAGCATCAATTTCAGTAATTATAACAGTATCTATATCTGTGTCTATAACAGCATCCGTATCACTATCTGTAACAGCATCTGTATCAGTGTCGATAACAGCATCTATATCACTGTCTTCAATAGCATTTATATCAGTGGATATAACAGCATCTCTCTCAGTGTCTGTAACAGCATCTGTATCAGTTTCTATAACAGCATCTGTATCAGTTTCTATAACAGCAACTATACCAGTGTCTCTTACAGAATCTATATCAGGGTGTATAACAGCTTCTGTATCAGTGTCTATAACAGCATCAATATCAGTGACTTTCACAGAATCTATATCAGTGTGTATAACAACATCTTTCTCATTGACTATAACAGAGTCTATATCAGTGTCTATAACAGCATCTATATCAGTTTCTCTGACAGATTCTATATCAGTGAATATGACAGCATCTATATCAATGTCGATAACAGCATCTGTATCAGTGTCTAGAACCACAACGATATCAGTGTCTTTAAAAACGTCCCTGTCATTGTGTATAACAGCATCTTTATCGGTGTCTATAACAGCAACTATATCAGTGTCTTTAACAGCATCTCTATCAGTGACAATAACAGAATTTATATCAGTGTCTATAACAGCATCTTTATCATTGACAAGTACAGCATCTATATCAGTGTCTATAACAGTATCTATATCAGTGTCTATATCAGCATTTGTATCAGTGTCTATAACAGCATCTATATCAGTGTGTATAACAGCATCAATTTCAGTATTTATAACAGTATCAATATCAGTGTCTATAACAGCATCTGTATCAGTGTTGATAACAGCATCTATATCAGTGTCTTCAACAGCATTTATATCAGTGGCTACAACAGCATCTCTCTCAGTGTCTATAACAGCATCTGTATCAGTTTCTATAACAGCATCTGTATCAGTTTCTATAACAGCATCTATACCAGTGTCTCTTACTGAATCTATATCAGGGTGTATAACAGCTTCTGTATCAGTGTCTATAACAGCATCAATATCAGTCACTATAACAGAATCTATATCAGTGTGTATAACAGCATCTTTCTCATTGACTATAACAGAGTCTATATCAGTGTCTATAACAGCATCTATATCAGTTTCTCTTACAGATTCTATATCAGTGTATATGACAGCATCTATATCAATGTCTATAACAGCATCTATATCAGTGTGTGTAACAGCATTTATATCAGTGTATATATCAGCATCTATATCAGTGTGTATAACAGCATCAATTTCAGTATTTATAACAGTATCTATATCAGTGTCTATAACAGCATCCGTATCACTATCTGTAACATCATCTTTATCAGTGTCGATAATAGCATCTATATCAGTGTCTATAACAGCATCTGCATCTGTTTCTTTAACAGCATCTATATCAGTGTCTCTTACAGAATCTATATCAGGGTGTATAACAGCTTCTGTATCAGTGTCTATAATAGCATCAATATGAGTGACTATAACAGAATCTATATCAGTGTGTATAACAGCATCTTTATCATTGACTATAACAGAGTCTATATCAGTGTATATGACAGCATCTATGTCAGTGTCTATATCAGCATCTATATCAGTGTGTATAACAGCATCTCTGTCAGTGACTATAACAACATCTATATCAGTGTCTATAACAGTATCTGTATCAGTGTCTACAACAGCATCTATTTCAATGTGTATAACTGCATATATGTTACTGTCCATAACATCATCTATATCAGTGTCTATAACAGTATCTATATCAGTGTCTGTAACAGTATCTATATCAGTGTCTTCAACAGCATCTGTATCAGTGTGTATAACAGCATCTGTATCAGTATCTGTAACAGCATTTATATCAGTGTCTAGAACAGCATCGAGATCAGTGTCTTCCACAGCATCTACGTCAGTGTCTATAACAGCATCTATATCAGTGTCTATAACAGCATCTATATCAGTGTGTATAACAGCATCAATATCAGCATTTATAACAGTATTTATATCAGTGTCTATAACAGCATCTATATCAGTGTTTTCAACAGCAGCTATATCAGTGTGTGTAACAGAATTTATATCATTGTATATATGAGCATCTATATCAGTGCATATAACAGCATCAATTTCAGTATTTATAACAGTATCTATATCAGTGTTTATAACAGCATCTGTATCACTATCTGTCACAGCATCTGTATCAGTGTCAATAACAGCATCTATATCAGTGTGTTCAATAGCATTTATATCAGTGGATATAACAGCATCTCTCTCAGTGTCTATAACAGCATCTGTATCACTGTCGTCAACAGCATGTATGCCAGTGTGTATAACAGCATCTGTATCAGTTTCTATAACAGCATCTATACCAGTGTCTCTTACAGAATCTATATCAGGGTGTATAACAGCTTCTGTATCAGTGTCTATAACAGCATCAATATCAGTGACTATAACAGAATCTATATCAGTGTGTATAACAGCATCTTTCTCATTGACTATAACAGAGTCTATATCAGTGTTTATAACAGCATCTATATCAGATTCTCTTACAGATTCTATATCAGTGTATATGACAGCATCTATATCAGTGTCTATAACAGCATCGATATCAAAGGCTGTAACAGCATCTATATCAGTGTCTCGAACCACACCGATATCAGTGTCTTTAAAAACGTCCCTGTCATTGTGTATAACAGCATCTTTATCGGTGTCTATAACAGCAACTACATCAGTGTGTGTAACAGCATCAATATCAGTGTCGAGAACAGCATCTTTATCATTGACAAGTACAGCATCTCTATCAGTGTCTATAACAGTATCTATATCAGTGTCTATATCAGCATTTGTATCAGTGTCTATATCAGCATTTGTATCAGTGTCTATAACAGCATCTATATCAGTGTGTATAACAGCATGAATTTCAGTATTTATAACAGTATCTATATCAGTGTTTATAACAGCATCCGTATCACTAACTGTGACAGCATCTGTATCAGTGTTGATAACAGCATCTATATCAGTGTCTTCAACAGCATTTATATCACTGGATATAACAGCATCTCTCTCAGTGTCTATAACAGCATCGATATCAGTGTCTATAACAGCATCTTTATCATTGTCACTAAAAGCATCTATATCAGTGTGTATAACAGCATCTATATCAGGGTATATAACAGCATCTATATCAGCGTCTATAACAGCATCGATGTCTGTGTCTCTAAAAGCATATATGTCAGTGACTATAACAGCATCTATATCAATGTGTATAACAGCATCCAAATCAGTGTCTATATCAGCATCTATATCAGTGTCTATAACAGCATCTATATCAATGTGTATAACAGCATCTACGTCAGTGTCTATAACAGCGTCTATATCAGTTTCTGTAACAGCATCTGTATCAGTATCTGGAACAGCATCTAGATCAGTGCGTACAACAGCATCTGTATCAGTGTCTGTAACAGCATTTATATCAATGTGTATAACAGCAACCAAATCAGTGTCTCTATCAGCATCTATATCAGTGTCTATAACAGCATCGATATCAAAGGCTGTAACAGCATCTATATCAGTGTCTAGAACCACACCGATATCAGTGTCTTTAAAAACATCCCTGTCATTGTGTATAACAGCATCTTTATCGGTGTCTATAACAGCAACTATATCAGTGTCTTTAACAGCATCTCTATCGGTGACTATAACAGAATCTATATCAGTGTCTATAACAGCATCTTTATCATTGACAAGAACAGCATCTATATCAGTGTCTATGACAGCATCTCTATCAGTGTCTATAACAGTCTCTATATCAGTGTGTGTAACAGCATTTATGTCAGTGTATATATCTGCATCTATATCAGTGTGTATAACAGCATCAATTTCAGTATTTATAACAGTATCTATATCAGTGTCTATAACAGCATCCGTATCACTATCTGTAACAGCATCCGTATCAGTGTCGATAACAGCATCTATATCACTGTCTTCAACAGCATTTAAAGCAGTGGCTATAACAGCATGTATACCAGTGTGTAAAACAACATATATATCAGTGTCTGTAACAGCATCTATATCAGTGTCTAATACAGCATCTGTATCTGTTTCTTTAACAGCATCTATATCAGTGTCTCTTACTGAATCTATATCAGGGTGTATAACAGCTTCTGTATCCGTCTCTATAACAGCATCAATATCAGTGACTATAACAGAATCTATATCAGTGTATATGACAGCATCAATGTCAGTGTCTATATCAGCATCTATATCAGTGTGTATAACAGCATCTATATCAGTGACTTTAACAGCATCTATATCAGTGTCTATAACAGCATCTATATCAGTGTCTGTAACTGCAACGATGTCTGTGTCTCTAAAAGCATATATGTCAGTGACTATAACAGCATCCAAATCAGTGTCTACAACAGCATCTATATCAGTGTCTATAACAGCGTCTATATCAGTTTCTGTAACAGCATCTGTATCAGTATCTGTAACAGCATCTAGATCTGTGTGTACAACAGCATCTGTATCAGTGTCTGTAACAGCATTTATATCAGTGTCTAAAGCAGCATCTATATCAGTGTCTACAACAGCATCTATGTCATTGACTTTAACATCATCTATATCAGTGTCTATAACAGCATCCAAATCAGTGTCTCTATCAGCATCTATATCAGTGTCTATAACAGCATCTATATGAAAGGCTATAACAGCATCTATATCAGTGTCTAGAACCACACCGATATCAGTGTCTTTAAAAACATCCCTGTCATTGTGTATAACAGCATCTTTATCGGTGTCTATAACAGCAACTATATCAGTGTCTTTAACAGCATCTCTATCAGTGACTATAACAGAATATATATCAGTGTGTATAACAGCATCTTGATCTTTGACAAGAACAGCATCTATATCAGTGTCTATAACAGCATCTCTATCAGTGTCTATAACAGTATCTATATCAATGTGTGTAACAGCATTTATATCTGTGTATATATCTGCATCTATATCAGTGTCTATAACAGCATCTGTATCAGTGTGTGTAACAGCATTTATATCAGTGTATATATCAGCATCTATATCAGTGTGTCTAACAGCATCAATTTCAGTATTTATAACAGTATCTATATCAGTGTCTATAACAGCATCTCTATCAGTGTCTATAACAGCATCTATATCACTATCTGTAACAGCATCTGTATCAGTGTTGATAACAGCATCTATATCACTGTCTTCAACAGCATTTATATCAGTGTCTATAACAGCATCTGTATCAGTTTCTATAACAGCATCTATACCAGTGTCTCTTACAGAATCTATACCAGTGTGTATAACAACATATATATCAGTGTCTATAACAGCATCTATATCAGTGTCTATAACAGCATCTGTATCAGTTTCTATAACAGCATCTATACCAGTGTCTCTTACAGTATCTATATCAGGGTGTATAACAGCTTCTGTATCCGTGTCTATAACAGCATCAATATGAGTGACTATAACAGAATCTATATCAGTGTGTATAACAGCATGTTTATCATTGACTATAACAGAGTCTATATCAGTGTATATGACAGCATCTATGTCAGTGTCTATATCAGCATCTATGTCAGTGTGTATAACAGCATCTATATCAGTGACTATAACAACATCTATATCAGTGTGTATGACAGCATCTATATCAGTGACTTTAACAGCATCTATATCAGCGTCTATAACAGTATCTATATCAGTGTCAATAACAGCATCTACGTCAGTGTCTATAACAGCATCTATATCAGTGTCTGTAACAGCAACTGTATCAGTATCTGTAACCGCATCTAGATCAGTTTGTACAACAGCATCTGTATCAGTGTGTGTAACAGCATTTATATCAGAGTCTATTACAGCATCTGTATCAGTGTCTACAAAAGCATTCAAATCAGTGTCTCTATCAGCATCTATAACAGTGTCTATAACAGCATCTATATGAAACGCTATAACAGCATCTATATCAGTGTCTAGAACCACACCGATATCAGTGTCTTTAAAAACATCCCTGTCATTGTGTATAACAGCATCTTTATCGGTGTCTATAACAGCAACTATATCAGTGTCTTTAACAGCATCTCTATCAGTGACTATAACAAAATCTATATCAGTGTCTATAACAGCATCTTTATCATTGACAAGAACAGCATCTATATCAGTGTCTATGACAGCATCTCTATCAGTGTCTATAACAGTATCTATATCAGTGTGTGTAACAGCATTTATATCAGTCTATATATCAGCATCTATATCAGTGTCTGTAACAGCATCTATATCAGTGTGTATAACAGCATCAATTTCAGTATTTAAAACAGTATCTATATCAGTGTCTATAACAGCATCCGTATCACTATCTGTAACAGCATCTGTATCAGTGTTGATAACAGCATCTATATCAGTGTCTTCAACAGCATTTATATCAGTGGCTATAACAGCATCTCTCTCAGTGTCTATAACAGCATCTATACCAGTGTCTGTAACAGCATCTTTATCAGTGTCTATAACAGCATCTATATCCGTGTCTATAACAGCATCTATATCAGTGTGTGTAACAGCATTTATATCAGTGTATATATCAGCATCTATATCAGTGTGTATAACAGCATCAATTTCAGTATTTATAACAGTATCTATATCAGTGTCTATAACAGCATCCGTATCACTATCTGTAACAGCATCTGTATCAGTGTCGATAACAGCATCTGTATCACTGTCGTCAACAGCATGTATGCCAGTGTGTATAACAGCATCTGTATCAGTTTCTATAACAGCATCTATACCAGTGTCTCTTACAGAATCTATATCAGGGTGTATAACTGCTTCTGTATCAGTGTCTATAACAGCATCAATATCAGTGTCTATATCAGCATTTTTATCAGTGTCTATAACAGTATCTATATCAGTGTCTATATCAGCATTTTTATCAGTGTCTATAACAGCCTATATATCAGTGTCTGTAACAGCATCTATATCAGTGTGTATAACAGCATCAATTTCAGTATTTACAACAGTATCTATATCAGTGTCTATAACAGCATCCGTATCACTATCTGTAACAGCATCTGTATCAGTGTCGACAACAGCATCTCTCTCAGTGTCTATAACAGCATCTGTATCAGTTTCTATAACGGCATCTGTATCAGTTTCTATAACAGCATCTATACCACTGTCTCTTACAGAATCTATATCAGGGTGTATAACAGCTTCTGTATCAGTGTCTAAAACAGCATCAATATCAGTGACTATAACAGAATCTATATCAGTGTGTATAACAGCATCTTTAACTTTGACTATAACAGAGTCTACATCAGTGTTTATGACAGCATCTATGTCAGTGTCTATATCAGCATCTATATCAGTGTGTATAACAGCATCTATATCAGTGACTATAACAACATCTATATCAGTGTGTATAACAGCATCTATATCAGTGACTATAACAACATTTATATCAGTGTGTATGACAGCATCTATATCAGTGACTTTAACAGCATCTATATCAGTGTCTATAACAGTATCTATATCAGTGTCTATAACAGCATCGATGTCTGTGTCTCTAAAATCATATATGTCAGTGACTATAACAGCATCTATATCAATGTCTATAACAGCATCCAAATCAGTGTCTATATCAGCCTCTATATCAGTGTGTATAACAGCATTTATATCAGTGTCTATAACAGCATCTACATCAGTGTGTACAACAGCATCTGTATCAGTGTCTGTAACAGCATCTATATCAGTGTCTTTAACAGCATCTCTATCAGTGAGTATAACAGAATCTATATCAGTGTCTGTAACAGCATCTTTATCATTGACAAGAACAGCATCTATATCAGTGTCTATGACAGCATCTCTATCAGTGTCTATAACAGTATCTATATCAGTGTCTATATCAGCATTTGTATCAGTGTCTATAACTGCATACATATCAGTGTCTATATCAGTGTCTATATCAGTGTGTATAACAGCATCAATTTCAGTATTTATAACAGTATCTATATCAGTGTCTATAACAGCATCCGTATCACTATCTGTAACAGCATCTGTATCAGTGTCGATAACAGCATCTATATCAGTGTCTTCAACAGCATTTCGATCAGTGGCTATATCAGCATCTCTCTCAGTGTCTATAACAGCATCTGTATCAGTTTCTATAACAGCATCTATACCAGTGTCTCTTACAGAATCTATATCAGGGTTTATAACAGCTTCTGTATCAATGTCTATAACAGCATCAATATCAGTGACTATAACAGAATCTCTCTCAGTGTGTATAACAGCATCTTTCTCATTGACTATAACAGAGTCTATATCAGTGTCTATAACAGCATCTGTATCCTTATCTGTAACAGTATCTATATCAGTGTCGAAAACAGCATCTGTATCAATATCTGTTACAGCATTTATATCAGTGTGTATAACAGCATCTTTATCTGTGTGTATAACAGCATCTATATCAGTGTCTATAACAGCATCTGTATCAGTGTCTATTAAAGCATCTTTATCAGTGTGTATAACAGCATCTCTATCAGTGTCCATTAAAGCATCTTTATCAGTGTGTATAACAGCATATATATCAGTGTCTATAACAGCATCTGTATCCTTATCTGTAACAGTATCTGTATCAGGGTCTATAACAGCATCTGTATCAGTATCTGTAACAGCATTTATATCAGTGTGTATAACAGCATCTTTATCTGTGTGTATAACAGCATCTATATCAGTGTCTATAACAGCATCTGTATCTGTATCTGAAACAGCATTTACATCAGTGTGTATAACATCATCGATATCAGTGTCTATAACAGCATCTATATCAGTGTTTTCAACAGCATCTATATCAGTGTGTGTAACAGCATTGATATCATTGTATATATGAGCATCTATATCAGTGCATATAACAGCATCAATTTCAGTATTTATAACAGTATCTATATCAGTGTTTATAACAGCATCTGTATCACTATCTGTCACAGCATCTGTATCAGTGTCGATAACAGCATCTGTATCACTGTCGTCAACAGCATGTATGCCAGTGTGTATAACAGCATCTGTATCAGTTTCTATAACAGCATCTATACCAGTGTCTCTTACAGAATCTATATCAGGGTGTATAACTGCTTCTGTATCAGTGTCTATAACAGCATCAATATCAGTGTCTATATCAGCATTTTTATCAGTGTCTATAACAGTATCTATATCAGTGTCTATATCAGCATTTTTATCAGTGTCTATAACAGCCTATATATCAGTGTCTGTAACAGCATCTATATGAGTGTGTATAACAGCATCAATTTCAGTATTTACAACAGTCTCTATATCAGTGTCTATAACAGCATCCGTATCACTATCTGTAACAGCATCTGTATCAGTGTCGACAACAGCATCTCTCTCAGTGTCTATAACAGCATCTGTATCAGTTTCTATAACGGCATCTGTATCAGTTTCTATAACAGCATCTATACCACTGTCTCTTACAGAATCTATATCAGGGTGTATAACAGCTTCTGTATCAGTGTCTAAAACAGCATCAATATCAGTGACTATAACAGAATCTATATCAGTGTGTATAACAGCATCTTTAACTTTGACTATAACAGAGTCTATATCAGTGTTTATGACAGCATCTATGTCAGTGTCTATATCAGCATCTATATCAGTGTGTATAACAGCATCTATATCAGTGACTATAACAACATCTATATCAGTGTGTATAACAGCATCTATATCAGTGACTATAACAACATTTATATCAGTGTGTATGACAGCATCTATATCAGTGACTTTAACAGCATCTATATCAGTGTCTATAACAGTTTCTATATCAGTGTCTATAACAGCATCGATGTCTGTGTCTCTAAAATCATATATGTCAGTGACTATAACAGCATCTATATCAATGTCTATAACAGCATCCAAATCAGTGTCTATATCAGCCTCTATATCAGTGTGTATAACAGCATTTATATCAGTGTCTATAACAGCATCTACATCAGTGTGTACAACAGCATCTGTATCAGTGTCTGTAACAGCATCTATATCAGTGTCTTTAACAGCATCTCTATCAGTGAGTATAACAGAATCTATATCAGTGTCTGTAACAGCATCTTTATCATTGACAAGAACAGCATCTATATCAGTGTCTATGACAGCATCTCTATCAGTGTGTTCAATAGCATTTATATCAGTGGATATAACAGCATCTCTCTCAGTGTCTATAACAGCATCTGTATCACTGTCGTCAACAGCATGTATGCCAGTGTGTATAACAGCATCTGTATCAGTTTCTATAACAGCATCTATACCAGTGTCTCTTACAGAATCTATATCAGGGTGTATAACAGCTTCTGTATCAGTGTCTATAACAGCATCAATATCAGTGACTATAACAGAATCTATATCAGTGTGTATAACAGCATCTTTCTCATTGACTATAACAGAGTCTATATCAGTGTTTATAACAGCATCTATATCAGATTCTCTTACAGATTCTATATCAGTGTATATGACAGCATCTATATCAGTGTCTATAACAGCATCGATATCAAAGGCTGTAACAGCATCTATATCAGTGTCTCGAACCACACCGATATCAGTGTCTTTAAAAACGTCCCTGTCATTGTGTATAACAGCATCTTTATCGGTGTCTATAACAGCAACTACATCAGTGTGTGTAACAGCATCTATATCAGTGTGTATAACAGCATCTACATCAGTGTGTGTAACAGCATCTATATCAGTGTCGAGAACAGCATCTTTATCATTGACAAGTACAGCATCTATATCAGTGTCTATATCAGCATTTGTATCAGTGTCTATAACAGCATCTATATCAGTGTGTATAACAGCATCAATTTCAGTATTTATAACAGTATCTATATCAGTGTTTATAACAGCATCCGTATCACTAACTGTGACAGCATCTGTATCAGTGTTGATAACAGCATCTATATCAGTGTCTTCAACAGCATTTATATCAGTGGATATAACAGCATCTCTCTCTGTGTCTATAACAGCATCTATATCAGTGTCTATAACAGCATCTTTATCATTGTCACTAACAGCATCTATATCAGTGTGTATAACAGCATCTATATCAGGGTGTATAACAGCATCTATATCAGCGTCTATAACAGCATCGATGTCTGTGTCTCTAAAAGCATATATGTCAGTGACTATAACAGCATCTATATCAATGTGTATAACAGCATCCAAATCAGTGTCTATATCAGCATCTATATCAGTGTCTATAACAGCATCTATATCAATGTGTATAACAGCATCTACGTCAGTGTCTATAACAGCGTCTATATCAGTTTCTGTAACAGCATCTGTATCAGTATCTGGAACAGCATCTAGATCAGTGCGTACAACAGCATCTGTATCAGTGTCTGTAACAGCATTTATATCAATGTGTATAACAGCAACCAAATCAGTGTTTCTATCAGCATCTATATCAGTGTCTATAACAGCATCGATATCAAAGGCTGTAACAGCATCTATATCAGTGTCTAGAACCACACCGATATCAGTATCTTTAAAAACATCCCTGTCATTGTGTATAACAGCATCTTTATCGGTGTCTATAACAGCAACTATATCAGTGTCTTTAACAGCATCTATATCAGTGTCTATAACAGTATCTATATCAGTGTCTATAACAGCATCGATGTCTGTGTCTCTAAAATCATATATGTCAGTGACTATAACAGCATCTATATCAATGTCTATAACAGCATCCAAATCAGTGTCTATATCAGCCTCTATATCAGTGTGTATAACAGCATTTATATCAGTGTCTATAACAGCATCTACATCAGTGTGTACAACAGCATCTGTATCAGTGTCTGTAACAGCATCTACATCAGTGTCTTTAACAGCATCTCTATCAGTGAGTATAACAGAATCTATATCAGTGTCTGTAACAGCATCTTTATCATTGACAAGAACAGCATCTATATCAGTGTCTATGACAGCATCTCTATCAGTGTGTTCAATAGCATTTATATCAGTGGATATAACAGCATCTCTCTCAGTGTCTATAACAGCATCTGTATCACTGTCGTCAACAGCATGTATGCCAGTGTGTATAACAGCATCTGTATCAGTTTCTATAACAGCATCTATACCAGTGTCTCTTACAGAATCTATATCAGGGTGTATAACAGCTTCTGTATCAGTGTCTATAACAGCATCAATATCAGTGACTATAACAGAATCTATATCAGTGTGTATAACAGCATCTTTCTCATTGACTATAACAGAGTCTATATCAGTGTTTATAACAGCATCTATATCAGATTCTCTTACAGATTCTATATCAGTGTATATGACAGCATCTATATCAGTGTCTATAACAGCATCGATATCAAAGGCTGTAACAGCATCTATATCAGTGTCTCGAACCACACCGATATCAGTGTCTTTAAAAACGTCCCTGTCATTGTGTATAACAGCATCTTTATCGGTGTCTATAACAGCAACTACATCAGTGTGTGTAACAGCATCTATATCAGTGTGTATAACAGCATCTACATCAGTGTGTGTAACAGCATCTATATCAGTGTCGAGAACAGCATCTTTATCATTGACAAGTACAGCATCTATATCAGTGTCTATATCAGCATTTGTATCAGTGTCTATAACAGCATCTATATCAGTGTGTATAACAGCATCAATTTCAGTATTTATAACAGTATCTATATCAGTGTTTATAACAGCATCCGTATCACTAACTGTGACAGCATCTGTATCAGTGTTGATAACAGCATCTATATCAGTGTCTTCAACAGCATTTATATCAGTGGATATAACAGCATCTCTCTCTGTGTCTATAACAGCATCTATATCAGTGTCTATAACAGCATCTTTATCATTGTCACTAACAGCATCTATATCAGTGTGTATAACAGCATCTATATCAGGGTGTATAACAGCATCTATATCAGCGTCTATAACAGCATCGATGTCTGTGTCTCTAAAAGCATATATGTCAGTGACTATAACAGCATCTATATCAATGTGTATAACAGCATCCAAATCAGTGTCTATATCAGCATCTATATCAGTGTCTATAACAGCATCTATATCAATGTGTATAACAGCATCTACGTCAGTGTCTATAACAGCGTCTATATCAGTTTCTGTAACAGCATCTGTATCAGTATCTGGAACAGCATCTAGATCAGTGCGTACAACAGCATCTGTATCAGTGTCTGTAACAGCATTTATATCAATGTGTATAACAGCAACCAAATCAGTGTCTCTATCAGCATCTATATCAGTGTCTATAACAGCATCGATATCAAAGGCTGTAACAGCATCTATATCAGTGTCTAGAACCACACCGATATCAGTATCTTTAAAAACATCCCTGTCATTGTGTATAACAGCATCTTTATCGGTGTCTATAACAGCAACTATATCAGTGTCTTTAACAGCATCTCTATCGGTGACTATAACAGAATCTATATCAGTGTCTATAACAGCATCTTTATCATTGACAAGAACAGCATCTATATCAGTGTCTATGACAGCATCTCTATCAGTGTCTATGACAGCATCTCTATCAGTGTCTATAACAGTCTCTATATCAGTGTGTGTAACAGCATTTATGTCAGTGTATATATCTGCATCTATATCAGTGTCTATAACAGCATCTATATCAGTGTGTATAACAGCATCAATTTCAGTATTTATAACAGCATCTATGTCAGTGTCTATATCAGCACCTATATCAGTGTGTATAACAGCATCTACATCACTGACTATAACAACATCTATATCAGTGTGTAGGACAGCATCTATATCAGTGACTTTAACAGCATCTATATCAGTGTCTATAACAGTATCTATATCAGTGCCGATAACAGCATCTATATCAGTGTCTATAACAGCATTGATGTCTGTGTCTCTGAAAGCATATATGTCAGTGACTATAACAGCATCTATATCAATGTCTGTAACAGCATGTTTATCAGTGTCTATAACAGCATCTATATCAGTGTGTGTAACAGCATTTATATCAGTGTATATATCAGCATCTATATCAGTGTGTATAACAGCATCAATTTCAGTATTTATAACAGTATCTATATCAGTGTCTATAACAGCATCTGTATCAGTATCTGTAACAGCATTTATATCAGTGTCTATAACAGCATCTATATCAGTGTCTATTAAAGCATCTTTATCAGTGTGTATAACAGCATCTATATCAGTGTCTATAACAGCATCTGTGTCCTTATCTGTAACAGTATCTATATCAGTGTCTATTAAAGCATCTTTATCAGTGTGTATAACAGCATCTATATCAGTGTCTATAACAGCATCTGTGTCCTTATCTGTAACAGTATCTATATCAGTGTCTATAACAGCATCTGTATCAGTATCTGTAACAGCATTTATATCAGTGTGTATAACAGCATCAATATCAGTGTCTTCAACACCATCTATATCAGTGTCTATAACAATATATGTATACCAGTGTCTATAATAGCATCTATGTCAGTGTCTATAACAGCATCTGTATCAGTATCTGTAACAGCATCTAGATCAGTGTGTACAACAGCATCTGTATCAGTGTCTGTAACAGCATTTATATCAGTGTCTAAAGCAGCATCTATATCAGTGTCTACAACAGCATCTATGTCATTGACTTTAACATCATCTATATCAGTGTCTATAACAGCATCCAAATCAGTGTCTCTATCAGCATCTATATCAGTGTCCATAACAGCATCTATATGAAAGGCTATAACAGCATCTATATCAGTGTCTAGAACCACACCGATATCAGTGTCTTTAAAAACATCCCTGTCATTGTGTATAACAGCATCTTTATCGGTGTCTATAACAGCAACTATATCAGTGTCTTTAACAGCATCTCTATCAGTGACTATAACAGAATATATATCAGTGTGTATAACAGCATTTATATCTGTGTATATATCTGCATCTATATCAGTGTCTATAACAGCATCTCTATCAGTGTCTATAACAGTATCTATATCAATGTGTGTAACAGCATTTATATCTGTGTATATATCTGCATCTATATCAGTGTCTATAACAGCATCTGTATCAGTGTGTGTAACAGCATTTATATCAGTGTATATATCAGCATCTATATCAGTGTGTCTAACAGCATCAATTTCAGTATTTATAACAGTATCTATATCAGTGTCTATAACAGCATCTCTATCAGTGTCTACAACAGCATCTATATCACTATCTGTAACAGCATCTGTATCAGTGTTGATAACAGCATCTATATCACTGTCTTCAACAGCATTTATATCAGTGTCTATAACAGCATCTGTATCAGTTTCTATAACAGCATCTATACCAGTGTCTCTTACAGAATCTATACCAGTGTGTATAACAACATATATATCAGTGTCTATAACAGCATCTATATCAGTGTCTATAACAGCATCTGTATCAGTTTCTATAACAGCATCTATACCAGTGTCTCTTACAGTATCTATATCAGGGTGTATAACAGCTTCTGTATCCGTGTCTATAACAGCATCAATATGAGTGACTATAACAGAATCTATATCAGTGTGTATAACAGCATGTTTATCATTGACTATAACAGAGTCTATATCAGTGTATATGACAGCATCTATGTCAGTGTCTATATCAGCATCTATGTCAGTGTGTATAACAGCATCTATATCAGTGACTATAACAACATCTATATCAGTGTGTATGACAGCATCTATATCAGTGACTTTAACAGCATCTATATCAGCGTCTATAACAGTATCTATATCAGTGTCAATAACAGCATCTACGTCAGTGTCTATAACAGCATCTATATCAGTGTGTGTAACAGCATCTGTATCAGTATCTGTAACAGCATCTAGATCAGTTTGTACAACAGCATCTGCATCAGTGTGTGTAACAGCATTTATATCAGTGTCTATTACAGCATCTGTATCAGTGTCTACAAAAGCATTCAAATCAGTGTCTCTATCAGCATCTATATCAGTGTCTATAACAGCATCGATATCAAAGGCTATAACAGCATCTATATCAGTGTCTAGAACCACACCGATATCAGTGTCTTTAAAAACATCCCTGTCATTGTGTATGACAGCATCTTTATCGGTGTCTATAACAGCAACTATATCAGTGTCTTTAACAGCATCTCTATCAGTGACTATAACAAAATCTATATCAGTGTCTATAACAGCATCTTTATCATTGACAAGAACAGCATCTATATCAGTGTCTATAACAGTATCTATATCAGTGTGTGTAACAGCATTTATATCAGTCTATATATCTGCATCTATATCAGTGTCTGTAACAGCATCTATATCAGTGTGTATAACAGCATCAATTTCAGTATTTAAAACAGTATCTATATCAGTGTCTATAACAGCATCCGTATCACTATCTGTAACAGCATCTGTATCAGTGTTGATAACAGCATCTATATCAGTGTCTTCAACAGCATTTATATCAGTGGCTATAACAGCATCTCTCTCAGTGTCTATAACAGCATCTATACCAGTGTCTGTAACAGCATCTTTATCAGTGTCTATAACAGCATCTATATCCGTGTCTATAACAGCATCTATATCAGTGTGTGTAACAGCATTTATATCAGTGTATATATCAGCATCTATATCAGTGTGTATAACAGCATCAATTTCAGTATTTATAACAGTATCTATATCAGTGTCTATAACAGCATCCGTATCACTATCTGTAACAGCATCTGTATCAGTGTCGATAACAGCATCTGTATCACTGTCGTCAACAGCATGTATGCCAGTGTGTATAACAGCATCTGTATCAGTTTCTATAACAGCATCTATACCAGTGTCTCTTACAGAATCTATATCAGGGTGTATAACTGCTTCTGTATCAGTGTCTATAACAGCATCAATATCAGTATTTATAACAGTATCTATATCAGTGTTTATAACAGCATCTGTATCACTATCTGTCACAGCATCTGTATCAGTGTCGATAACAGCATCTGTATCACTGTCGTCAACAGCATGTATGCCAGTGTGTATAACAGCATCTGTATCAGTTTCTATAACAGCATCTATACCAGTGTCTCTTACAGAATCTATATCAGGGTGTATAACTGCTTCTGTATCAGTGTCTATAACAGCATCAATATCAGTGTCTATATCAGCATTTTTATCAGTGTCTATAACAGTATCTATATCAGAGTCTATATCAGCATTTTTATCAGTGTCTATAACAGCATATATATCAGTGTCTGTAACAGCATCTATATCAGTGTGTATAACAGCATCAATTTCAGTATTTACAACAGTATCTATATCAGTGTCTATAACAGCATCTGTATCAGTATCTGTAACAGCATCTGTATCAGTGTCGACAACAGCATCTCTCTCAGTGTCTATAACAGCATCTGTATCAGTTTCTATAACGGCATCTGTATCAGTTTCTATAACAGCATCTATACCACTGTCTCTTCCAGAATCTATATCAGGGTGTATAACAGCTTCTGTATCAGTGTCTAAAACAGCATCAATATCAGTGACTATAACAGAATCTATATCAGTGTGTATAACAGCATCTTTAACTTTGACTATAACAGAGTCTATATCAGTGTTTATGACAGCATCTATGTCAGTGTCTATATCAGCATCTATATCAGTGTGTATAACAGCATCTATATCAGTGACTATAACAACATCTATATCAGTGTGTATAACAGCATCTATATCAGTGACTATAACAACATTTATATCAGTGTGTATGACAGCATCTATATCAGTGACTTTAACAGCATCTGTATCAGTGTCTATAACAGTATCTATATCAGTGTCTATAACAGCATCGATGTCTGTGTCTCTAAAATCATATATGTCAGTGACTATAACAGCATCTATATCAATGTCTATAACAGCATCCAAATCAGTGTCTATATCACCCTCTATATCAGTGTGTATAACAGCATTTATATCAGTGTCTATAACAGCATCTACATCAGTGTGTACAACAGCATCTGTATCAGTGTCTGTAACAGCATCTATATCAGTGTCTTTAACAGCATCTCTATCAGTGAGTATAACAGAATCTATATCAGTGTCTGTAACAGCATCTTTATCATTGACAAGAACAGCATCTATATCAGTGTCTATGACAGCATCTCTATCAGTGTCTATAACAGTATCTATATCAGTGTCGAGATCAGCATTTGTATCAGTGTCTATAACTGCATATATATCAGTGTCTGTATCAGCATCTATATCAGTGTGTATAACAGCATCAATTTCAGTATTTATAACAGTATCTATATCAGTGTCTATAACAGCATCCGTATCACTATCTGTAACAGCATCTGTATCAGTGTCGATAACAGCATCTATATCAGTGTCTTCAACAGCATTTCGATCAGTGGCTATATCAGCATCTCTCTCAGTGTCTATAACAGCATCTGTATCAGTTTCTATAACAGCATCTATACCAGTGTCTCTTACAGAATCTATATCAGGGTTTATAACAGCTTCTGTATCAATGTCTATCACAGCATCAATATCAGTGACTATAACAGAATCTCTCTCAGTGTGTATAACAGCATCTTTCTCATTGACTATAACAGAGTCTATATCAGTGTCTATAACAGCATCTGTATCCTTATCTGTAACAGTATCTATATCAGTGTCGAAAACAGCATCTGTATCAATATCTGTTACAGCATTTATATCAGTGTGTATAACAGCATCTTTATCTGTGTGTATAACAGCATCTATATCAGTGTCTATAACAGCATCTGTATCAGTGTCTATTAAAGCATCTTTATCAGTGTGTATAACAGCATCTCTATCAGTGTCCATTAAAGCATCTTTATCAGTGTGTATAACAGCATATATATCAGTGCCTATAACAGCATCTGTATCCTTATCTGTAACAGTATCTGTATCAGGGTCTATAACAGCATCTGTATCAGTATCTGTAACAGCATCTATATCAGTGTCTATAACAGCATCTGTATCAGTATCTGAAACAGCATTTACATCAGTGTGTATAACAGCATCGATATCAGTGTCTATAACAGCATCTATATCAGTGTCTATAACAGCATCTATATCAGTGTCTGTAACAGCATCTATATCAGTGTCTATTAAAGCATCTTTATCAGTGTGTATAACAGCATATATATTAGTGTCTATAACAGCACCTGTATCCTTCTCTGTAACAGTATCTATATCAGTGTCTATAACAGCATCTGTATCAGTATCTGTAACAGCATTTATATCAGTGTGTATAACAGCATCTTTATCTGTGTGTATAACAGCATTTATATCAGTGTGTATAACAGCATCTTTATCTGTGTGTATAACAGCATCGATATCAGTATCTGTAACAGCACTTATATCAGTGTCTATAACAGCATCTATATCAGTGTCTATTAAAGCATCTTTATCAGTGTGTATAACAGCATCTATATCAGTGTCTATAACAGCATCTGTGTCCTTATCTGTAACAGTATCTATATCAGTGTCTATTAAAGCATCTTTATCAGTGTGTATAACAGCATCTATATCAGTGTCTATAACAGCATCTGTGTCCTTATCTGTAACAGTATCTATATCAGTGTCTATAACAGCATCTGTATCAGTATCTGTAACAGCATTTATATCAGTGTGTATAACAGCATCATTATCAGTGTCTTCAACACCATCTATATCAGTGTCTATAACAATATATATATACCAGTGTCTATAATAGCATCTATGTCAGTGTCTATAACAGCATCTGTATCAGTATCTGTAACAGCATCTAGATCAGTGTGTACAACAGCATCTATATCAGTGTCTGTAACAGCATCTATATCACTGTCTGTAACAGCATCTATATCAGTGTCTACAACAGCATCTATATCAGTGTGTAAAACAGCATCTACATCAGTTTCTATAACAGCATCTTTATCAGTGTCTACAACAGCATCTATATCAGTATCTATAACAGCATCAATATCAGTGTCTATAACAGCATCTATATCAGTGTGTATAACAGCATCTAGATCAGTGTGTACAACAGCATCTATATCAGTGTCTGTAACTGCATTTATATCAGTGTCTGTAACTGCCTCTATATCCCTGTCTGTAACTGCCTTTATATCAGTGTCTGTAACTGCCTCTATATCCCTGTCTGTAACTGCCTCTATATCAGTGTCTGTAACTGCCTCTATATCAGTGTCTGTTACTGCCTCTATATCAGTGTCTGTAACTGACTCTATATCCCTGTCTGTAACTGCCTCTGTATCAATGTCTGTAACTGCCTCTATATCACTGTCTATAAGAGTCTCTATATCAGTATCTGTAACTGCCTCTATATCAGTGTCTGTAACTGCCTCTATATCAGTGTCTGTTACTGCCTCTATATCCCTGTCTGTAACTGCCTCTATATCAGTGTCTGTAACTGCCTCTATATCAGTGTCTGTAACTGCCTCTATATCAGTGTCTGTAACTGCCTCTATATCCCTGTCTGTAACTGCCTCTATATCAGTGTCTGTAACTGCCTCTATATCAGTGTCTGTAACTGCCTCTATATCAGTGTCTGTAACTGCCTCTATATCAGTGTCTGTAACTGCCTCTATATCCCTGTCTGTAACTGCCTCTATATCAGTGTCTGTAACTGCCTCTATATCAGTATCTGTTACTGCCTCTATATCAGTGTCTGTAACTGCCTCAATATCCCTGTCTGTAACTGCCTCTATATCAGTATCTGTAACTGTCTCTATATCAGTGTCTGTAACTGCCTCTTTCTCAGTGTCTGTAACTGCCTGTATATCAGTGTCTTTAACTGCCTCTATGTCAGTGTCTATAATTGCCTCTATATCAGTGTCTGTAACTGCCTCTATATCAGTGTCTGTAACTGCCTCTATATCAGTATCTGTAACTGCCTCTATATCCCTATCTGTAACTGCCTCTATATCAGTGTCTGTAACTGCCTCTATATCAGTGTCTGTTACTGCCTCTATATCCCTGTCTGTAACTGCCTCTATATCAGTGTCTGTAACTGCCTCTATATCAGTGTCTGTTACTGCCTCTATATCCCTGTCTGTAACTGCCTCTACATCAGTGTCTTTAACTGCCTCTATATCAGTGTCTGTAACTGCCTCTATATCAGTGTCTGTAACTGCCTCTATATCCCTGCCTGTAACTGCCTCTATATCAGTATCTGTAACTGTCTCTATATCAGTATCTGTAACTGTCTCTATATCAGTGTCTGTTACTGCCTCTATATCCCTGTCTGTAACTGCCTCTACATCAGTGTCTTTAACTGCCTCTATATCAGTGTCTGTAACTGCCTCTATATCAGTGTCTGTTACTGCCTCTATATCCCTGTCTGTAACTGCCTCTATATCAGTGTCTTTAACTGCCTCTATATCAGTGTCTGTAACTGCCTCTATATCAGTGTCTGTAACTGCCTCTATATCAGTGTCTGGAACTGCCTCTATATCCCTGTCTGTAACTGCCTCTATATCAGTGTCTGTAACTGCCTCTATATCAGTGTCTGTAACTGCCTCTATATCCCTGTCTGTAACTGCCTCTATATCAGTGTCTGTAACTGCCTCTATATCAGTATCTGTAACTGCCTCTGTATCAGTGTCTGTAACTGCCTCTATATCAGTGTCTGTAACTGCCTCTATATCCCTGTCTGTAACTGCCTCTATATCAGTGTCTGTAACTGCCTCTATATCAGTGTCTATAATTGCCTCTGTATCAGTGTCTGTAACTGCCTCTATATCCGTGTCTATAACTGCCTCTATATCAGTGTCTGTAACTGCCTCTATATCCCTGTCTGTAACTGCCTCTATATCAGTGTCTGTAACTGCCTCTGTATCAGTGTCTGTAACTGCCTCTATATCCCTGTCTGTAACTGCCTCTATATCAGTGTCTGTAACTGCCTCTATATCAGTATCTGTAACTGCCTCTGTATCAGTGTCTGTAACTGCCTCTATATCAGTGTCTGTAACTGCCTCTATATCCCTGTCTGTAACTGCCTCTATATCAGTGTCTATAATTGCCTCTGTATCAGTGTCTGTAACTGCCTCTATATCCCTGTCTGTAACTGCCTCTGTATCAGTGTCTGTAACTGCCTCTATATCAGTGTCTATAACTGCCTCTATATCCCTGTCTGTAACTGCCTCTATATCAGTGTCTATAATTGCCTCTGTATCAGTGTCTGTAACTGCCTCTATATCAGTGTCTGTAACTGCCTCTATATCCCTGTCTGTAACTGCCTCTATATCAGTGTCTGTAACTGCCTCTATATCCGTGTCTGTAACTGCCTCTATATCAGTGTCTGTAACTGCCTCTGTATCAGTGTCTGTAACTGTCTCTATATCCGTGTCTGTAACTGCCTCTGTATCAGTGTCTGTAACTGCCTCTATATCAGTGTCTGTAACTGCCTCTATATCACTATGTATAACTGCCTCTATATCCGTGTCTGTAACTGCCTCTGTATCAGTGTCTGTAACTGCCTCTATATCAGTGTCTGTAACTGCCTCTATATCCCTGTCTGTAACTGCCTCTGTGTCAGTGTCTGTAGCGACACCTGACAATCACCTGATGAAGGAGCGTCGCTCCGAAAGCTAGTGTGCTTCCAATTGAACCTGTTGGACTATAACCTGGTGTTGTGTGATTTTTAAGTTTGTACATCCCAGTCCAACACCGGCATCTCCGAATTATATCAGTGTGTGTAATAGTGATCTTAATGGTGTCTTCACCAGTCTCAGTATAACTGTTGTATTTGTCCACATCAGTGTCTATGGTAGTGACTTTAACAGGAACTGGAACATTGTCTACATTATTGTCTGCATCAGTTTTTACATCAGTGACTGTAACGGTGCCTGTATCGGTGTGTCTGTCAGTATCTATAACACAGACTATAACAGCATCCATAACAGTATCTGTAATAGTGTCTACAACATTTTCTGTATCAATGTATTTATCAGTATCTATACCCGTGACTATATCAGTGTCGAGATCAGTGAATAGAGCAGTGTTTATATTACTGTCTCTAACAATGATATTAACACTCTGTTTCTATCTATTTCTATACATCATTGATTATGATAATGTCTATTACATGGACTATATTATTGTCTATGTCATTGATTATAACAGTGACTATGACAGTGACAAATAGTGTCTATAAACCTGTCTAGCACAGTATATATCAGTGACTGTAACAGTATATAACAGTGTCCAAACAATGACGATATTAATGTCATTATCAGTGATTATATTGGTGTCTGTAGCAGTCTCTATGACAGTGTATATTTTAATGTCTATGTTAATATCTATAACAGTGGCCATACCAACATCTAAAGCAGTATTTATGTCAGTAGCCTTACCATTTTGTTTCTCAGTGACTATAGCAGTGACTGTAGTAGTATCTGAAGCAACATCTGTAACAACATCTATATAAGTGACTCTATTAATATCTATACTAGTTTCTGTGACAGTGTCTATAAATATGACTATGACAGTGTCTGTCAGATTGTCTATAAAGGTTTCCATTAATGTGTGTATCAGTGACTGTAACACTGTCTCCATCTTTGTCTGTAGAAGTGTCTATCACAGTATTTATGTGTCCATTGTAATGTCCAATACAGTCACTATATTAATCTCCATAACAGCGAATATGTTGGTGTCTATTTCAGTGTCTATAACATTGATTGTACTAATGTCTGTTTCAGTGACAAAATCAGGGACTAGAATGCCATAAGTGTCTATAACGCTGTCTATTTTAATGTTTGTATCTGTCTTTTTCTATATTAGTGACTCTAACAGTGTCTATGACAGTGTTTATATCAATGTTTGTATCATTTTCTATATCAGTGACAACAGCAGTGTCCATATCATGTCTATATGACCAATTATAGCACTGTCTATCAGCGACTATAACAGTGTCTGTCACTGTCAATAACAGTGACAATATCAGTGACTATCACAGTATCAATAAAAGCGTCTATCAGTGTTTGTGTCTGTATCAGTCTGTATATCTTGTCGATTATATTGTCTATAGCAGTGTCTTGTGCTGTGTCTATAACAGTGCCTATTTTTGTACCTTTAGTTGTCTCTATGTCAGTGTTATGCCAGTATCTATAACAGTGTTTTTAACAGTGACTAGAACAGTAAGTATAATATGTCCATCAAAGTGTTTGTATTAGTGACAATAAAACTAATTCAAACATTGACTGCTACTACAGATTGTGTAAAATTGATTACATTGATGATTATCACAAACTGAACACGTCGTCCTTACAAATGTTAGTAAGAAACACTGAATCAGTGACTCATAATGTTCTTGTCCTTGGCAATTACAGTAACGCTGTCTACAGAGTGGATAGATTATATTGATGTGTAACATTGTCTGCTGCAGAACCTACAGGAGTGTTATTAGCAAACTCCCAACAGCCAAGCTCCACATGTCCTGCATGTGGCAGTTTGCAGGTTGTGCACAGGACTTAGCTTAGTGGCAGCAGCTTACCCTCAATCCTGACAGACCGCTCTACCGGGGAAAAAAAACATTCTCTGTAGTTGTCTGAGAACAATCCCAGAATGTCTATAATTTGATGGTGCCAATGATTGTCACAGTCTAGTGGCTATAAGAGTGATTGTGATAGTGTTTAAAACACTGATTCTGAATTTCTTGAATAAAATTTGTAGCGACAGTGTCAATGATAGTGTGTACAACAGACTTTGGACAAGCACAATCCTTTAAAATAGCAAAGTGAAGGAACCTGCAAAAGTTGGAAAGGTTTTGAGAGCTTTGGTGTTGAAGGAGATTTAATTTGTGACTATTTTAAATTGTGAAGTCAAAATGTGAAAAGTATTTTTTGGATTACTGACTTTTTGTAAAGGTTCAGATGACTGAGGAAAGTAGGTAAGCAAAGCTTTTAAGAGAGAAAAGAGATGGAAAGATTTGGAGAGATTTTGTGTTATCTGAAGTTTAATTGATGACATCTTTAAATTGTAACGTCAAAAAGTGAAAGTGTGTTTTTGGATTACTGACTTTTGTAAAGATTCAGATAACTTTGAGGAAAGTAGGTAAGCGAGGCTTTTAAGAGAGAAAAGAGATGGAAAGATTTGGAGAGTTCTTGAGTTATATGAAGTTTAATTGATGACTTTAAATTGTAAAATCAAAAAGTAAAAGTTTTTTTGGTTTACCAATTTTTTGTAAAGATTCAGATGACTTTGAGGAAAGTAGGCAAACAAAGCTTTTAAGAGAGAAAAGAGATGGAAAGATTTGGAGAGATTCTGTGTTACTTGAAGTTTAATTGATGACTTCTTTAAATTGTAAAATCAAAAAGTGAATGTCTTTTTTAGATTACTGATTTTTTGGAAAGATTCAGATGACTTTGAGGAAAGTAGGCAAGCAAACCTTTTAAGAGAGAAAGATAGATATTAGTTGCTAGATAATTTGGTTTGGAAGACACTTTGTGCTGAAGATTCCCTAGCAACAAATCCCGAGACTATAGCTGCTGTGTTTTCTAGTACGCTAGTAAACTAAACAAGTAGAACTCTGACTTTTTTGAAAATTAAAGCCAGCTGTAGAGACATTCAGCTAACAGAGCCGAATTTCAGGATTATTAACTATCATTTGAACTCAAGTCAGACTTGAAGATCTTAATGACTGTATGACTTTCAGTGTCTCAATCCTGTCATTGGGAAGTCAGTTAGAATATGATAGGTCTTTCCAACTTTATCCTGTGAGATTGGACACTTGAATCATTGTGGTGAAAATGTTACACACCACACAAATGCCAGACAATGACCATCACCAATAAGAGACACTCTAACTACCACCCCTTGACATTCAACGGTATTGCCATCACTGAATCCCCCACTGTCAACATCCTTGGGGTTACCATTGACCAGAAACTCAACTGGACTCACCACATAAACACAGTGGCGACAAGAGGAGGTCAGAGACCAGGGATACTGCAGTGAGTCACTCATATCCTGACACCCCAAAGCCTATCCACCATCTACAAGGCACAAGTCAGGAGTGTGATGGAGTACTCCCCACTTGCCTGGATAGGGGCAGCTCCAACAACATTCATGAAGCTCGACACCATCCAGGACAAAGCAACCCATTTGATTGGCACCACATCTACAAACATTCAATCCCTCCACCACCGGCGCTCAGTAGCAGCAGTGTGTACTATCCATAAGATGCACTGCAGAAATTCACCAAGGTCCTTAGACAGCACAACCACTTCCATCTAGAAGGACAAGGGCAGCAGATACTTGTGAACACCACCAGCTACAAGTTCCTCTCCAAGCCACTCACTATCCTGACTTGGAAATCTGCCGTCATTCCTTCACGGTTCTGGAATCCTGGAAAATCCTGGAATTATGGGTCAACCCACAGCAAGTGGACTGCAGTGATTACAGGAGGGAGCTCACCCCCACCTTCTCAAGGGCACATAGGGAAGGGCTATAAATGCTGGCCCGGCCAATAATTCCCAAAGTCGCACAAATAAATAAACAAAATTTCAGCTTGAGCCTGCAAAATTGTCGAGGTCATGCTTGATATGAACATGAACTGATTCATTCGCGAATGCCGCTGAACAATGTACAATCCTCAGCGAACATCCCCACCTCTGACCTTATGATGGAGGGAAGGTCACTGATGAAGCAGTTGGAGATGGTTGGGCCTGGGACACTCCCCTGAGGAGCTCCTGCAGAGATGGCCTGGAGCTGAGGTGACTGACCCTCCACCGACCACCTCCCTCTGTGCGTCAGGTATAACTCCAACCAGCAGAGAGTGTGCCCCCTGATACCCATTGATCCCAGTTTGGCCAGGGCTCCGTGATGCCACTCTCGGCCGAATGCAGCCTTGATGCCAAGGGCTGTCCCTCTCCCCTCCCCTCTGGAATTCCGCTCTTTTGTCCATGTTTGAGCCAAGTCTGTAATGAGGTCAGGAGCTGAGTGACCCGGGGGACCCCAAACTGGGCGTCACTGAGCAGGTTATTGCTGAGCGGGTGCTGTTTGATAGCACTGTTAATGTCACCTTCCATCACTTCACTGATGACCGAGTGTAGACTGATGGTGGGGGGGGTAATTGGCCGGGTCGGATTTGCCCTGCTTTTCATGTACACGACATACCCGGGCAATTTTCCACTCTGCCGGTTGGATGCCAGGGTTGGAACTGAACTGGAACAGCTTGGCGAGGCCAGCAGCAAGTTCAGGAGCCCAGGTCTTCAGTACTACAGCTGGAGTGTTGTCAGGGCCCACAGCCTTCCCAGTGTCCAGTATCTCCACCCGTTTCTCGATATCACGTGGAGTGAATGTGAAGCCTGGTCTCTGTGATGCTGGGGCCTACTGGAGGAGGCCGAGATGGATCATCCACTCGACACTTTGGGCTGAAGATCGCTGCGGGAGCTTCAGCCTTATCTTTTTCCCCGGTGGGCTGGGCTCTTCCTTCAGGGAGGATGGGGATAGGTGTGAAGCCTCCTGTTCCCGGGAGTTGTTTAATCGTCCACCACCATCCATGATTGGATGCGCCAGGACTTATAGAGCTTAGACCTGATCCGTTGGCAGTGCGATCGCTTAGCTCTGTCCATCACTTCCTGCTTCTGCTGTTTGGCACGGAAAAGCGTTCTGTAGTGTGAGGGGTATCTGGTCCATTCTCCATTGAACCAGGGTAACTCCAAAGGTCATGGCAGGGTAGGGAGGCCATGACCTTCGCACGTTGTGTCCAATTCCCACGACTGTCGGTGGCCCACAGTGCCTCCTGGAGGCACGATCTTGAATTACCACCCATCGTCCAAGTAAGCTGTCCAGTTCCAAGCTGATGTGAGAAGGCCCAACAAAACCTGGCTTTGCCATCGATGCCCACATCCCAAGAAAGAAGAAAGAAGAATAAGCTTCTCGAATTGTCGGGGGTTTAGCATGGGGCGTGGGGGGGGAGATAGTGCCTCAAATTACAATGGAGAGTAATCTCAATGTGAAAGCGGGGTTTTGTCTGCACGAGGGGTGTGTGTGTGTGTGTGTGTGTGTGTGTGGTGGTCACCCTTACTGATACCATCATGGACAGATACATCTGCAGATGGGTAAGGATGAGGTTGAGCACGTTGTTGGCTCCCTCACCACCTGCCGCAGACCCAGCCTAGCAGCGATGTCCTACAGGACCCAACTGGCTCAATCAGGAGCAGAGCCACTGGAGGTGGGGGGGGGGGATATTGAGATTTCCCCCACGCCCAGACCCTTGCTCCCACCTGCTTCCTCCACGTGTTGTACCATATGGTGAAATACTGATTCGTCAGCCACAGGCATGTGGTGAAGAGCAGGAGGCTTCCTCGCCTACGTTTTACCCGATGTCATGGGGTTACTTTGAGGACTCCCTGGAGAACTCCCTCTGACTGTATCCCACTGTGCCAGCACCCCTGCTAGGACTGTCCCACTGGCTGGACAGGACCTATCCAAGGATGGTGATGGTGGTGTCTGCGACATTGTCTGGAAAGTATGATTGGGTGAGTGTGTCTATCTCAGGCTTTGACTGGTGTTTGACTAGTCTGTGAAACAGCTCTCTTGGATTTGGCACTAGCTCCCAGATGTTAATAGGGAGGATTTTTGCAGAGTTGCTGTATCTGGTGCCTAACTCAATGCTGGCTTTTTAAAAAATTCATTTGTGGGAGGTGGGTGGCGCTGGCTGGGCTCAGCATTTATTACCCCGTCCCTAGTTGCCCCTTGAGATGGTGGGGGTGAGCTGCCATCTTGAACCGCTGCAGTCCACCTGCTGTGGGTTGACCCACAATGCCCTTAGGGCGGGAATCCCAGGATTTTGACCCGGCGACAGTGAGGGAACGGCGATATATTTCCGAGTCAGGATGGGGAGTGGAGGGGAACTTGTGGGGGGTGGGGGGTGGGGGGGGGGGGGGGGATGTTCCCATGTATCTGCTGCCCCTCATCCTTCCAGATGGAAGTGGTCGTGGGTTTGGAAGGTGCTGCCTGAGGACCTTTGGTGAATTTCTGCAGTGCGTCTTGTAGATGGTACACCCTGCTGCTACTGAGCGTCGGTGGGGGGGAGGGAGGGAGGGGATGTTTGCGGATGTGGGGCCAATCAAACGGGGGCCGCTTTGTCCCTGGATGGTGTCGAGCTTCTTGAGTGTTGTTGGAGCTGCCCCCATCCAGGAGCAAGTGGGGAGGATTCCCTCACCCTCCTGCCTTGGGCCTTGTCGATGGTAAGGAGTCAGGAGGTGAGTTAATCACCACAAAATTCCTAACCTCTGACCTGCTCTTGTTGGTGCATTTGGTGATTAAAGTTCAGTTTGTGCTCAATGATAACCCCCAGGATGTTGACAGTGGAGGATTCAGTGATAGCAACACCATTGAATGCCAAGGGCTGGTGGTTAGGTGGTCTCTTATTGGTGATGGTCACAGCCTGGCATTTGTGTGGTATGAATGTTACTTCCCAATTTGCCAGCCCAAGCCTGGGTTGTCCAGATCTTGTCGCACTCGGATATGGACTGCTTTAGTCTCTGAGGAGTCGTGAATGGGGCTGGGCACTGGGCAATCCTCAGTGAACATCCCCACTTGTGATGGAGGGAGGGTCATTGATGAAGCAGCTGAAGGTGGTTAGGCCGAGGACACTCCCCGGAGGAACCCCTGCTGAGATTGCCTATGTAGTACTTTTCGCCCCGTTTCATTCATTTTGGCTGGATAGTTTCCTCAGCCATTTCAGTGGGTGTTTGTAAGGTAGCCACATTGCTGTATGTATTCATAACGTGCGAGTCAGACCAGGTAAGGACTGGCCATTTCCTGTTCTAGGGTAGGAACACCCTCAATGTGTCCTAAATGCAAAATAGAAGTGGGCAGTCTCACGCACTGTTTATGGACATGAGACAAGATCCGTAGATACTGGGACAGAGTAGCGAATGCTCTGACAGAAATCTTGGGAATGGAGATTGGATTGGATCCAGTGCCTCTACTCCTGGGCTTTTCAAGTCTGCCCTCCCTGGAGTTGCACGGGAGGAAACTATTCTCCATTCTCTCTTTCTGTGCAAGGAAAAATATCCTAGTGACTTGGGTAGCTGAGGGCCCTCCAGGACTCTTGGATTGGCATAGGTTAATCATTCTCCTGCTCCTTGGATGCTGCCTGACCTGCTGCGCTTTTCCAGCAGCACATTTTTCAGCTCTGATCTCCAGCATCTGCAGTCCTCACTTTCTCCCCATAGGCTAATCGTGGAATATATCCCCCTTGACTCCCTCACAAATATGGTGCACCAAAAAACCGAATTATTCTATAAAATATGGCAGCCCTTTCTGAACTATATCGACACAGATATTTCGACCATATTGTCAAGGGCTTTTGTCTGGCTGTGGTAATGGTTCTGGCTGGTCCAGAGGCCCCCAGGAGGAGGAATCTCATATAAATAGTGGTTTTATTATGTCTTGATGTCAATCCTTTTTGAGTATGTATTTAATTATTCTGTTATTTTGCGCAAGTAATGTACAATATCCTATCTTATGTTTTGGCTGTCTGTAGGATAGATTAGTAGTTAGTTGGGGGGTTTTCCCCTTTTTTTGTGTTTTGGTTATTATTTATTTCTTTTTTTATATATATTTAATTGTATATTAGTGTTTATACTTGTTTGTATTACTTTGTAATTTTGTAAAAAAAAGTTTAAAAATTTCCTTTTTTTTCAATAAAAAATACCTATCTAAAAAAAAAAATCACACAACACCAGGTTATCATCCAACAGGTTTATTTCGGAGCGCTGCTCCTTCATCAGGTGGTTGTGGAGTCGTATAAGATTGTAAGATACAGAATTGATAGCAAAATAAATTACAGTAAATAAATTTGCTATAAATTCTGTGTCTTACAATCTTATTCCCCACAACCACTTGATGAAGGAGCAGTGCTCCGAAAGCCAGTGCTTCCAATTAGTGTTAGGTGCAGGGGTAAATGCAGGAGAATGGGCCTGGGTGGGTGTGCTTCGGCGGGTCAGTGTGGACTTGTTGGGCCGAAGGGCCTGTTTCCACACTGTAAGTAATCTAATCTAAGTAATCTAATCTAAACCTGTTGGATTTTTAACTTCGTACACCCCAGTCCAACACCAGCATCTCCAAATCATTTTTACAATAATTGACAATGGCTTAATGTTCAGTCTTAGCTTAGCTTTTAATTCCAGACATTTTTAGTGAATATAAATTCCACCGGCTGCTATGATTGTGTCAAGGTGCCCTGAACATTAGCCTAGGTCAGTAATATTACTAGGAGCTGGAAAATCGACATTTCGAGCAAAAGCCCTTCATCAGGAACTTTTGCCTGAAGCGTTGATTTTCCTGCTCCTGGGATGCTGCCTGACCTGCTGTGCTTTTCCAGCACCACTCTAATCTAAACTCTAATCTCCAGCATCTGCAGTTCTCACCTCTGCCCAGTAATATTGGTAAAGGGACAGCTGGAAAATGGGAAGCCTTCAGAAATGAGATAACAAGAATCCAGAGAAAGTATACTCCTGTTGGAGTGAAAGGAAAGGCTGGTAGGTATAGGGAATGCTGGATGAATAAAGAAATTGAGGGTTTGGTTAAGAAAAAGAAGGAAGCATATGTCAGGTATAGACAGGATAGATCGAGTGAATCCTTAGAAGAGTATAAAGGAAGTAGGAGTATGCTGAAGAGGGAAATCAGGAGGGCAAAAAGGGGACATGAGATAGCTTTGGCAAATAGAATTAAGGAGAATCCAAAGGGGTTTTACAAATATATCAAGGACAAAAGGGTAACTAGGGAGAGAATAGGGCCCCTCAAAGATCAGCAAGGCGGCCTTTGTGTGGAGCCACAGAAAATGGGGGAGATACTAAATGAATATTTTGCATCAGTATTTACTGTGGAAAAGGATATGGAAGATATAGACTGTAGGGAAATAGATGGTGACATCTTGCAAAATGTCCAGATTACAGAGGAGGAAGTGCTGGATGTCTTGAAACGGTTAAAGGTGGATAAATCCCAGGACCTGATTAGGTGTACCCTAGAACTCTGTGGGAAGATAGAGAAGTGATTGCTGGGCCTCTTGCTGAGATATTTGTATCATCGATAGTCACAGGTGAGGTGCCAGAAGATGGAGGTTGGCTAACGTGGTGCCACTGTTTAAGAAGGACAATAAGGACAAGCCAGGGAACTGTAGACCGGTGAGCCTGACCTCGGTGGTGGGCAAGTTGTTGGAGGGAATCCTGAGGGACAGGATGTACATGTATTTGGAAAGGCAAGATCTGATTCAGGATAGTCAACATGGCTTTGTGCGTGGGAAATCATGTCTCACAAACTTGATTGAGCTTTTTGAAGAAGTAACAAAGAGGATTGATGAGGGCAGAGCAGTAGATGCGATCTATATGGACTTCTGTAAGGCGTTCGACAAGGTTCCCCATGGGAGACTGATTAGCAAGGTTAGATCTCATGGAATACAGGGAGAACTAGCCATTTGGATGCAGAAGTGGCTCAAAGGTAGAAGACAGAGGGTGGTGGTGGAGGGTTGTTTTTCAGACTGGAGGCCTGTGACCAGTGGAGTGCCACAAGGATCGGTGCTGGGCCCTCTACTTTTGGTCATTGACATAAATGATTTGGATGCGAGCATAAGAGGTACAGTTAGTAAGTTTGCAGATGACACCAAAATTGGAGATGTAGTGGACAGCGAAGAGGGTTACCTCAGATTGCAACAGGATCTGGATCAGATGGGCCAATGGGCTGAGAAGTGGCAGATGGAGTTTAATTCAGATAAATGCGAGGTGCTGCATTTTGGGAAAGCAAATCTTAGCAGGACTTATACACTTAATGGTAAGGTCTGAGGGAGTGTTGCTGAACAAAGAGACCTTGGAGTGCAGGTTCATAGCTCCTTGAAAGTGGAGTCGCAGGTAGATAGGATAGTGAAGAAGGCATTTGGTATGCTTTCCTTTATTGGTCAGAGTATTGAGTACAGGAGTTGGGAGGTCATGTTGCAGCTGTACAGGACATTGGTTAGGCCACTGTTGGAATATTGCGTGCAATTCTGGTCTCCTTCCTATTGGAAAGATGTTGTGAAACTTGAAAGGGTTCAGAAAAGATTTACAAGGATGTTGCCAGGGTTGGAGGATCTGAGCTACAGGGAGAGGCTGAACAGGCTGGGGCTGTTTTCCCTGGAGTGTCGGAGTCTGAGGGGTGACCTTATAGAGGTTTACAAAATTATGAGGGGTGTGGATAGGATAAATAGACAAAGTCTTTTCCCCGTGGTCGGGGAGTCCAGAACTAGAGGGGCATAGGTTTAGGGTGAGAGGGGAAAGATATAAAAGAGAGCTAAGGGGCAACTTTTACACCCAGAGGGTGGTACGTGTATGGAATGAGCTGCCAGAGGAAGTGGTGGAGGCTGGTACAATTACAACATTTAAGAGGCATTTGGATGGGTATATGAATAGGAAGGGTTTGGAGGGATATGGGCCGGGTGCTGGCAGGTGGGACTAGATTGGGTTGGGATATCTGGGTCAGCATGGCCGCGCTGGGCCGAAGGGCCTGTTTCCGTGCTGTACATCTCTATGACTCTATTACCACCACATTGCCACCTTCAATTAATTGTGGACAAAGTTGCATCTCCAACATGTGAACATTTTCGTGAGATTCCTGCCCCTCTTCCCAACTGGGCTTTCGTGCCGTCTTCATCGTTTTTGGTTAAGAATGTTAATGTCAGCTCCACGCCCTCTTTTCCACTCAAACAGAACAAAGCTCTGCAGACGCCAGACGTCTGAAATAAAAGCAGAGAACCTCAGCAGGTCTGGCTGTGGAGAGAGAAAGTAGAGGTTACATTCTGGGTGCAGCGACCCGTTTTGTTTTGAGAAGCGAGTCCGGAAATTAGCGCCGGGAGAAGGGGAGGTGCCACGAGACCTGGGTGTCATGGTTGAACAGCGGGCGCAGGTTGGCACGCAGGGACATGAGGTGGTGAGGAGAGCTAACGCCCTGATGGCCTCCGTAACGAGAGGATTGGAAGATCAGAGTAAGGCTGTCTTGCTGCAATTATGCAGGGAGAAAGGGAGGACCACAGATACTGGAGTCTCTGAGTCGAGAGTGTGTGGCGGGGAAAGCACAGCAGGTCAGGCAGCATCCGAGGAGCAGGAAAATCGACGTTTCGGGCAAAAGCCCTTCATTGGTATTCCTGATGAAGGGCTTTTGCCAGAAACGTCGATTTTCCTGCTCCTCAGATGGAGCTGGTAGGTCGGAGAGGAGGGTGGAGCGGGAAAGGGGATGGACAGGTCAAGAGGGTGGTGTCGAGTTGGAGGCTTGGGATAACGTGAGGGGGAGGGGAAATGAGGAAACTGGTGAATTGCCCACATTAATCCCGTCATACAGGGGGGTTTCATCTGGAGGACTGTCAGCAGTTTTGGTCTCCTAGTCTGGGGAAGGACATTCCTGCTGTTGAGGGAGTCCAGGGAAAGTTCACCAGACTGATTCCTGGGATGGGAGGGATGACAGGCGAGGAGAGATTGAATGGACTGAGCTGGTACTCACCGGAATTTAGGAGAATTGGGATGGGGTGGGGGAACTCATAGAAACATAGAAAATCCTGACGGGTCTGGACAGGCTCGAGGCAGGAAGAGAGTTCTTGATGGTGGGTACGTCCAGAACCCACCATCTAAGGGTAAGGGGGTAAGCCATTTAGGACCGAGATGAGGAAGGATTGCTCAGAGAGTTGTGAAGTTGTGGAATTCTCTCCCACAGGAAGCAATTGGGGCCAGTTCATTAGATACCTTCAAGAGGGAGCTGGAGGTGGATTTTGTAACTAAAGGGATCAAGGGGTATGGGGAGAGGGTGCGAATGGGACACTGAGATTGAGTGATCAGCCATGATCCTGTTGAATGGTGGGGCAGGCTTGATGGACTGAATGGCCTAGCCCTACACCTATTTTCAATGCTTCTATGGTTCGGGTTTTGCCTCTGTTTTCTGATCCACGTCGGAATTTAGCCAACTCATGTGGTCCGGTGATGCCTATGGGCTATTTCAACACAGCTCCCACTTTTGGTTTTTTTCAAAAGTCCATTTTCACCCCAGGAACCCCCAGGCATTAAATCAGATAAACCAATAGTCCATATGTCATCACGATGAAGTAAATAATGAGGCAGGGAAAGAGGGGAAGGGGGCAAAAAGACAACGTAGGGGAAGAAAAACTGGAGGTGCAGTGGACAGCGAAGAAGGTTATCTCCGAGTACAACGGGATGTTGATCAGATGGGCCAATGGGCTGAGAAGTGGCAGATAGAGTTTAATTTAGAGAAATGTGATTTGGGAAAGTAAATCTTAGCAGGACTTATACACTTAATGGTAATGAGTGTTGCTGAACAAAGAGACCTTGGAGTGCAGGTTCATAGCTCCTTGAAAGTGGAGTTGCAGGAAGATAGGATAGTGAAGAAGGCGTTTGGTATGCTTTCCTTTATTGGTCAGAGTATTGAGGACAGGAGTTGGGAGGTCATTTTGCGGCTGTACAGGACATTGGTTAGGCCACTGTTGGAATATTGCGTGCAATTCTGGTCTCCTTCCTATCGGAAAGATGTTGTGAAACTTGAAAGGGTTCAGAAAAGATTTACAAGGATGTTGCCAGGGTTGGAGGATCTGAGCTACAGGGAGAGGCTGAACAGGCTGGGGCTGTTTTCCCTGGAGCGCCAGAGTCTGCGGGGTGACCTTATAGAGGTTTATAAAAGCATGGATAGGATAAATAGACAAAGTCTCTTCCCTGGGGTGGGGGAATCCAAAACTAGAGGGACATAGGTTTAGGGTGAGGGGGAAAGATATAAAAGAGACCGAAGGGATAACGTTTTCACTCAGAGGGTGGTACGTGTATGGAATGAGCTGCCAGAGGAAGTGGTGGAGGCTGGTACAATTGCAACATTTAAAAGGCATTTGGATGGGTATATGAATAGGAAGGGTTTGGAGGGATATGGGCCGGGTTGGACCGAGGGGTCTGTTTTCATGCTGTACATCTCTATGACTCTATGTGTGACAAGTTGGAAGTTGGGTGAGATTAAAAGGATAAGGGTCGTTGACAAAGAGTTGGGTGTGGGGGAGGGGGAAGGTAATAGGACGAGTGAAAACTTCTGGTCACCCGCCACTACATTCTTGACCTCCGGCTCTGACCTCCGTGCCCTCTATATTTTTCCACCTTGGCTCAAGAAACCGGACCTTGCTTGGCCACTTGAACAGCCTTCCCAGCTCAACATTGAGCTCAGCAGTTTTTAGATCAAGCGCTCTTCATGACTGGACAGGAGGCGTTGGCAGTGACTCTGCCCTCCCCATCGGAAAACTCATCGGAAAACCTCACCTGTCTCCCGTCCACGGTCCATTAGGTACATTCAAGAGGGAGCTGGCCCTACTGACCGAAGGGATCGAGGGGTTTGGGAGAGAAAGTGGGATTGGGATACTGGGATTGCACGATTAGCCAGGATCACATGGATGAGACCCTCCGGTCCAACCAGTCCATGCTGAACATAATCCCAAACTAACCTAGCCTGCTCCTGGCCCGTATCCCTTTCCTATTCATGCCCTTATCCAAATGGCTTGTAAACGTTGTAACTGTACCCACATCCCCTGGAAGCTCATTCCATTTGTGTAAAGAAGTTGTCCCTCATATCTCTCTCTCTCTCCTCTCACCTTAAAAATATGCCCCCAGTCTGTTTTTTTAGCACATAGAACACCTACAGTGTGGAAACAGGCCCTTCGGCCCAACAAGTCCACACCGACCCTCCCAGACCCATCCCCTTAACCAATAACCCTACATCTCCCATGGCTAATGCACCTACACATCAGTGATCTCACTATGGAGAATTTAGCGTGGCCAATTCATCTAACCCTCCCATCTTTTTGCACGTCTTGATATCCCCCATCTTTGGTAAAAGACACCGTCCATTATGCTATCCACGCCCCTCATAATTTTATAAAACCTCTATAAGGTCACCCCTCAACCTCCAACGCTCCAGTGAAAAATGTCACACTGGGTTAGCACTGCTGCCTCACAGTGGTTCTGGGTGAGTTGCTCTTTGGAGGGTCGGTGTGGACTGGTTGGGCCGAAGGGCCTGTTTCCACACTGTAGGGAATCTAATCTACTTCAGAAGAAGTCTCGCCATGTTCGTGTAGAACCTCAGCATGACTTCAGAACTCCTAGACTCAAAGGTCTGACTAATGAAAGCTAAATGTCTTTTTGAAACCCTGTCTTGTGGCACAAGCGTTGAAGAATTATGTATCCCTCAAGTCCCTCTGTTCGACAACGCTATCCAAGGCCCAACCATTAAAATGTATCAGCCTTACCCATGTATGTTCTACCTTGCATTGATCCCTCTGTCATCTTAGAAAACCTTTTCCGCGAGGGATTTCTCAGAAGGTTTGGAGCTCAGATTGGGGGGGGGGGGGGGCGGCGGCAGCACGGTGGCTCAGTGGGTTAGCACTGCTGCCTCACAGCACTGGTGATCCAGGTTCGATCCCAGCCTCGGGGGCGACTGTCTGTGTGGAGTTTGCACATTCTCCCCGTGTCTGCGTGGGTTTCCTCCGGGTGCTCCGGTTTCCTCCCACAGTCCAAAGACGTGCAGGTGAATTGGCCATGCTAAATTGTCCCATAGTGTTGGGTGCGTTAGTCAGAGGGAAATGGGTCAGGGTGGGTTACTCATTGGAGGGTCGGTGTGGACTAGTTGGGTCGGAAGGCCTGTTGTCATACTGTAGGGAATCTAACCATCAGTGGGAGTCTCTGGTGAAGTGCTGGTGGTACGTCCCACCTCTCTATTTATAGGTCTTGGTTTCTTAAGGTGGGCGATGTCATTTCTGGTTCATTGTTTTTCAAGGGAAGGTAGATGTGTTTATTGATGGAGTTCTGGTTAGCTTGCCACGCCTCTAAGAATTCTCATGCGTGGCTTTGTTTTGCCTGTCCTAAGATGTGTGTGTTGACCCAGTCTGTATGTATGGAAACGAGCGAGAATGGGTCATGTCTCTTGGTGGCCAGTTGGTGTTCATGTACGCTGGGGGCAAGTTTCCTGCTTGTTTGTCCAATGTAGTGTTTCTTACGGTTCTTGCAAGGGATCTTGTAAATGACGTTAGAAGCAAGTCCAAACAAGAGACACAATACAACCAAAAACTATAGCCACATTACCTTTCATGAAAGACATATCAGAAATGATCTGCAGACGACTCAGACCCCTTGGCATCATGGTAGCCCACAAACCCACCAACGCACTTAAACAGCGACTAATGAATCTAAAGGATCCATTAGATACTACCAACAAAATGAATGTCATTTGCAAGATACCATGCAAGAACTGCAAAAGAAACCCATGCAGACACAGGGAGAACACGCAAACTCCCCACAGACAGTCACCCCAAGGCTGGAATTGAACCCGTGTCCCTGGTGCTGTGAGGCAGCAGGGCTAACCCACTGAGCCATCTTGCCCAATGAAGACTAGCTGCAACTAGAGGTGGTATATCAGGAGTAAGATTGAGAGACCTTATTCAATTGAGCTTGATGTAGCTTAAATATCAACTCTTTCAGAAGCAAACTCAAATGGAATGGTTTCAGCTGAAGTCCATTGGGAGCAAATCGATGGACAGCAGGATGGTTGCAGTTGATTCTGCTAAGCTGGAGGCCTCTCTCTAACACTACGGCCCTTCTCGTCTCTTTGTTCCCCCCAGGCTTTGCCTTCCCGGATTGGGCCTACAAGCCCGAGTCGAGTCCCGGGTCCCGGCAGATCCAGCTCTGGCACTTCATCCTGGAGCTGCTTCAGAAGGAGGAGTATCACAACGTCATCGCCTGGCAGGGGGACTACGGCGAGTTTGTCATCAAGGACCCCGACGAGGTGGCCAAGCTCTGGGGCGTCCGCAAGTGCAAACCGCACATGAACTACGACAAGCTGAGCCGGGCCCTCAGGTAAGCACCTCATCCCCTGTCTCACTCTGGGAGGGAAAAGCGCAGCAGGTCAGGCAGCATCCAAGGAGCAGGAGAATCGACGTTTCGGGCATGAGCCATTCTTCAGGCTCAGCCATTCCTGAAGAAGGGCTCATGCCCGAAACGCCAATTCTCCTGTTCCCTGGATGCTGCCTGACCTGCTGCGCTTTTCCAGCAACACATTTTCAGCTCTGATCTCCAGCATCTGCAGTCCTCACTTTCTCCTCACTCTGGGAGGGCACTGTCTCACTCTGGGAGGACACTGTATCACTCTAAGAGGGCACTGTCTCACTCTGGGAGGGTACTGTATCACACTGGGAGGTCACTGTCTCACTCTGGGAGGGTACTGTATCACATTGGGAGGTCACTGTATCACTCTAGGAGGTCACTGTCTCACTCTGGGAGGGTACTGTATCACACTGGGAGGGTACTGTATCACACTGGGAGGTCACTGTCTCACTCTGGGAGGGTACTGTGTCACACTGGGAGGGCACTGTATCACACTGGGAGGGCACTGTATCACACTGGGAGGGCACTGTCTCACTCTGGGAGGGTACTGTCTCACTCTGGGAGGGTACTGTATCACTCTGGGAGGGCACTGTATCACACTGGGAGGTCACTGTCTCACTCTGGGAGGGTACTGTCTCACTCTGGGAGGGCACTGTATCACACTGGGAGGGCACTGTATCACTCTGGGAGGGTACTGTATCACACTGGGAGGGCACTGTATCACTCTGGGAGGGTACTGTCTCACTCTGGGAGGGCACTGTATCACACTGGGAGGGCACTGTATCACACTGGGAGGTCACTGTCTCACTCTGGGAGGGTACTGTATCACACTGGGAGGGCACTGTATCACACTGGGAGGGCACTGTATCACACTGGGAGGGTACTGTCTCACTCTGGGAGGGTACTGTATCACACTGGGAGGTCACTGTCTCACTCTGGGAGGGTACTGTATCACACTGGGAGGGCACTGTATCACACTGGGAGGGCACTGTATCACACTGGGAGGGTACTGTCTCACTCTGGGAGGGTACTGTATCACACTGGGAGGGCACTGTATCACACTGGGAGGGTACTGTCTCACTCTGGGAGGGTACTGTATCACACTGGGAGGTCACTGTCTCACTCTGGGAGGGTACTGTATCACACTGGGAGGGCACTGTATCACACTGGGAGGGCACTGTATCACACTGGGAGGTCACTGTCTCACTCTGGGAGGGTACTGTCTCACTCTGGGAGGGTACTGTATCACTCTGGGAGGGCACTGTATCACACTGGGAGGTCACTGTCTCACTCTGGGAGGGTACTGTCTCACTCTGGGAGGTCACTGTCTCACTCTGGGAGGGTACTGTCTCACTCTGGGAGGGTACTGTATCACACTGGGAGGGCACTGTATCACACTGGGAGGTCACTGTATCACTCTGGGAGGGCACTGTATCACACTGGGAGGTCACTGTCTCACTCTGGGAGGGTACTGTATCACACTGGGAGGGTACTGTATCACACTGGGAGGTCACTGTCTCACTCTGGGACAGTACTGTATCACACTGGGAGGGTACTGTATCACTCTGGGAGGTCACTGTCTCACTCTGGGAGGGTACTGTCTCACTCTGGGAGGGTACTGTATCACTCTGGGAGGGTACTGTCTCACTCTGGGAGGGTACTGTATCACACTGGGAGGTCACTGTCTCACTCTGGGAGGGTACTGTCTCACTCTGGGAGGTCACTGTATCACACTGGGAGGGTACTGTCTCACTCTGGGAGGTCACTGTCTCACTCTGGGAGGTCACTGTATCACTCTGGGAGGGCACTGTATCACACTGGGAGGTCACTGTCTCACTCTGGGAGGGTACTGTCTCACTCTGGGAGGGCACTGTATCACACTGGGAGGGCACTGTATCACTCTGGGAGGGTACTGTATCACACTGGGAGGGCACTGTATCACTCTGGGAGGGCACTGTATCACACTGGGAGGGCACTGTATCACACTGGGAGGTCACTGTCTCACTCTGGGAGGGTACTGTATCACACTGGGAGGGCACTGTATCACACTGGGAGGGCACTGTATCACACTGGGAGGGTACTGTCTCACTCTGGGAGGGTACTGTATCACACTGGGAGGTCACTGTCTCACTCTGGGAGGGTACTGTATCACACTGGGAGGGCACTGTATCACACTGGGAGGGCACTGTATCACACTGGGAGGGTACTGTCTCACTCTGGGAGGGTACTGTATCACACTGGGAGGTCACTGTCTCACTCTGGGAGGGTACTGTCTCACTCTGGGAGGGTACTGTATCACTCTGGGAGGGCACTGTATCACACTGGGAGGTCACTGTCTCACTCTGGGAGGGTACTGTCTCACTCTGGGAGGGCACTGTATCACTCTGGGAGGGTACTGTCTCACTCTGGGAGGGTACTGTATCACTCTGGGAGGGTACTATCTCACTCTGGGAGGGTACTGTATCACTCTGGGAGGGTACTGTATCACTCTGGGAGGGTACTGTATCACACTGGGAGGGCACTGTATCACACTGGGAGGTCACTGTATCACTCTGGGAGGGCACTGTATCACACTGGGAGGTCACTGTCTCACTCTGGGAGGGTACTGTCTCACTCTGGGATGGCACTGTATCACTCTGGGAGGGTACTGTCTCACTCTGGGAGGGCACTGTATCACACTGGGAGGTCACTGTCTCACTCTGGGACAGTACTGTATCACACTGGGAGGGTACTGTATCACACTGGGAGGTCACTGTCTCACTCTGGGAGGGTACTGTCTCACTCTGGGATGGCACTGTATCACACTGGGAGGGTACTGTATCACTCTGGGAGGGTACTGTATCACACTGGGAGGGTACTGTCTCACTCTGGGATGGCACTGTATCACACTGGGAGGGTACTGTATCACTCTGGGAGGGTACTGTATCACACTGGGAGGGTACTGTATCACTCTGGGAGGGTACTGTATCACACTGGGAGGGCACTGTATCACACTGGGAGGTCACTGTCTCACTCTGGGACAGTACTGTATCACACTGGGAGGGTACTGTATCACACTGGGAGGTCACTGTCTCACTCTGGGAGGGTACTGTATCACACTTGGAGGGTACTGTATCACACTGGGAGGTCACTGTCTCACTCTGGGACAGTACTGTATCACACTGGGAGGGTACTGTATCACTCTGGGAGGTCACTGTCTCACTCTGGGAGGGTACTGTCTCACTCTGGGAGGGTACTGTATCACTCTGGGAGGGTACTGTCTCACTCTGGGAGGGTACTGTATCACACTGGGAGGTCACTGTCTCACTCTGGGAGGGTACTGTCTCACTCTGGGAGGTCACTGTATCACACTGGGAGGGTACTGTCTCACTCTGGGAGGTCACTGTCTCACTCTGGGAGGGTACTGTCTCACTCTGGGAGGTCACTGTATCACTCTGGGGGCACTGTATCACACTGGGAGGTCACTGTCTCACTCTGGGAGGGTACTGTATCACACTGGGAGGTCACTGTCTCACTCTAAGAGGGCACTGTCTCACTCTGAGAGGGCACTGTCTCACTCTAAGAGGGCACTGTATCACACTGGGAGGGCACTGTCTCACTCTAAGAGGGCACTGTATCACTTGGAGGTCACTGTCTCACTCTGGGAGGTCACTGTCTCACTCTGGGAGGGCACTGTATCACACTGGGAGGTCACTGTCTCACTCTTAGAGGGCACTGTATCACACTGGGAGGGTATTGTATCACACTGGGAGGTCACTGTCTCACTCTGGGGGGCACTGTATCATACTGGGAGGGCACTGTATCACTGGGAGGGCACTGTATCATACTGGAAAGGAACTGTCTCACTCTGGGAGGACACTATCACACTGGGAGGTCACTGTCTCACTCTGGGAGGGCACTGTATCACACTATAAGGTCACTGTCTCACTCTGGGAGAACACTGTATCACACTGGGAGGGCACTGTCTCACTCTGGGAGGGCACTGTTTCACTCTGGGAGGGCACTGTCTCACTCTGGGGGCACTGTATCTCACTGGGAGGTCACTGTCTCACTGCAAGAGGGCACTCTATCTCACTGGGAGGTCACTATGTCACACTAGGACGTCACTGTATCTCACTGGGAGGGCACTGTATCTCACTGGGAGGTCACTTTATTGCTCTAGGAGGTCACTGTCTCACTTTGACAGGACAGTGTATTTCACTGGGAGTCACTCTCCTACTCTGGGAGGTCACCGTCTCACTCTGGAAGGTCACTGTGTCTCACTGGGAAGTTGTTGTCTCACTCTGGGAGGTCACTGTATTTCATTGGGAGGTCACTGTATCTCACTGGGAGTCACTGTGTGTCAATGGGAGATCACTGTCTCACTGTGGGGGCTCACTGTATCTCACTGGAAGGTCACTGCCTCACTCTGAGAGGGGGCTGTCTCACTCTGGGAGGTCACTGTCTCACTCTGGGAGGGCACTGTATCAAAGTGAGAGCTTGCAGTATCTTGCAGGGTGGTCATTGTCTTGCTCTGGAAGGTTGCTGTATCACCCTGGGAGGCTGCTATATCTCACTGGAGGTCACTGTATCACTCGGGAGGTCACTGTATCACACTGGGAGGTCACTGTATCACACTGGGGTTCACTGTCTCACACTGGAGATCACTGTATCACACTGGGGTTCACTGTCTCACACTGGAGGTCAGTGTATCACACTTTATCACACTGGGAGGGTACTGTATCACACTGGGAGGTCACTGTATCACACTGGGGTTCACTGTCTCACACTGGAGGTCAGTGTATCACACTTTATCACACTGGGAGGTCACTGTATCACACTGGGGTTCACTGTCTCACACTGGAGGTCAGTGTATCACACTTTATCACACTGGGAGGTCACTGTATCACACTGGGAGGTCACTACATCACACTGGGAGGTCACTGTATCACACTGGAGGTCATTGTATCACACTGTATCACACTGGCAGTCACTGTATCACTCTGGGAGGTCACTGTGTTACTCTGGGTGTCCCTGTGTTACTCTGGGTGTCCCTGTGTTACTCTGGGTTATCAGTGTCTCCCAGCAGCTTTGTGTAGCTCACTCTGATCCTGCGTGTTATTGATATTTTTCAGATATTACTACAACAAGAGAATCCTCCATAAGACCAAAGGCAAACGGTTCACCTACAAATTCAACTTCAGTAAAGTGATTCTTGTGAACTACCCGTTGCTGGAAATGGGGCACTCACAATTACTGCTTACCTCCAATCCCTTCACCAACAGCCAGGGGCAGGAGTGCACACCTGTCACACCTGAGGTAAGGCAGTGACAACGACAAACCCACTCACACTTACCCACGCTCGTACACACACCCACACACACACATACACACATACACACACCCCCGACACACATAGCCCCCCCCACACACACACACACAACCCCACACACACACCCCCCATACACCCCAAACACATACCCCACATGCACAAACACACACCCACACCCCCACACACACATATACACACACACCCCACATACACACACCCCACACACACACACCCCACACACACATACCCACACACACCAACACACACCCCCCCACACACACACACCCCACACACACATCCCCACACCCCACACACACATACATACACACACCCCACACACACCCCACACGCACACATGCCACACACACATATACACACACACCCCACACACACAGACACACACACAGCCCACACACACACACCACACACACACACACACACCCGACACACACACACCCCACACACACCCCCACACACACACCCACACACACGGACACACTCACAGACACGCACCCCACACCCCACACACACACCCCACACACACAGACACACACACCCCACACACATATACACACACCCCCCACAAACACCCCCCCGACACACACATACACACACCCCACACACAAACACACACACTCACACACACACACACACCCCACACACACATACACACACCCCCCACAAACACCCCCCCACACACACATACACACACCCCCCACAAACACCCCCCCACACACCCCACACACACATACACACACCCCACACACAAACACACACACTCACACACACATACACGCACATACACATCCCCACCACACACATCCACATTTTCCACACACACCCATACAGACAGACACCCCACACACACACATACACACACACCTCCACACACACGCCCCACACACACCCCACACATACCCCACACACACACACACCACACACACACACACACACACACACACCCCACACATACACACCCCCCCCACACACATACACACACCCTACACACATAGACACCACACACACACATACACGCACACACACATACACACACATCCCACACACACACCCCACATACACAGACACACACACACACCCCACACACATACCCCACACGCACACACATGCACAAACAACACCCACACACACACATACAAACATACACACAGGCACACAGAGACACACACACACAGACACATACACATGGCCCCACATACACACCCACACCCACACACACACACACACCCCACACACACACCCACACACATATACACACACACTCCCCACACACACACACGCACACACCCACACACACACACACATACACATCCACCCCCCACACACACCACGCACACACATCCCACACACACACATCACAAACACACATACACACCTTCCACACACACACGGATACAAACACACCCACACAGACATACACAGCCATACAAACACCGACACACACACACACCCACACACAGACACAGACACATACACACACAAATACAGACACATACACATGGCCACACACACAGACATACTAATGGCCACACACACACACACACACAGACAGACAAACATACACATTGCCCCCCCCACCACCACACACACACACACACACACACACAACATAATGCGGGACAGTGCTTTACTCTGTGTCCAAACCCATGCTGTCCCTGTCCTGGGAGTGTTTGATGGGGGACAGTGTAGAGGGAGCTTTACTCTGTGTCCAAACCCATGCTGTCCCTGTCCTGGGAGTGTTTGATGGGGGACAGTGTAGAGGGAGCTTTACTCTGTGTCCAAACCCATGCTGTCCCTGTCCTGGGAGTGTTTGATGGGGGACAGTGTAGAGGGAGCTTTACTCTGTGTCCAAACCCATGCTGTCCCTGTCCTGGGAGTGTTTGATGGGGGACAGTGTAGAGGGAGCTTTACTCTGTGTCCAAACCCATGCTGTCCCTGTCCTGGGAGTGTTTGATGGGGGACAGTGTAGAGGGAGCTTTACTCTGTGTCCAAACCCATGCTGTCCCTGTCCTGGGAGTGTTTGATGGGGGACAGTGTAGAGGGAGCTTTACTCTGTGTCCAAACCCATGCTGTCCCTGTCCTGGGAGTGTTTGATGGGGGACAGTGTAGAGGGAGCTTTACTCTGTGTCCAAACCCATGCTGTCCCTGTCCTGGGAGTGTTTGATGGGGGACAGTGTAGAGGGAGCTTTACTCTGTGTCCAAACCCATGCTGTCCCTGTCCTGGGAGTGTTTGATGGGGGACAGTGTAGAGGGAGCTTTACTCTGTGTCCAAACCCATGCTGTCCCTGTCCTGGGAGTGTTTGATGGGGGACAGTGTAGAGGGAGCTTTACTCTGTATCTAACCCCGTGCTGTCCCTGTCCCTGGGAGTGTTTGATGGTGGAACAGTGTAGAGAGAGCTTTACTCTGTATCTAACCCCGTGCTGTCCCTGTCCTGGGAATGTTTGATGGGGGACAGTGTAGAGGGAGCTTTACTCTGTGTCCAAACCCATGCTGTCCCTGTCCTGGGAGTGTTTGATGGGGGACAGTGTAGAGGGAGCTTTACTCTGTATCTAACCCCGTGCTGTCCCTGTCCTGGGAGTGTTTGATGGGGGACAGTGTAGAGGGAGCTTTACTCTGTATCTAACCCCGTGCTGTCCCTGTCCTGGGAGTGTTTGATGGGGGACAGTGTAGAGGGAGCTTTACTCTGTGTCCAAACCCATGCTGTCCCTGTCCTGGGAGTGTTTGATGGGGGCACAGTGTAGAGGGAGCTTTACTCTGTGTCTAAACCCATGCTGTCCCTGTCCTGGGAGTGTTTGATGGGAGACAGTGTAGAGAGAGCTTTACTCTGTGTCTAACCCTGTGCTGTCCCTGTCTTGGGAGTGTTTGATGGGGGGACAGTGTAGAGAGAGCTTTACTCTGTGTCTAACCCCGTGCTGTCCCTGTCCCTGGGAGGGTTTGATGGGGGGACAGTGTAGAGGGAGCTTTACTCTGTATCTAACCCCGTGCTGTCCCTGTCCCTGGGAGGGTTTGATGGGGGGACAGTGTAGAGGGAGCTTTACTCTGTATCTAACCCCGTGCTGTCCCTGTCCCTGGGAGGGTTTGATGGGGGGACAGTGTAGAGGGAGCTTTACTCTGTATCTAACCCCGTGCTGTCCCTGTCCCTGGGAGGGTTTGATGGGGGGACAGTGTAGAGGGAGCTTTACTCTGTATCTAACCCCGTGCTGTCCCTGTCCCTGGGAGGGTTTGATGGGGGGACAGTGTAGAGGGAGCTTTACTCTGTATCTAACCCCGTGCTGTCCCTGTCCTGGGAGTGTTTGATGGGGGGACAGTGTAGAGGGAGCTTTACTCTGTATCTAACCCCGTGCTGTCCCTGTCCCTGGGAGGGTTTGATGGGGGGACAGTGTAGAGGGAGCTTTACTCTGTATCTAACCCCGTGCTGTCCCTGTCCCTGGGAGGGTTTGATGGGGGGACAGTGTAGAGGGAGCTTTACTCTGTATCTAACCCCGTGCTGTCCCTGTCCTGGGAGTGTTTGATGGGGGGACAGTGTAGAGGGAGCTTTACTCTGTATCTAACCCCGTGCTGTCCCTGTCCTGGGAATGTTTGATGGTGGGACAGTGTAGTGGGAGCTTTACCCTGTATCTAACACCGTGCTGTCCCTGTCCTGGCAGTCTTTGATGGGGGACAGTGTAGAGGGAGCTTTACTCTGTGTCTAACCCTGTACTGTCCCTGTCCCTGGGAGTGTTTGATGGGGGACAGTGTAGAGGGAGCTTTACTCTGTATCTAACCCCGTGCTGTCTCTGTCCCTGGGAGTGTTTGATGGGGGACAGTGTAGAGGGAGCTTTACCCTGTATCTAACCCCATGCTGTCCCTGTCCTGGGAGTGTTTGATGGGGGACAGTGTAGAGGGAGTTTTACTCTGTATCTAACCCCGTGCTGTCCCTGTCCCTGGGAGTGTTTGATGGGGGGACAGTGTAGAGGGAGCTTTACTCTGTATCTAACCCTGTGCTGTCCCTGTCCTGGGGAGTGTTTAATGGGGGACAGTGTAGAGGGAGCTTTACTCTGTGTCTAACCCCGTGCTGTCCCTGTCCCTGGGGAGTGTTTGATGTGGGACAGTGTAGAGGGAGCTTTACTCTGTATCTAACCCCGTGCTGTCCCTGTCCCTGGGAGTGTTTGATGGGGGGACAGTGTAGAGGGAGCTTTACTCTGGATCTAACCCCGTGCTGTCCCTGTCCCTGGGACTGTTTGATGTGGGACAGTGTAGAGGGAGCTTTACTCTGTATCTAACCCCGTGCTGTCCCTGTCCCTGGGAGTGTTTGATTTGGGACAGTGTAGAGGGAGCTTTACTCTGTATCTAACCCCGTGCTGTCCCTGTCCCTGGGAGTGTTTGATGGGGGACAGTGTAGAGAGAGCTTTACTCTGTATCTAACCCCGTGCTGTCTCTGTCCTGGGAGTGTTTGTTGGGGAACATTGTAGAGAGAGCTTTACTCTGTATCTAACCCCGTGCTGTCCCTGTCCCTGGGAGTGTTTGATGGGGGACAGTGTAGAGGGAGCTTTACCCTGTGTCTAACCCCGTGCTGTCCCTGTCCCTGGGGAGTGTTTGAATTCTGTTCTATTGTTGTTTATCTCCTGCAGACGATCCAGAGTTTGTTAACTCCGCCCAGACTCTCGGAGTCGGGGGCTCGGGATCTGAGGAATCCTGTGTACGACCGTCCCATCCCCACGGCAGACACCGAGAAACTTCGGATCGAGACTGGCCTTGCGTTCTTCAGTTCAGGTGAGTGCGGCCGGGAGGCTGTGAAAGGTGGAGGCTCAAAGATGGCTGTCATCGAGTCATACTGCACAGACACAGGCCCTTCGGCCCATCCCGTCCATGCCAACCAGATATCCCAACCCAATCTAGTCCCACCTGCCAGCACCTGGCCCATATCCCTCCAAACCCTTCCTATTCATATACCCATCCAAATGCCTCTTAAATGTTGCAATTGTACCAGCCTCCACCACATCCTCTGGCAGCTCATTCCACACACGTACCACCCTCTGGGGGAAAATCCTGCCCCAGAGGTCCCCTCTCACCCTAAACCTTTGCACTCCAGTGTGGAAGCAGCCCATTCAGCCCATTGAGCCCACAGTAACTCTTTGCAGAGCATCCCTCCCACATCCCAACAATCCCCATAGCCTTGCATTCCCCATGGCCAACCCACCCTAACCTGCACATCCCTGGGCACTATGGGACAATTTAGCATGGCCAATCCACCCTAACCTACACATCCCTGGGCACTATGGGACAATTTAGCATGGCCAACCCACCCTAACCTGCACATCCCTGGGCACTATGGGACAATTTAGCATGGCCAATCCACCCTAACCTGCACATCCCTGGGCACTATGGGACAATTTAGCACGGCCAATCCACCCTAACCTGCACATCCCTGGACACTATGGGACAATTTAGCATGGCCAATCCACCCTAACCTGCACATCTCTGGGCACTATGTGCACTTCCAAAAGTGCACCTATCGCCATCCCATGCAACAGGAACTTGATGCTCCAACCCCTGTACTCCATGGTCTGAGCATTGAAGGCAAACACCTTCTTTACCTGGGCTATAAACCTCAGGGAACAATGTGCCTGAAAGGCCAGTGAGAGGAGGATCTGACCGATGGGGGGACGATAGTGAGCAGAGTGTAGTTATAACAAATGTCAGCCATTCAGCCCCTCAATCAGCTCCTGCCCTTTGGTCACTTCACCCTGTTGTAAAGGTTTAACTGCACGTTTTCTGTTTCACTGAAGACACCTGTCTGGACTCCAGCGAGTGCTGTGTGGGAGAAAGCGAGGAAGGAGTCAGGACGAGGATATGGGGATACAGGGGTCAGGATGAGGATATGGGGATACAGGGGTCAGGATGAGGATATGGGCATACAGGGGTCAGGATGAGGATATGGCGATACGGGGTCAGGATGAGGATATGGGGATACAGGGGTCAGGATGAGGATATGGGCATACAGGGGTCAGGATGAGGATATGTCGATACAGGGGTCAGGATGAGGATATGGCGATACGGTGTCAGGATGAGGATATGGAGATACAGGGGTCAGGATGAGGATGTGTGGGATACAGGGGTCAGGATGAGGATATGGCGATACAGGGGTCAGGATGAGGATATGGCGATACGGGGTCAGGATGAGGATATGGCGATACAGGGGTCAGGATGTGGATATGGGGATACAGGGGTCAGGATGAGGATATGACGATACGGGGTCAGGATGAGGATATGGCGATACAGGGGTCAGGATGAGGATGTGTGGGATACAGGGGTCAGGATGAGGATATGGCGATACGGGGTCAGGATGAGGATACGGAGATACAGGGGTCAGGATGAGGATATGGGGATACAGGGGTCAGGATGAGGATATGGCGATACAGGGGTCAGGATGAGGATATGGGGATACAGGGGTCAGGATGAGGATATGGGGATACAGGGGTCAGGATGAGGATATGGAGATACAGGGGTCAGGATGAGGATCTGGGTATACAGGGGTCAGGATGAGGATATGGGGATACAGGGGTCAGGATGAGGATATGGAGATACAGGGGTCAGGATGAGGATCTGGGGATACAGGGGTCAGGATGAGGATATGGCGATACAGGGGTCAGGATGAGGATATGGCGATACAGGGGTCAGGATGAGGATATGGCGATATGGGGTCAGGATGAGGATATGGCGATACGGGGTCAGGATGAGTATATGGCGACACAGGGATCAGGATGAGGATATGGCGATACAGGGGTCAGGATGAGGATATGGCGATATGGGGTCAGGATGAGGATATGGCGACACAGGGATCAGGATGAGGATTATGGCAATACAGGGGTCAGGATGAGGATATGGCGATATGGGGTCAGGATGAGGATATGGCAACACAGGGGTCAGGATGAGGATATGGCGATACGGGGTCAAGATGAGGATATGGCGACACAGGGGTCAGGATGAGGATATGGCGATACAGGGGTCAGGATGAGGATGTGTGGGATACAGGGGTCAGGATGAGGATATGGCGATACGGGGTCAGGATGAGGATATGGGAATACATGGGTCAGGATGAGGATATGGCAATATGGGGTCAGGATGAGGATATGGCGATACGGGGTCAGGATGAGGATATGGCGATACAAGGGTCAGGATGAGGATGTGGGGATACAGGGGTCAGGATGAGGATATGGGGATACAGGGGTCAGGATGTGGATATGGCAACACAGGGGTCAGGATGAGGATATGTCGATATAGGGGTCAGGATGAGGATATGGCGATACAGGGGTCAGGATGAGGATATGGCAATACGGGGTCAGGATGAGGATATGGCAACACAGGGGTCAGGATGAGGATATGGCGACACAGGGGTCAGGATGAGGATGTGTGGGATACAGGGGTCAGGATGAGGATATGGGAATACATGGGTCAGGATGAGGATATGGGGATACAGGGGTAAGGATGCGGATATGTCGATACAGGGTCAGGATGAGGATATGGAGATACAGGGGTCAGGATGAGGATATGGGGATACAGGGCGTCAGGGTGAGGATATGCGGATATAGGGATCAGGGTGAGGGTGAGCATATGGGGTATACAGGGGTCAGGGTGGGGATATAGGGATAGAGGGGTGAGGGTGGGGATATGGGGGATACAAGGGTCAGAGTGGGGATATGGGGATATAGGGGGAGGGGTATGATATGGGGATACAGGGGTCAGGGTGGGGATATGGGGATACAGGGGTGAGGGTGGAGATATGGGAGATACTTGGGTCAGGGTGAGGATATGGGGATAAAGGGTTCAGGGTGAGCATAAGCGGGTACAGGGGTCAGGATGATGATATAGGGATACAGGATCAAGCTGAGGATGTGTGGGATACAGGGGTCAGGATAAGGATATGGAGATACAGGGGTCAGGGTGAGGATATGGGAATACAGGAGTCAGGGTGAGGATATGGGGATACACGGGTCAATGTGAGGTTCTGGGAATACAGGGGTCAGGGTGAGTAAATGGGGATACAGTGGTAGGATGAGGATATGGGAATACAGGGGTCAAGGTGGGGATATGGGGATACAGGGGTCAGGGTGGGGATATGGGGATACAGGGGTCAGGGTGGGGATATGGGGGATAGAGGTGTGAGGGTGGGGATACAGGGGTCAGAGTGGGGATATGGGGATACAAGGGTCAGAATGGGGATATGGGGATACAGGGGTGAGGGTGGGGATATGGGGGATACTTGGGTCAGGGTGAGGATATAGGGATACGGGGTCAGGGTGAACATAAGCGGGTACAGGGGTCAGGATGATGATATGGGATACAGGGGTCAAGCTGAGGATGTGTGGGATACAGGGGTAAGGATAAGGATATGGGATACAGGGGTCAAGCTGAGGATGTGTGGGATACAGGGTTAAGGATAAGGATATGGGGATACAGGGGTCAGGGTGAGGATATGGGAATACAGGGGTTAGGGTGAGGATATCGGGATACAGGGGTCAGGGTGAGCATATGGGGATACAGGTGTCAGAATGAGTATATGGGGATACAGGGGTCAGGGTGAGGATGTGTGGGATACAGGGGTCAGGATGAGGATATGGGAATACAGGGGTCAGGGGGAGGATATGGGGATACAGGGTCAGGGTGAGGATATGGGGATACTGGGTCAGAGTGAAGATATGGCGGAAGTGGGGGTCGGGGTGAGGATTTGGGGGATACAAGTTAGAGGGAGGATATGTGGGCTAGAAGGTCAGTGTGAAATTATGGGGTATACAGGGGTCCGAGTGGGGATATGGAGAATACAGGGGTCCGAGTGAGGATATCTGTTGGGTCAGAGTGAGGGTATGGAGATACAGGGTCACTGTGAGGATATGGGGATATGGGGCCAGACTGAGGATATGGAGATACAGGGTCAGGGTGAGGATGTGGGGGACACAGGGTCAGAGTGAAGATGTGAGTGATATAGGGGTCAGAGTGATGATATAGGGGATACAGGGGTCAGTGGAAGGAAATGGAGATACAGGGTCAGAGTGAGGGTATAGGGGATACCGGGTCAGGGTGAGAATATGGCATAAGGGTCAGAGTGAAGACATGTGGGATTCCGGGGTCAGAGTGAGGATATAGGGGATACAGGGGTCAAAATGAGAACAAAGAGGTATACAGGGGTCAGGGTGAGAATATGAGGATACAGAGTCAGGATGAGGATATGGGGTGCAGGGTCAGGGTGAGGATCTGATAGGGATATAGGGTCAGAGTGAAGATATGGGTGATATAGGGATCAGGGTGATGGTGAGGATTTGGGATACAGGATCAGGGTGACGATATGGGATTACAGGGGTCCGTTTGTGGATATGGGGTTGCAGGGTCAGGGTGAGGTTATGGGGATTCATGGGTCAGGGTGAGATAATGGGGAAACAAGAGTCTGGATGAGGATATGGGGGATAGAGTGACAGGGTGAGGATATGGGGATACAGGGCCAGAGTGAGGATATGGGGGATTCAGGGGTCAGGGTGAGGATGAGGGGATACAGGGTCAGAGTGAGTGAGGATATGGCAGATACAGCAGTCAGGGTGGGGATATGGGGGATACGGGGTCAGGATGAGAATAAAGGGGAATACAGGGGTCAGGTGAGGATATGGCTGATACAGCATCAGGATGAGGATATGGGGGTGCAGGGTCAGGGTGAGGATCTGAGAGGGATATAGGGTCAGAGTGAGGATATGAGAGGAATATAGAGTCAAAGTGAAGATATGGATGATACAGGATCAGGGAGAGGATATGGGGTATACAGGGGTCAGGGTGAGGATATGTGTGTGTAGGGTCAGACTTGGTATATGGGGATACAGAGTCAGAGTGATGATATGGGAGATACAGGGTCAGAGTGATGATATGGGAGATACAGGGACAGAGTGAGGATGTGCGTGTTACAAGCTCAGAGTGAAGTTCTGGGGGATACAGATGTTAGGGTGAGGATATGGGGCAACACGGCCATGGTGTAGATATGGGGGTTACAGGGATCAGAGTGAAGTTATGGGGGATACAGGTTCAGAGCGCAAATGTGGGTGATACAGCAGTCACGGTGAGGATATGGGGGATACAGGGTGAGAGAGAATATGAGGATTCAAGGGTCAGGGTGATAATATGGGGGTACAGGGAATCAGGGTGAGGATATGTGGATACAAGGTTCGACTGAAGATATGGGGATACAGCGGTCATAGTAGGGGTATGGGGATAAAGGGGTCAGTGAGGATATGGGGGATACGGGTGTCAGGGTGAGGACCTGGGGATACACAGTCATGGTGAGGAAATGGGGGATACAGGGTCAGGGTGTGGTAATGAGGATATAATGGTCAAAGCAAGGATGTGGGGGATACAGGGTCAGGGTGTGGATATGGGTGATACAGGGGTGAGGGTGAGAATATGGGGGATACAGGATCAGGGTGTGGATATGGGGGATACTGTTTCAGGGTGAGGATATGGGGGATACAGGGGTCAGGGTGAGGATATGGGGATACAGGGGTCAGGGTGAGGATATGGGAGATACAGGATCAGAGTGAGGATATGGGGGATAAAGGATCAGGGTGAGGATATGGGGGATACAGGATCAAGGTGTGGATATGGGTGATACAGGGGTGAGGGTGAGAATATGGGGGATACAGGATCAGGGTGTGGATATGGGGATACTGTTTCAGGGTGAGGATATGGGGGATACAGGGGTCAGGGTGAGGATATGGGGGATACAGGGGTCAGGGTGAGGATATGGGAGATACAGGATCAGAGTGAGGATATGGGGGATAAAGGATCAGGGTGAGGATATGGGGGATACAGGATCAGAGTGTGGATATGGGGGATACAGGGGTCAGGGTGTGGATATGGGGGATACTGTTTCAGGGTGAGGATATGGGGATACAGGGGTCGGGATGTGGATATGGGGGATACCATTTCAGGATGAGGATATGGGGGATACAGGGGTCAGGGTGTGGATATGGGGGATACAGGGGTCAGGGTGAGGATATAGGGGATACTGTTTCAGGGTGAGGATATGGGGGATACAGGGGTCAGGGTGTGGATATGGGGGATACTGTTTCAGGGTGAGGATATGGGGATACAGGGTCAGGGTGTGGATATAGGGGATACAGGGGTCAGGGTGAGGATATGGGGATACAGGGTCAGGGTGTGGATATAGGGGATACAGGGGTCAGGGTGAGGATATGGAGGATACAGGATCAGAGTGTGGATATGGGGATACAGGGGTCAGGGTGTGGATATGGGAGATACAGGATCAGAGTGTGGATATGGGGAATACAGGGGTCAGGGTGTGGATATGGGAGATACAGGATCAGAGTGTGGATATGGGGGATACAGGGGTCAGGGTGTGGATATGGGAGATACAGGATCAGAGTGTGGATATGGGGGATACTGTTTCAGGGTGAGGATATGGGGGGATGGATTTGCATCCTCTGTGATGAACTGTTCGGCCTTCCCTCACTCTGTGTTGGCTTTCTCTCTCTCACTCTCTCTCTCGCACAGGGCCTCCATATTACTCGAAGCCTCCGGGCATGATGGGGGCCTACGCCAGGAGCAGCCACCTCTCAGAGTACCCGTGGCCCCTGCCATCGTACCCGTCACCCGCCTTCGGCCTGCCGGGCTCCAAGATGTCCGCCCTGTACCCCCCCCACTACTACCCTGGCTCCCTGACCGGGGGCCTGGCCCACCTGCCTGCCCAGATCTCCCTGCTGCCCCCCGCCGAGACCGGCGACCGGGCGCCAACTCAGCACGGGCCGGCCTACTCCCGCCTGGGCCTAGGGCTGAAGGGGCAGCACCCCTCTTACCCGCCCGCCGCCGCCCAGACCCTCCGGCCTGGCCCTTCGGCCTCTCCCCCAGGCCCCGGGCTCCCTCCGGGCAAGGAAGGGGCCTGCGAGAGGGGGGCGGCCTGTGGCGACGGGCGAGCCTCCTGGGTCAAGGCGGAGACCGACTCTGACCTGGAGGTGACCGACATCAGCGACTCGAGCTCGGAGGAGGGCGAGGCCTGCGCGGAGCTGTCCCGGGCCTCCGGGCCTGACCGCTGGCTCAAAGCCGGCCAGAAGGCCGACCTGTCCTCGGCCGAGCAGCTGAAGAATCTCGTCGGAGCCCCGGAGCGGGGAGTTGGCAAAGATAAAGCGTTCGCACTGGGATACAGGAGCTGATGTGGAGTCCATCCCCTCTTCAAAAGCCCAAGAGAGAAACGCCGTGTATTAAGGGGGGCCCGAAAGAGCTGGCGAGACGTCAGACCGCGCTCAGTGTTTATGTAGAGTTTATAGTATTTACTTGGGTTTCAGTAAATATCAACATGTTGTTCGATCTTTGTGGGTCATTCTCATCAGGGAGAATCGCGCGCTTTCAAGCAGCAGGGGGTTTGGTTTCACTCAAAGTGGACTCTGCCACGTTTGAAAATCCTTGGGATTTTTTTTTTGTCCTTTTCGACTGCCCGCTCTGTCAACCTTTCCCCCCCACCCCCCCCCCTCCGAAGGAGAAAGCAAGGACTGCAGTGTGTCCGAGTCGTGAGAGTGTGGCGGCTGGGAAAGGGCAGGTCAGCCTCCGAGGGGGGGGCAGGGGAGTCGGGGTTTTGACTCTCCTCTCCTCCCCACCCCCCCCACCCTCCAGCTCGAGCCCGCTCGACGGGACCCGATGCATCCCCGCCAGTGTCCCAGACGGCGTTAGCAGGATTGGGTGGGGGTGGGGGTGGGGGTGGGGGGGTAGGTGGGAAGGGCTCGGTTCAGCTTGGACGGCTGCGTTCAGTTCCGGCCCCCTGGCAGAGGGTTCGGACAAATCTCACTCTCAGCCCTTCAACGGTGACCCCTCGGGTTCAATCGCCGCCAGGATAATGGAGACTCCAGCAATCACTGGCCCAGGGTCATGTTAGAGGAGGAGGAGGGGGGTTGGAGTTTGGTCCTGGGATCGTCCTTTGTCAGGGAACATTGGAGCAGGGGTTCGGAGAGGGCAGAATGTGGGCCATTAGTTGCCTCCAGCTCTAAGTCTCCCCTCTGCATTTGTATAAACTCTTCCCCATCCTCCGTGTCGTATCGCTCTCTCTGGGCCTCACTGCTCTCGCTCTCCTCTCTCCTCACCTCTGTGTGCTTTCACTTCAGGACTTTTATCTTTCTCTTGTCTTTGTTTCTTTAATTTCCCTCTCGTTGCTTTTCTGTATCTCCCTCTCTCTGTCCATCTCTCTCTCACTCACTCGACCAGTCTCCCTAACTCTCTCTTCCTGCCTCTCTGTCTCTTTATACCTGTCCTGTCACTTGAGTCTGCCTTTTCATTTATTTATCTCTTTCTCTCTCTGTACCTATGTATACACACAAACACACACACACATTCTCAGCCCCCCCCTCTCTCTATATAAATGTGTGCATATATACACCTTTCTCAGTCACCAATTCTCTCTCTCTCTGCCTCAATAATAATCCATCTGCATATTCCTGTATTTCTCAGCATCTCTCTGTCTCTAAACCTGCCTCTATCTGTCTGTCTTTTGCTCAAACTCCCCTCTGTGTGTGTGTCTCTCTCTCTCTCTCTCTCTCAATCATAACCTCTATTTCTCCATATTCGCATTCTCTCTCTCTCTCTCTCTCTCTCTCTCAGAGGATAGCTGGATTCGAACCCAGGTCCCTGGTGCTGTGAGACAGACATGCTAACTACTGAGCCACAGCGTGGCCTCTCAGCGCCAGGGACCCAGGTTCGATTCCAGCCTCAGAGTGTCCGTCTCTGTGGAGTTTGCACACTCTCCCCCCCTCCCCCCGCCCCCCCCCCCCCCCCACACCGTGTCAGCGTGGGTTTCCTCCCACAGTCCAAAGATGTGAAGGTGGGGGTAGATCGGCCATGAGGAATTGCCCCATAGTGTCCAGGGATGTGTTGGTGAGAGGTGTTAGCCATGGGAAACGCAGGCCTACAGAGAAAGGGGCGGTGGGTCAGTGCGGACCTGTTGGGCTGAATGGCCTGTTTCCACACTGCTTGGATTCTCTGGTGCAAAGGGGAAAGTCACTGGGGGAGCGAGAATCCAGTAGTGAGGATGTGAACGCTGACGTTTCATTGCCTCAAACTCGGTTTTAGAATTCCAGTTCTCAAGTTAGCGCCTTCAAGTTGTCCCAACGCAAGCCCAACCCTCGAAACTTAAAACCCCACACCACGTTGCGACAGAGTCCCCCTAGCACCCACCTCCCCCCCCAAAAAAGGGGGTTGAAACACTGAGTGAAGCAGGGAGAATTCTGTTCAAGGGAGGGAGAACGGGTGAACGCAGGGGAAGGTTGAATGGCGGCTGGTGGAAGTGCTCAGCTGGGGGGAGAGGGGCGGGGGGCAGAAAAGCCTCGAAATGTGTGACTGGAAAGCAGTCAAGGTCTCAAATATTGTACATATTAAAATAAATTAACTTTGAAAAAGAAAAGTTGAGGGGAGGGTTGGTTGGGAAGTACAGAAAAGAAATGAAAGCACTTGAGAAACATACGTGACATATTTATTTTTTTGGAGCTTGAATATTTTCCGCTGGGTTGGCTGATCTTAAGATCTCTGTATATAGTCCTTCTGTCTGTGTGTAACTGGTGCTGTCGATTGTAATGTAGCCATTGCTATCTTCATGTGTGTTTTGTCACGTGCGGAGAGGTGCTTATATTTATATACATATATATATATATATGTATTAATTATTGTTTTTAATCTTATCAAAGAAGGTTTGATTCCAAGGCTTCACAAAATTGGATAATCAAAAGCAATAAAGACAAACCCAATGGTTTAAACTCGCCTCTGGACTCACTGTTCAAAACTTATTTGTGGAGATTTCAGCTGCTTATTCCTAATGGTTTCATTAACCTTAAATCGTCTTACAATGGAATTCAAAATATGTGAACACCTCAGCTCCCTTTAAATCTTTCCCCTCTCACCAATGCTCATGGGTTTAGGATTCCCTACCCTGGGGAAAGGATCTTGTCTATTCACCTTACCCTTGCCCCTCGTGATTTTATAAACCCTTTAGCCTCCTACACCTCAGGGTGGCACAGTGGCTCACTGGGTTAGCACTGCTACATCACAGCCCCAGGGACCCAGGTTCGATTCCAGCCTCGGGGGTGACTGTCTGTCTGGAGTTTGCACATTCTCCCCGTGTCTGCGGGGGTTTCCTCCGGGTGCTCCGGTTTCCTCCCACAGTCCAAAGATGTGCAGGTTAGGGTGGATTGGCCATGCTAAATTGTCCCATAGTGTCCAGGGATGTGCAGGTTAGGGTGGATTGGCCATGCTAAATTGTCCCATAGTGTCCAGGGAAGGGCAGGTTAGGGTGGATTGGCCATGCTAAATTGTCCTCTCGTGTCCAGGGATGTGTAGGTAAGGGTGGATTGGCCATGCTAAATTGTCCCATAGTGTCCAGGGATGTGCAGGTTAGGGTGGATTGACCATGCTAAATTGTCCCCTAGTGCCCAGGGATGTGCAGGTTAGGGTGGATTGACCATGCTAAATTGTCCCATAGTGCCCAGGGATGTGCAGGTTAGGGTGGATTGACCATGCTAAATTGTCCCCTAGTGCCCAGGGATGTGCAGGTTAGGGTGGAATGGCCATGCTAAATTGTCCCATAGTGCCCAGGGATGTGCAGGTTAGGGTGGATTGACCATGCTAAATTGTCCCATAGTGCCCAGGGATGTGCAGGTTAGGGTGGAATGGCCATACTAAATTGTCCCATAGTGCCCAGGGGTGTGTAGGTTAGGGTGGATTGGCCGTGCTAAATTGTCCCATAGTGCCCAGGGATGTGCAGGTTAGGGTGGATTGGCCGTGCTAAATTGTCCCATAGTGCCCAGGGTTGTGTAGGTTAGGGTGGATTGGCCGTGCTAAATTGTCCCATAGTGCCCAGGGTTGTGTAGGTTAGGGTGGATTGGCCATGCTAAATTGTCCCATAGTGCCCAGGGGTGTGCAGGTTGGGGTGGATTAGCCATGCTAAATTGTCCCATAGTGTCCAGGGATGTGCAGGTTGGGGTGGATTGGCCATGATAAATTGTCCCATAGTGTCCAGGGATGGGCAGGTTAGGGTGGATTGGCCATGCTAAATTGTCCTCTCGTGTCCAGGGATGTGTAGGTTAGGGTGGATTGGCCATGCTAAATTGTCCCATAGTGTCCAGGGATGTGCAGGTTAGGGTGGATTGACCATGCTAAATTGTCCCCTAGTGCCCAGGGATGTGCAGGTTAGGGTGGATTGACCATGCTAAATTGTCCCATAGTGCCCAGGGATGTGCAGGTTAGGGTGGATTGACCATGCTAAATTGTCCCCTAGTGCCCAGGGATGTGCAGGTTAGGGTGGATTGACCATGCTAAATTGTCCCATAGTGCCCAGGGATGTGCAGGTTAGGGTGGAATGGCCATACTAAATTGTCCCATAGTGCCCAGGGGTGTGTAGGTTAGGGTGGATTGGCCGTGCTAAATTGTCCCATAGTGCCCAGGGATGTGCAGGTTAGGGTGGATTGGCCGTGCTAAATTGTCCCATAGTGCCCAGGGTTGTGTAGGTTAGGGTGGATTGGCCGTGCTAAATTGTCCCATAGTGCCCAGGGTTGTGTAGGTTAGGGTGGATTGGCCATGCTAAATTGTCCCATAGTGCCCAGGGGTGTGTAGGTTAGGGTGGATTGGCCGTGCTAAATTGTCCCATAGTGCCCAGGGATGTGCAGGTTGGGGTGGATTGGCCACGGGGAATGCAGGGTTTCAGGGATGGTGTCGGTCTGGGTAGGATGCTCTTCTGAGGGTCAGTGTGGACTTGATGGACTTGATCGACTGCTTCTACACTGTCGGGATTTGATGAGAACGGTCCTGGCCTCTCCTTGTAACCTCAAACCTTCCAGTCTCCGTGACATCTTTGTGAACACCTTTCACACCCTTTCCAGTTTCATGACATCCTAAGGCAGGGAGACCAGAGATGCGTGCAGGATTCCAAAAGGTGGCCTCCCCAGTGCCCTGTAGAGCTGCAAATTGATGTCCCCATTCCTGCAGTCAGTGCTCTGATCTGTGAAGGCAAATCTACCAAACACCTCCTTCAGCAACCTGTCTACCCCACTTTCAAGGAGCAGTGCACCTGTCCCACAGTGTGGTTTAACTCTTACAGCTCGCAAAGAAACAGCGAGTCGACTCTTATTACTAACAAACGATCATATTTCTAACATCATTAATATTATAATAACAAATAGACTGCAATGTGCCCCATAAATCTAATCAACTATCTTTAACTGAACTCTGGATCAGCGTATCCCACTACGCTACATCTTGGAGTTGATCCTCATGGCGATGGGTAGGTGGTCACCTTCTCTCAGTTGATCCTCGTGGCGATGGGTAGGTGGTCACCTTCCCTCAGTTGATCCTCGTGGCGATGGGTAGGTGGTCACCTTCCCTCGGTTGATCCTCGTGGCGATGGGTAGGTGGTCACCTTCCCTCGGTTGATCCTCGTGGCGATGGGTAGGTGGTCACCTTCTCTCGGTTGATCCTCGTGGCGATGGGTAGGTGGTCACCTTCCCTCGGTTGATCCTCGTGGCGATGGGTAGGTGGTCACCTTCTCTCAGTTGATCCTCGTGGCGATGGGTAGGTGGTCACCTTCTCTCGGTTGATCCTCGTGGCGATGGGTAGGTGGTCACCTTCTCTCGGTTGATCCTCGTGGCGATGGGTAGGTGGTCATCTTCCCTCGGTTGATCCTCGTGGCGATGGGTAGGTGGTCATCTTCCCTCGGTTGATCCTCGTGGCGATGGGTAGGTGGTCACCTTCCCTCGGTTGATCCTCGTGGCGATGGGTAGGTGGTCACCTTCTCTCAGTTGATCCTCGTGGCGATGGGTAGGTGGTCATCTTCCCTCAGTTGATCCTCGTGGCGATGGGTAGGTGGTCATCTTCCCTCAGTTGATCCTCGTGGCGATGGGTAGGTGGTCATCTTCCCTCGGTTGATCCTCGTGGCGATGGGTAGTTGGTCACCTTCTCTCGGTTGATCCTCGTGGCGATGGGTAGGTGGTCACCTTCCCTCGGTTGATCCTCGTGGCGATGGGTAGGTGGTCACCTTCCCTCGGTTGATCCTCGTGGATGATTGATCTCGAGTTACCGTTCCCCTGGGTGGTGCGGTGGCCATTTTTGTATGCTTAAACGTCTTCGTCTCCTGTTGGGAGGGTCTTCGACATCCACCAATAGATCACCCCGCTCGATCCGACCCAACCAAGGGATTGACATGTCAATAGCAAGGTGGTCCTTTGGCAACCATTCCTGGATGTGTTAGAACATAGAACATAGACAGGTCCAGCACAGAACAGGCCCTTAGGCCCACGATGTTGTGCCGAGACCTAATCCTAATGTAAAATATAATAACTTAACCCACACACCCCTCAACTCACTGCTCTCCATGTGCATGTCCATCAGTCGCTTAAATGTCCCCAATGACTCTGCTTCCACCACCACGGCTGGCAACGCATTCACAACTCTCTGCGTAAAGAACCTTCCTCTGACGTCTCCTCTATACCTTCCCCCTAATATCTTCAAACTATGATTCCTCGTACCAGTCAATCCTGCCCTGGGGAAAAGTCTCTGGCTATTGACTCTATCTATTCCTCTCATAATTTTGTACACCTCGATCAGGTCTCCCCTTTTCCTCCTTCTTTCCAGAGAGAAAACTCCGAGCTTATTCAATCTTTCTTCATAAGGCAAGCCCTCCAGTCCAGGCAGCATCCTGGGAAACCTTCTTTGCACCCTCTCCAGAGCCTCTGTACCTTTCCTATAGTAGGGCGACCAGAACTGGACACAATATTCCAAGTGTGGCCTCACCAGGGACTTGTAGAGCTGCAGCAAAACCTCGCGGCTCTTTTCTTTTTTTTTCTCTTCTTTTTCCCCCACACTACCACCTAAGTGCGGTAGTGCTTATTTTATCCCCAGAACCCATGGTGTGTGTGTGTGCGCAGGTGTGAGACACACTGAAAGACAAAGTGCACGAATCTTTATTCAATTTCCACCACCAGGAAGATAGGAAAACACCCGGGTGGCCAGTGACAAGCACTGAGCCTCGCGGCTCTTCAGCTCGGTCCCCCTGTTAAGGAAAGCCAAAACACCATGTGCTTTCTTAACAACCCTGTCCCTCCAAACAGAGGTCGGGTCACCCACTCCGAATAAAGGTGTGAGGCGCCCCTCTGCCTGGTAATCAACTCGATGTTTCTGATTGTCCTGGGGATGACCTGAAGGTCAATTCCATTCAAATGAAATCTATGTATATATTGTACTGTCTGCAGCTGGTGGGTCAGCTGTAATACTGTCCGTCTGTAGCTGCAGCCTGTCCAACTCTGCAACTTGCTCATTCCAGACACTTTGGGTAAGATTGCCCTGAAAGTGACTGTGCTCCATTTCCCAGCATGCCTCCTTTCTTGCCCGTTAAGCCCATCGTTTTGGGAGGCCACCCTGACCCTGCACTTCCACGTTCGACATCACTCCTCAGGGCCCGACCACGAACTGCGCGAGTCCTGCCCTGGTCTCCTTTACCAAGATGGGACACTTCACATTTATCTGTAATAAACTCCATCTGCCATTCCTCAGCCCACTGCCCCAGTGAGTCAAGATCCCATTAGCCTTCTTGACTGAGAGGGCATCTGGGCACTACATCACCAGTTTTGGTGCCATCTACAGGGTGGTGCATATAGGGAACAAACTGTAGGATCAAAGGGTAGAGATGGGTACAGTCAGTGTGTGGACCCTGTCCCCCCAGTGAGAGTCCGTGTGTACGGACTGTGCACTCCAGTGAGGGTCAGCGTACACAGACTGTGCACCCCAGTGACAGTGTTTACAGACTGCGAGCTCCACGGGGAGTCAGTGTATATGGACTGTGCGCTCCAGTGGGAGTCAGTGTATATGGACTGTGCACTCCAGTGAGAATCAGTGTATACGGACTGTGTACTCCAGTGAGGGTCAGTGTGTGGACCCTGTCCCCAGTGAGAGTCAGTGTATATGGACTGTGTACCCCTGTGAGAATCAGTGTATACAGACTGTGTAATCCAGTGAGAGTCCGTGTATACGGACTGTGCGCTCCAGTGAGGGTCAATGTACACAGACTGTGCATCTCAGTGACAGTCAGTGTTTACGGACTGCGCGCTCCACGGAGAGTCAGTGTATATGGACTGTGCGCTCCAGTGGGAGTCAGTGTATATGGACTGTGAACTCTGGTAAGAGGCAGTATATATTGGACTGTGTTCAGCAGTGAGAGCCAGAGTTCACAGTTCATATACACTAACTGTCACTGGAATACACAGTCCATATACACTGACTCTCACTGGAGTAGGCAGTCCATATACACTGACTCCCACTGGAGTGCACAGTCCATATACACTGACCCTCACTGGAGCGTACAGTCCATATACACTAACTCTCCGTGGAGCGCTGGCTCTCACTGGCTCTCACTGCTGAACACAGTCCAATATATACTGACTCAGTCCATATACAATGGTAAGTGTTCAGCAGTGAGAGCCAGTGTATATGGACTGTGCCCTCCAGTGAGGGTCAGTGTATATGGACTGTGTGCTCCAGTGGGAGTCAGTGTATATGGACTGTGCACTCCAGTGAGAATCAGTGTATACGGACTGTGTACTCCAGTGAGGGTCAGTGTGTGGACCCTGTCCCCAGTGAGAGTCAGTGTATATGGACTGTGTACCCCTGTGAGAATCAGTGTATACAGACTGTGTAATCCAGTGAGAGTCCGTGTATACGGACTGTGCGCTCCAGTGAGGGTCAATGTACACAGACTGTGCATCTCAGTGACAGTCAGTGTTTACGGACTGCGCGCTCCACGGAGAGTCAGTGTATATGGACTGTGCGCTCCAGTGGGAGTCAGTGTATATGGACTGTGAACTCTGGTAAGAGGCAGTATATATTGGACTGTGTTCAGCAGTGAGAGCCAGAGTTCACAGTTCATATACACTAACTGTCACTGGAATACACAGTCCATATACACTGACTCTCACTGGAGTAGGCAGTCCATATACACTGACTCCCACTGGAGTGCACAGTCCATATACACTGACCCTCACTGGAGCGTACAGTCCATATACACTAACTCTCCGTGGAGCGCTGGCTCTCACTGGCTCTCACTGCTGAACACAGTCCAATATATACTGACTCAGTCCATATACAATGGTAAGTGTTCAGCAGTGAGAGCCAGTGTATATGGACTGTGCCCTCCAGTGAGGGTCAGTGTATATGGACTGTGTGCTCCAGTGGGAGTCAGTGTATACGGACTGTGTACTCCAGTGAGGGTCAGTGTATACGGACTGTGCGCTCCAGTGAGCGTGTCCATGGTTATTTCCCGCAGAACAGTTCCAGCCTGCCTGCGTGCACTCCCATCTCAGAAGTATTCAAAGAACTCCTCTCTCTGCTCTGTTGTTGAAAAAGATGACGACCATTGGGAAGCATTTGTATAAAACTTTTGACGTTTATTGTTTATATTAAAAAGCCCTTTTCTCTCCAAAATCAGATTACAGAGATATAAAACGTAGCATTGCCAATTCTCCCTTAAAGGTTCAAGTGCTCGCTCTATGATGGTGCAGAGAGTTCCCATCGACCCTCAGAACACCCTTCCGAGCTCTTCATTATTGGCGTCAATTGATTTTGTGACTGCAGACCTGACTTTGGCCTGTGGGTGTGAAGAGAGAATGATCTGCAGCACATTCCTAATCTCCCAGCCGTATCGTGTATGAGTGCTAACATCGGCAGACAAAGCAAAATCTAACCTTATTAAAAAAACAAATAGTATTTTCCTGAAATTATATTTATATATGTAAAACCGAGAGACTGCTCATGGGTGGGGAGAGAGAGAGGCTGGTCAGTACAGATTGGCTGTAACTGGACGGGAGGGGGGGTTGGTGAACACACACACACAGACACCGACACACTGGGAGTGAGAGATAAATGGACATGGAAACTGACAGAGAGAGAGAGAGAGAGAGACACATACACACACAGACAGGACAGGGAGTGAGAGATAGCTTGACTTGGAAACAGAGAGAGAGAGAGAGAGAGACACACACACATAGAAGAGAGGGCAGGGAGGGAGAGACAGATACAAACAAACTACTACCCTCACAGAGGCTGGTTCATCCAACATAGACATACTTCCAGATAGAAAAGGACAGACGCAAGAGAACGCAGTTATTAAATGAGGGACACGTACGAGAGAGAGAAAGAGAGAGTTCGAAGAGACCCAGATGAAAGGGACAGATACTCTTCACACAGTTTCAAGAGGCAGTCGATCATGGAGGAGCTAACAGAGATGGTGAGGTGCAGGGTGATGGACGGATAGAGTCAGGTAGCCAGTGAAAGGGTGACTGAAGGATGGGGCAACAGTGGGGAGGAGAGAGGAGGCAGGGAGATGAGAGTGAGTGCACAGCAACGTGTAGGGCCCAAAGAATGGTACAGGGGCTGAGACTGAGAGACTTGGTCACAGTTGGGTACACACGTGCACAGTGGGCCAGGACTGGGGGGGGGGGGGAGCACCGGGCGGAGAATCCTCAGACTGGGCCCACAAGCCTCCGTGAAACCCGTGCCCACAAATACGGGCAGAGAGCCAATCGAGGCCCCTTCCCCACGATGCTCACAGCAAAGTGAGGATCGGGAAACTACAGTCAGGCAGTGAGAGAGAAGGGGGGGGGAGCTCAGTCACTGGGTTCGCAGAGGACAGGGTCATGTGTTACAGTGGGGGTAGAGTCAGGAGGGTGGGTCAGTGAGTGGACTTACCAGAAAGCCCAGGAAACAGAGGGGGTGGGGGTACAGAGCAGGATGGGAGGAGAAAGAGAGAGAGAGAGAGGGGTGGGTGGGGAGAGAGAGGAGGGGGGAGGGGGAGGAGAGAGAGAGAGGAGGGGGGGAGGAGAGATGGAGAGGGGGAGGAGGAGGGGAGAGAGATGGGGGGACAGAGAGAGAGGGGAGGGAGAGAGGGGGAGGGGAAAAGGGGGGTGGGAGAGGGGGGGAGAGAGAGGGGGGAGAGAAATAGAGGAGGCATAGAGAGAGGGGGAGAGGGAGGGAGATAGAGAGAGGGGAGGGGAGGAGAGAGAGAGAGAGGGAGAAGGGGAGGGAGAGAGGGGGATGAGAGAGACGGGGAGACAGAGATAAAGGGGGGGCAGGAGAGTAAGAGGGGGAGGGGGAGAGAAAGAGAGAGCGTGCATGGGAAAGAGAGTGTGGGAGAGAAAGTGAGAGACATTGAAAAAGAGTAAGACAGTGAGTGTTTGTGTATGTGTGTGAGAGAGAGAGTGTGACAGTGAGAGAGTGAGAGATAGTGAGCGGGGAAGGTGGGAGAGAGAGAGAGTGTGGGAGAGAGAGTGAGAGAAAGGGGTGGGGAAAGAAAGAGAGTTAACGCAGAACACACTACAGTCAGACAGAGAGGCCGGGGGAGAGAGCCGGGGGGGGCGGGGGTAGATGGGGGAAGAACGAGGGGGGGGAAGGAGTGTGAGAGGGAAAAGGAAAAGTAGGTAGAGGGAAAGGGACAGAGAGAGAAGGAAAAGGAAAGAGAGACCGGGAGAGGGCGGGGGCGGGGGGGTGGGGGGGGTGGGGGGACAGAGGAAGGTTGTGAGAGAAGGAGGGAGGAGAAGGGATGGAGGGGAAGGGGGAGAGGGAAGCTGGTGAACAAAGAGGGAGAGGAAGAGCGAGGGGTAGGGAGAACGGGGAGGGGAAGAGGAGACAGCAAAACAAGTGGGAGAGAGAGAGAGGGAAAAGTGAGGAGGAATAAGGGTTAACAAGTGGGGGAAGGGGAGGGAGGAGAGATGGAAAGGGGAGAGGAGGGGGGAGAAAGCAGGAGGGGGGAGAGGGAAAGGAGTGGGGGGGAAGGGGAGAGGGTGAGGGGGAGGAGGGAACCGGGGAGAGAGATCAGGGGAGGGGAGCGGGGGTGGGGTGAGGGCAGGTGGGAGGGGAGAGAGGGCAGGGGGTTGGAGAAGGGGAGAGAGGGATGGGGGACAGGGATGGGGGACAGGGATGGGGGAAGAGGGATGGGGGAAGAGGGTTGGGGGAAGAGGGTTGGGGGAAGAGGGTTGGGGGAGAGGGTTGGGGGAAGAGGGTTGGGGGAAGAGGGTTGGGGGAAGAGGGTTGGGGGAAGAGGGTTGGGGGAAGAGGGTTGGGGGAAGAGGGTTGGGGGAGAGGGATGGGGGAGAGGGATGGGGGAAGAGGGTTGGGGGAAGAGGGTTGGGGAGAGGGATGGGGGAGAGGGATGGAGGAGGGGAGGAGAGAGGGGATGGGGAAGGGAAAAGAGGACAGGGGGATGGGAGAGGGGAAAGGGGAGAGAGGGCAAGGGGATGGGGGAGGGGAAAGGGGAGAGAGGGCAAGGGGATGGGGGAGGGGAAAGGGGACGGGGAAGGGGAGAGAGGGCAAGGGGATGGGGGAGGGGAAAGGGGAGAGAGGGCAAGGGGATGGGGAGGGGAAAGGGGGAGGGGAGAGAGGGATGGGAGAGGGGAGAGAGGGCAGGGGGACAAGAGAGAGGGATGGGGGGGGGAGAGGGGATGGGGAAGGGGAGAGAGGGCAGGGGGAGGGGAGAGGGGATGGGGAAGGGGAGAGAGGGCAGGGGGAGGGGAGAGGGGATGGGGAAGGGGAGAGAGGGCAGGGGGAGGGGAGAGGGGATGGGGAAGGGGAGAGAGGGCAGGGGGTGGGAGAGAGGGATGGGGGGAGGGAGAGGGGAGGGGAGAGGGGACGGGGACGGCGAAGGGGAGAGAGCGCGGGGGTGGGGCGTGGGGCCAGGGGGTGGGGACAGGGCGTGGTGACCCTGCCAGTTACACTGTGTGGTGCCCAGCCTCCTCCTTCGCCCACGAGCAGTTCACGTGAATAAAAGCCCAGCCCCTTGCCCTCAGCATCAAAACCCAAAACCCCCCACCACCATAGACCACCTCCCCCCGCAAAAAAACACAAACACCCAGTTGACAAAGTAAACACACAGTCTCCTAAACACTCAGAATTTCAGGATTTAAATACAACCTGGGGAGCACAGGGGAAATCATCGACTCTCCAATGTTATCGACATCTCCAAAATAATAATATTTAACAATAATAATAAAAAAAACCCTGATACACAAAGTTCAGGTGTGGTTAAGGCACTGGATATACAGAAGATAACGTGCATGAAGACCGGGTGAAGATTGACGAGAGGCCAGTCGTGATGGAGTAGAGTGGAATACAACTCAAACGCTCCCTGTCTTAGCCCACACCGTATCCCATCAGGCAACGGGGCAGGGCACTGGAACATCACTCCCACCGCCATTTTGTGCGCCAAATCGCCATGACCCCTGACCCTCTCTTGACGCAACCCCGCCCACAATGGCCTTCTTTCGCAACCCCCCCCCCTTCCCCTGTCCGCGAGCGGGTGGGACAAGAGAGGTTGGCGGAGGAGCGTGTTGAGGTGGGGGCGGGGGAAGAGTTGACCACACCCCCCCCCCCTCGCCTCCGACTCCCAAACCACCTCCACCACCCCCCTGCCCACCGACAAAGGTTCTCTCATCTGCCCTCATTCCCCTCCCTCCCACCCTCCCTGATCGCTGCCCGCATTCCTGATACAGACATCGGTGGGGGGGGGGTAGGGTGGGCACAAAGCACGGAGCAGGGACTGTGGTGGGGAGAGGGGAGGTCAGGGGGTGGACCGAGTGCCCCCGGGCGGAGCTCCTGGCCAGGCAAGCTGCACTAACCCCTCCACAACACCAAAACGCGACCCCCGCCCACCCCACACCTTCTCCCAGACAGGCATCCCGGTGGGTGGGCAGGGGGAGAAAGGGTGGACTGGGATGGGGTTGGTGGTGGCGGGGGGGGGGGGGGTTGGCGGGGAGGTTAAGCTGACAGACGAGGAATGCGATTCGAGTCCCGGGCTGACCAATACGACCGGCCGCTCCCTCTTCACCACTTCTCACCTGCCAGGGAGGAGAAACAGAAACCGAGAGACAAGAGAGTTAGAGTCAGAGAATCATAGCCTCCCGGCATTGTGGAAACAGGCCCATCGGCCCGACCAGTCCACACCAACCCTCCGAAGAGGAACCCACCCAGACCCATTCCCCTCCCCTATTACTCCATATATACCCCAGACTAATCCACCCTAACCTACGCATCCCTGGGCACTATGGGACAATTTAGCATGGCCAATCCACCCTAACCTGCACATCCCTGGGCACTATGGGACAATTGAGCATGGTCAATCCACCCTAACCTGCACATCCCTGGGCACTATGGGGCAATTTAGCATGGCCAATCCACCCTAACCTGCACATCCCTGGGCACTATGGGACAATTTAGCATGGTCAATCCACCCTAACCTGCACATCCCTGGGCACTATGGGACAATTTAGCATGGCCAATCCACCCTAACCTGCACATCCCTGGGCACTATGGGACAATTTAGCATGGCCAATCCACCCTAACCTGCACATCCCTGGGCACTATGGGACAATTTAGCATGGTCAATCCACCCTAACCTACACATCCCTGGGCACTATGGGACAATTTAGCATGGCCAATCCACCCTAACCTGCACATCCCTGGGCACTATGGGACAATTTAGCACGGCCAATCCACCCTAACCTGCACATCCCTGGGCACTATGGGACAATTTAGCACGGCCAATCCACCCTAACCTGCACATCCCTGAGCACTATGGGACAATTTAGCACGGCCAATCCACCCTAACCTGCACATCCCTGGGCACTATGGGACAATTTAGCACGGCCAATCCACCCTAACCTACACATCCCTGGGCACTATGGGACAATTTAGCATGGCCAATCCACCCTAACCTACACATCCCTGGACACTATGGGACAATTTAGCATGGCCAATCCACCCTAACATGCACATCCCTGGGCACTATGGGACAATTTAGCATGGCCAATCCACCCTAACCTGCACATCCCTGGGCACTATGGGACAATTTAGCATGGCCAATCCACCCTAACCTGCACATCCCTGGGCACTGTGGGACAATTTAGCATGGACAATCCACCCTAACCTGCACATCCCTGGACACTATGGGCAATTTAGCACGGCCAATCCACCCTAACCTGCACATCCCTGGACACTATGGGCAATTTAGCACGGCCAATCCACCCTAACCTGCACATCCCTGGACACTATGGGACAATTTAGCATGGCCAATCAACCCTAACCTGCACATCCCTGGACACTATGGGCAATTTAGCACGGCCAATCCACCCTAACCTGCACATCCCTGGACACTATGGGCTATTTAGCACGGCCAATCCATCCTAACCTGCACATCCCTGGGCACTATGGGACAATTTAGCATGGCCAATCCACCCTAACCTGCACATCCCTGGGCACTATGGGACAATTTAGCATGGCCAATCCACCCTAACCTGCACATCCCTGGGCACTATGGGACAATTTAGCATGGCCAATCCACCCTAACCTGCACATCCCTGGGCACTATGGGACAATTTAGCACGGCCAATCCACCCTAACCTACACATCCCTGGGCACTATGGGACAATTTAGCACGGCCAATCCACCCTAACCTGCACATCCCTGGGCACTATGGGACAATTTAGCATGGCCAATCCACCCTAACCTGCACATCCCTGGACACTATGGGACAATTTAGCACGGCCAATCCACCCTAACCTGCACATCCCTGGGCACTATGGGACAATTTAGCATGGCCAATCCACCCTAACCTGCACATCCCTGGGCACTATGGGACAATTTAGCACGGCCAATCCACCCTAACCTACACATCCCTGGGCACTATGGGACAATTTAGCACGGCCAATCCACCCTAACCTGCACATCCCTGAGCAATATGGGACAATTTAGCATGGCCAATCCACCCTAACATGCACATCCCTGGGCACTATGGGACAATTTAGCATGGCCAATCCACCCTAACCTGCACATCCCTGGGCACTATGGGACAATTTAGCATGGCCAATCCACCCTAACCTGCACATCCCTGGGCACTGTGGGACAATTTAGCATGGACAATCCACCCTAACCTGCACATCCCTGGACACTATGGGCTATTTAGCACGGCCAATCCATCCTAACCTGCACATCCCTGGGCACTATGGGACAATTTAGCATGGCCAATCCACCCTAACCTGCACATCCCTGGGCACTATGGGACAATTTAGCATGGCCAATCCACCCTAACCTGCACATCCCTGGGCACTATGGGACAATTTAGCATGGCCAATCCACCCTAACCTGCACATCCCTGGGCACTATGGGACAATTTAGCACGGCCAATCCACCCTAACCTACACATCCCTGGGCACTATGGGACAATTTAGCACGGCCAATCCACCCTAACCTGCACATCCCTGGGCACTATGGGACAATTTAGCACGGCCAATCCACCCTAACCTGCACATCCCTGGGCACTATGGGACAATTTAGCACGGCCAATCCACCCTAACCTACACATCCCTGGGCACTATGGGACAATTTAGCACGGCCAATCCACCCTAACCTGCACATCCCTGAGCACTATGGGACAATTTAGCACGGCCAATCCACCCTAACCTGCACATCCCTGGGCACTATGGGACAATTTAGCACGGCCAATCCACCCTAACCTGCACATCCCTGAGCACTATGGGACAATTTAGCATGGCCAATCCACCCTAACCTGCACATCCCTGGGCACTATGGGACAATTTAGCACGGCCAATCCACCCTAACCTACACATCCCTGGGCACTATGGGACAATTTAGCACGGCCAATCCACCCTAACCTGCACATCCCTGAGCAATATGGGACAATTTAGCATGGACAATCCACCCTAACCTGCACATCCCTGGACACTATGGGCTATTTAGCACGGCCAATCCATCCTAACCTGCACATCCCTGGGCACTATGGGACAATTTAGCATGGCCAATCCACCCTAACCTGCACATCCCTGGGCACTATGGGACAATTTAGCATGGCCAATCCACCCTAACCTGCACATCCCTGGGCACTATGGGACAATTTAGCATGGCCAATCCACCCTAACCTGCACATCCCTGGGCACTATGGGACAATTTAGCACGGCCAATCCACCCTAACCTACACATCCCTGGGCACTATGGGACAATTTAGCACGGCCAATCCACCCTAACCTGCACATCCCTGGGCACTATGGGACAATTTAGCATGGCCAATCCACCCTAACCTGCACATCCCTGGGCACTATGGGACAATTTAGCACGGCCAATCCACCCTAACCTACACATCCCTGGGCACTATGGGACAATTTAGCACGGCCAATCCACCCTAACCTGCACATCCCTGAGCACTATGGGACAATTTAGCACGGCCAATCCACCCTAACCTGCACATCCCTGGGCACTATGGGACAATTTAGCACGGCCAATCCACCCTAACCTGCACATCCCTGGGCACTATGGGACAATTTAGCACGGCCAATCCACCCTAACCTGCACATCCCTGGGCACTATGGGACAATTTAGCACGGCCAATCCACCCTAACCTGCACATCCCTGGGCACTATGGGACAATTTAGCACGGCCAATCCACCCTAACCTGCACATCTTTGGACTGTGGGAGGAGACCTACACAGACACGGGTAGAATGCGCAAACTCCACACAGACAGTCGCCCCCGAGGCTGGGATCGAACCCGGGTCCACGGTGCCGTGAGGCAGCAGTGATAACCCACTCAGCCACGGTGTTGCCCAACGGTTTACTAGAATCACCATGGGGGGATGGAAGCTGCCTGGCCCTGCTGTGGTTCTCCCAGTGCCAACGCTCTATCACCTCTGACCCCCCCCCCCCTCCACACCCCCCCCCCCCCCCACCCACCGGACTGGCATTCGCCCGTACTCACCCGGCGCCTGTCTCTGGCACCCCGTCAGCTGGCGCGGTGCTATCGTCAGCTTCAGCAAGGCTTGCCGCAGCCGGTGATAGTCCTCCTCCATTGCCTGGGAGAGAGAGAGAGAGAGAAGGACAGAGCTGGTGATGAAACAACAACCTGCATTGATGTAGCACCCCCCACCCAAACACGCTCGCTCCAGAGCAGCCGTGGATTCACACAGCAGCCACCGCCGAGGTATGCACAGGGAAAAACACAGTGAAGCAGAGCCATAACAGGCCATTCGGCCCTCTGATGCTGCTCCGCCATACAGCGGGATCATGGCTACTCCGTGCCCTGTTCCTGCTCACTCTCCCTTCCCGAGACACAGAATTCTCCTGGCTCACTCTACTCTTTCACACTGAATGTAAAGCTCCCTCTACACTGTCCCCCAGCAAAGACTCCCTGGAAAGGGACAGCATGGCGTTAGATACAGAGTAAAGCTCCCTCTACACTGTCCCCCATCAAACACTTCCAGGACAGGGACAGCACGGGGTTAGATACAGAGTAAAGCTCCCTCTACACTGTCCCCCATCAAACACTCCCAGGACAGGGACAGCACGGGGTTAGGTACAGAGTAAAGCTCCCTCTACACTGTCCCCCCATCAAACACTTCCAGGGACAGGGACAGCACAGGGTTAGATACAGAGTAAAGCTCCCTCTACACTGTCCCCCCATCAAACACTTCCAGGGACAGGGACAGCACAGGGTTAGATACAGAGTAAAGCTCCCTCTACACTGTCCACCATCAAACACTCCCAGGACAGGGACAGCACGGGGTTAGATACAGAGTAAAGCTCCCTCTACACTGTCCCCCATCAAACACTCCCAGGGACAGGGACAGCACGGGGTTAGGTACAGAGTAAAGCTCCCTCTACACTGTCCCCCCATCAAACACTTCCAGGGACAGGGACAGCACAGGGTTAGATACAGAGTAAAGCTCCCTCTACACTGTCCCCCCATCAAACACTTCCAGGGACAGGGACAGCACAGGGTTAGATACAGAGTAAAGCTCCCTCTACACTGTCCACCATCAAACACTCCCAGGACAGGGACAGCACGGGGTTAGATACAGAGTAAAGCTCCCTTTACACTGTCCCCTCATCAAACACTCCCAGGACAGGGACAGCACGGGGTTAGATACAGAGTAAAGCTCCCTCTACACTGTCCACCATCAAACACTTCCAGGGACAGGGACAGCACGGGGTTAGATACAGAGTAAAGCTCCCTTTACACTGTCCCCTCATCAAACACTCCCAGGACAGGGACAGCACGGGGTTAGATACAGAGTAAAGCTCCCTCTACACTGTCCCCCATCAAACACTCCCAGGGACAGGGACAGTACGGGGTTAGATACAGAGTAAAGCTCCCTCTACACTGTCCCCCATCAAACACTCCCAGGGACAGGAACAGCACGGGGTTAGACACAGAGTAAAGCTCTCGCCCAGTGAACTGTATCGCACTGAGGGAGGTGGGAGAAGCAATCTCAGGAAATCTGGCAAAAAGGGTAACTCGCACACAGAGGCTCCTTCCCTGAGGACAGATACAATCACCTTCGGGGAGACGCAGTGAAGGTGCACCCAAGTATTCCCACGGATGATCCGGAGGAAAAGCTGAGGAGACTGGACCAGCCGTCTCTGGAGTTTAGGAGAGGGAGACACGTTCGTTTTGATGGGCGCGAAATTCATCCAGGGATCAACCGGGGGACGGAGTCTCAGAACGGACAGGGGACTGCAGGGGTTGATCAGGTTTTGGCCTGGGACATGTTAACTACAAGGAGACCCTGGGATCGCTCTCGCCAGTGTTACGAAGTTGCGAGTGCCTTTCAGAGAGAGTGAAAGCTGACTTGGGCTTAACAGAGAGTGCTGAACAATTTAAAAACGAAACGCTTGGCTGTGAGACAAGCAGCTGGAGCCGAGTTGCCAGGCGACACAACAAATTCGAATTGGGCCAACCCGTTTAAATTATGCTCCAAAGATACCAGAATCCAATCGAATTTGAATTTTACTGTTTCGACGACATCAAACCAAGGAGACGCTCTGATGTTTTCAGTTATAAAGATCGGGCATTTAGAACAGCGGCAAAGATCACCAACAGACTGCCCGCACAGACGCGCTCTGAGAGGGACCTGTTGATGTGGAAGCTGTGCAGCAGATGACCAAAGGAGACAGCAAGACGCAAAGGAGAATCAACACAGCTGACTGGTTTTGGAATTTGATTTTTATTTCTGTTAAACTTAATCAGCGGTGGCTGGGGGTGGTTTAATCGGACCAGTGTGGTGTTGTCGAGTGGGAGGTAGAGGAGTACAGTGAAGATAGTTAGTGTTAAAGAATAAACTGTTAACTTTTTCATTAAATGGTGGGAGTTAGGTAGTTCTTTGCCACTCTAACTTTTACAGATTACAGGGCAAGGTGAGCTTTTCTGCGTGTCTGATTTAAATTAGATTAGATTCGATTCCCGACAGTGTGGAAACAGGCCCTTCAGCCCAACCAGTCCACACCGACCCTCCGAAGAGTAACCCACCCAGACCCATTTCCCTCTGACCAATGCAGTTAACACGATGGGCAATTTAGTGTGACCAATTCACCCAAACCTGCACGTCTTTGGACTGTGGGAGGAAACCAGGGCACCCGGAGGAAACCCACGCAGACACGGGGAGAATGTGCAAACTCCACACAGTCGCCCCGAGGCTGAGAATTGAAACTTGGTCCCTGGTGTTGTGAGGCCCTGACAGTGCGGCACTCCCTCAGCACCGACCCTCCCACAGTGCAGCACTCCCTCAGCACTGACCCTCCGACAGTGCGGCACTCCCTCAGCGCTGACCCTCCGACAGTGCGGCAATCACTCAGCACCGACTCTCCCACAGAGCGGCACTGCCTCAGCACTGACCCTCCAACAGTGCGGCACTCCCTCAGCACTGACCCTCCGACAGTGCCCACTCCCTCAGCACTGACCCTCCGACAGTGCGGCACTCCCTCAGCACTGACCCTCCGACAGTGCGGCACTCCCTCAGCACTGACCCTCTGACAGTGCCCACTCCCTCAGAACTGACCCTCCGACAGTGCGGCACTCCCTCAGCACTGACCCTCCGACAGTGCGGCACTCCCTCAGCACTGACCCTCTGACAGTGCCCACTCCCTCAGCACTTTCCCTCCGACAGTGCGGCACTCCCTCAGCACTGACCCTCCGACAGTGCGCACTCCCTCAGCACTGACCCTCCAACAGTGCGGCACTCCCTCAGCACCGACCCTCCCACAGTGCGGCACTCCCTCAGCACTGACCCTCCGACAGTGCCCACTCCCTCAGCACTGACCCTCCAACAGTGCAGCACTCCCTCAGCACTGACCCTCCGACAGTGCCCACTCCCTCAGCACTGACCCTCCGACAGTGCCCGCTCCCTCAGCACCGACCCTCCCACAGTGCGGCACTCCCTCAGCACTGACCCTCTGACAGTGCTGGGACTGGTTGGCTGGGAAGGAAGGAAGTGGATAGTGGGGGAGATGTGAGGAGAGCAGGTGAGCGCAGAGCTGAGGAGGGCAGGACCAGTAGGAAAGAGGCAGGAGGATGAGAGAGGGGAGCGGGGAGGCTGCAGAGATTGTGCATGAGCTCTGGCCCAGCTCCCACGCACTTACCTTCAGATGTTGAATCTTCACCAGGACGCTGTTCATTTTCCGCTCCATCTCTTCGGCCTGTTCCAGTGACAGGATGACAGGGGTTCTGCTGCATTCTGTGTCCCGGTCAGTGGCCATGGAGCCCGGAGTACCCTCAGGAAACATTTCTTTCGCGTGCAAATCTTCAGCTGCAGATCAGAAACCAGCATGGATCATCGAATATGGGAGCGCGGGAGAGCTTCAGGCCATTGTCAGCATGAAAGAGTTCCCCGATTGGTCCCTCTGCTTATCCCCCACAGCCCAAAAACATTTTGTGGGCGGCATGGTGGCACAGTGGTTAGCACTGTTGCCTCACAGCGCTAGAGACCCGGGTTCAATTCCTGCCTCAGGCGACTGACTGTGTGGAGTTTGCACATTCTCCCCGTGTCTGCGTGGGTTTCCTCCGGGAGCTCCGGTTTCCTCCCACAGTCCAAAGATGTGCAGGTTAGGTAAATTGGCCATGCTGAATTGTCCGTACTGTTAGGTAAGGGGCAAATGTAGGGGTATGGGTGGGTTTCGCTTCGGCGGGTCGGTGTGGACTTGTTGGGCCGAAGGGCCTGTTTCCACAGTGTAATCTAATCTAATCTAATTTTCCTTCCTTACCCCCCACCCTCTTCCTTTTTTTTGAAAGCAAGTCTTTATTGGTCAGAGCACTGAGTATAGGAGCTGGGAGGTCACCAGCTTAGCAGGACTTTTCCATTAAGTGTACATGAGTTTTGCTAAACAAAGAGACCTTGGAGTGCAGGTTCATAGCTCCTTGAAAGTGGAGTCGCAGGTAGATAGGATAGTGAAGAAGGCGTTTGGTATGCTTTCCTTTATTGGTCAGAGTATTGAGTACAGGAGTTGGGAGGTCATGTTGCTGCTGTACAGGACATTGGTTAGGCCACTGTTGGAATATTGTGTGCAATTCTGGTCTCCTTCCTATCGGAAAGATGTTGTGAAACTTGAAAGGGTTCAGAAAAGATTTACAAGGATGTTGCCAGGGTTGGAGCATTTGAGCTATAGGGAGAGGCTGAACAGGCTGGGGCTGTTTTCCCTGGAGCGTCGGAGGCTGAGGGGTGACCTTATAGAGGTTTATAAAATCATGTGGGGCATGGATAGGATAAATAGACAAAGTCTTTTCCCTGGGGTGGGGGAGTCCAGAACTAGAGGGGCATAGGTTTAGGGTGAGAGGGGAAAGATATAAAAGAGACCTAAGGGGCAACTTTTTCACACAGAGGGTGGTACGTGTATGGAATGAGCTGCCAGAGGATGTGGTGGAGGCTGGTACAATTACAGCATTTAAGAGGCATTTGGATGGGTATATGAAGTGGAAGGGTTTGGAGGGATATGGGCAGGGTGCTGGCAAGTGGGACTAGCTTGGGTTGGGATATCTGGGTCGGCATGGACAGGATGGACCGAAGGGTCTATTTCCATGCTGTACATCTCTCTGACTCTATGACCGCTCTCGACTCTGCTTTCACTGCGCTTAAAGGCAGCGTGCCCCAGACCACACTAACGTCGAGAAACAAATTCTCCTCCTCTTTTGGTCCATCTCCTCTGAATCTTTTCCCGAATCTCTTCCATCTGTGTCCCTGTGGGGAACGACCCTGCTGGATTGCAAACCCTTTCTCTCCGAGGAAAATCTCCTGAACTTGAACATCTCGTTGAAATCTGTCCTCGATTTGACTGGAGCTCGAAGGTTGAGGGGTGACCTTGTGGAGGGGACAGATATGGTGAATGACAAGCGAGGGTGTTTTTCCCTTGGGTGGGGGCGTTAAAATCCGGGGGACTCTTTTTTTTCAGATGAGAGAGACGACAAGGAGTTTAGAAAGGATGTGACGGGCAACGGTTTTTTTAAACGCAGAAAAGTGCGTGTTTGGAAGGAACTGCCAGAGGAAGTGGTGGATGTGGACACAGTCACAAAATTTAAAAGGCATTAGGATAAGTACATGAATAGAAACTTTTTGGACAAATATGGGTCAGCTTCAGGGAGTGGTTTAGTTTGTAAACATGATCAGTGTGGACTGATTAGATTAGATTACATTACAGTGTGGAAACAGGCCCTTCGGCCCAACAAGTCCACACCGACCCGCCGAAGCGAAACCCACCCATACCCCTACATTTACCCCTTACCTAACACTACGGGCAATTTAGCATGGCCAATTCACCTGACCCGCACATCTTTGGATGGTGGGAGGAAACCGGAGCACCCGGAGGAAACCCACGCAGACACGGGGAGAACGTGCAAACTCCACACAGTCAGTCGCCTGAGGCGGGAATTGAACCCGGGTCTCTGGCGCTGTGAGGCAGCAGTGCTAACCACTGTGCCACCGTGCCGCCCACTGGTTGAACTGTGGGTCTGTTTCCCTGCTGAATGACTCGATGATTGCTTTCTGCTGGATATGGGCCAAGCCAAAGCCTCTTACAAATTATACAAGAGTCCCGACAGAGTGGAAACAGGCACTTCAGCCCAACAAGTCCACATCGAAGCTCCGAAGAGTAACCCACTCGTCTACGTTTCCCCTGAGTAATGCAGCGAATCTGTACATCCCTGGGCACTATGGGACAATTTAGCACGGCCAATCCACCCTAACCTGCACATCGCTGGGCACTATGGGACAATTTAGCATGGTCAATCCACCCTAACCTGTACATCCCTGGGCACTATGGGACAATTTAGCACGGCCAATCCACCCTAACCTGCACATCCCTGGGCACTATGGGACAATTTAGCACGGCCAATTCCACCCTAACCTACACATCCCTGGACACTATGGGACAATTTAGCATGGCCAATCCACCCTAACCTGCACATCCCTGGGCACTATGGGACAATTTAGCATGGCCAATCCACCCTAACCTACACATCCCTGGGCACTATGGACAATTTAGCACGGCCAATCCACCCTAACCTACACATCCCTGGGCACTATGGGACAATTTAGCACGGCCAATCCACCCTAACCTGCACATCCCTGGGCACTATGGGACAATTTAGCACGGCCACCCCCTGTACCCTTACCTGTCCCTTTGAGCGGCTCCTCCTCGTCCCCCTGGTGTTCTGGCAGCTCCTCTCCTCTCTCGGGTTCCTGTTGCTCCTCCGTCACAGACCCTTCCCCATCCTCAACCTCGGCCTCCTCCTCCTCATCAGCTTCAGCCTCGCCCGTGCCTCTGCCAGGCTCCTGCTCGCCCTCGCTGAGTGCCCGTGGGGGCAGTGCCGAGGGCTCCCTGCCAGCTCTCTTGCTCGTCTTGAGCTGCCACTTCATCGCGTGGACTGGGGGGGGGGGGGGTGGAAATGAGGGGAGAGAGAGAGAGAGACAGAGGCTTGTCAAAGCAGCTCCTGAATGCCCCGGGGAGCGGGAGGGGGTCTCGATGAACAACAGGAGGCCATTCAGCCCCTCGCGACAGAGAGGAGGGAGAGGAGAGGGTGGAGGGAAATGAGAGGGGAACGCGGAGGGAAATGAGGGAGGAGATATAATGAGGGAGGTGGGATTGAGCAAGGGGGGGGAATGAGGGAGGGGGAATGAGGGAGAGGGAGTAATGCGGAGAGGGGGGATTGGGGAGAGGGGGGAATGGGGAGAGGGGGGAATGGGGAGAGGGGAGAATGGGGAGAGGGGAGAATGGGGGAGAGGGGAGAATGGGGAGAGGGGAGAATGGGAGAGGGGGAATAGGGAGAGGGGGAATGGGGAGAGGGGGAATGGGGAGAGGGGGGAATGGGGGAGAGGGGGGAATGGGGGAGAGGGGGGGAATGCGGAGAGGGGGGATTGTGGAGAGGGGGGAATGGGGGAGGGGGAATGGGGAGGGGAATGAGGGAGGGGGGAATGTGGGAGGGGGGAAGGGGGGAGGGGGGGGAAAGGGGAGAGAGCAGACATGTGGAGAGGGGGAAGGGGGAGATGGGAGAATGGGGAGAGGGGGAAATGGGGCAGAGGGGAAATGGGGGAGACGGGGAATGGGGGAGACGGGGAATGGGGGGAGACGGGGAATGGGGAGATGGGGAATGGGGAGATGGGGAATAGGAGAGACGGGGAATAGGGGTGACGGGGAATAGGGGTGACGGGGAATAGGGGTGACGGGGAATAGGGGTGACGGGGAATGGGAAGATGGGGAAGATGGGGAATGGGGAGACAGGGAATGTGGAGGGGAGGGAATGGGGAGAAGGGGAATGGGGAGAGGGGGGAAATGGGGGAGGGGGGAAATGGGGGAGGGGGGGAAAGGGGGAGAGGGGTGAAAGGTGGAAAGGTGGAGAGCGGGAAGGGGGAGAGGGGGAGATGGGGGAATGGGGAGGGGGGGACGGGTGGAGAGGGGGGAATGGGGAGGGGGGAATGAGGGGGGGGGGAAATGAGGGATGGGGACTGAGGGATGGAGGAATAGGGGGGAATGAGGGAGAGGGGAATGAGGGAGAGGGGAAAGAGGGAGGGATGAGGGAGGGGAAAAGGGGGAGGGGGAAAGGGGGTGTGGGGGATGGGGAAAGGGTGAGGGAAGAATGGGGGAGAGGGGAGAATGTGGGAGGGGGAATGGGGGAGAGGGGGAATGGGGGAGAGGGGGAATGGGTAGCGGGGGAATTGAGGAGAGGGGAATGGGGGAAGAGGGTGGAATGGGGAGGGGGGAATGGGGAGAGAGGGAATGGAGGAGAGGGGGAATGGAGGAGGGTGGGAATGGAGGAGGGGGGGAATGGAGGAGGGGGGAATGGAGGAGGGGGGGAATGGGGAGAGGGGGGGAATGGGGGAGAGGGGGGAATGGGGGAGAGGGGGGAATGGGGGAGAGGGGGGAATGGGGGTGAGAGGGGAATGGGGGTGAGGGGGAATGGGGGTGAGGGGGGAATGGGGGAGAGGGGGAATGGGGGAGAGGGGGAATGGGGGAGAGGGGGAATGGGGGAGAGGGGGAATGGGGAGAGGGGGAATGCGGGAGAGGGAGAATGGGGGAGAGGGGGAAATGGGAGAGAGGGGGAATGGGGGAGAGGGGGAAATGGGGGAGAGGGGGAATGGGGAGAGGGGAATGGGGGGAGAGGGGGAATGGGGAGAGGGGGAATGGGGAGAGGGGAATGGGGAGAGGGGGGAATGGGGGAGGGGGAATGGGGAGGGGAATGAGGGAGGGAGGAATGGGGAGAGGGGGGAATGGGGGAGAGCAGGAAATGGGGGAGAGCAGGGAATGGGGGAGAGCAGGGAATGGTGAGAGGGGGGATTGGGGAGAGGGGGGAATGGGGAAGAGGGGGGAATGGGGGAGAGGGGGGAATGGGGGAGAGAGGAATGGGGGAAAGGGGGGATGGGGAGAGGGGGGAATGGGGAGAGGGAGGAATGGGGAGAGGGAGCAACGGGGAGCGGGGAATGGGGAAGGGGGAATAGGGAAGGGGGAATGGGGAAACGGGGAAGGGGGAATGGAGGTGGGGGGAATGAGGGGAGGGGAATGGGTGAGAGAGGGGAAATGGGGAAAGGAGGAAAATGGGGGAGAGGGGGGAAATGGGGGAGAGGGGGAAATGGGGGAGAGGGGGGAAATGGGGAGAGGGGGGAGAGGGGGGAATGGGGGGGAGGGGGGAATGGGGAGAGGGGGGAATGGGGGAGAGGGGGAATGGGGGAGAGGGGAAAATGGGGGAGAGGGGGAAAATGGGGGAGGGGGGGATGGGGAAATGGGGGAGAGGGGGGAATGGGGGAGGCGGGAATTGGGAGGGAGGAGGGGATGGGGAGGGGATGGGGAGGAGATGGGGAGGAGATGGGGAGAGAATGGGAGAGAATGGGGAGAGAATGGGGAGAGAATGGGGAGAGAATGGGGATGGGGAGGAGATGGGGAGGAGATGGGGAGGAGATGGGGAGGAGATGGGAGGGGATGGGGAGGGGATGGGCGAGGGGATAGGGAGGGGATGGGGAGGGGATGGGGAGGGGATGGGGAGGGATGGGGAGGGGATGGGGAGGGGATGGGGAAGGGATGGGAGAGGGGATGGGAGAGGGGATGGGAGAGGGGATGGGAGAGGGATGGGAGAGGGGATGGGAGAGGGGATGGGGGAGGGGATGGGGGAGGGGATGGGGGAGGGATGGGGGAGGGGTTGGGGGAGGGGATGGGGGAGGGGATGGGGAGGGGATGGGGGAGGGGATGGGGGAGGGGATGGGGGAGGGGATGGGGGAGGGGGATGGGGAGGGGATGGGGGAGGGGATGGGGGGGGGATGGGGGAGGGGATGGGGGAGGGGATGGGGGAGGGATGGGAGGGGATGGGGGCAGGGGATGAGTGAGGGAATGGGTGAGGGAATGGGTGAGGGGAATGGGTAGGGGGATTGGTGAGAGGGAATGGGGAGAGGGAGAAATGGGGGGGAGAGGGGGAATGGGGGGGGTGAGGGGAGTGGATGGGGGTGGGGATGGGGGGTGGGATGGGGGAGGGGTGGGGGTGGGGATGGGGGTGAGGATGGGGAGAGGATGGGGAGGGGATGGGGGAGGGGATGAGGAGGGGATGAGGAGGGGATGGGTGAGGAGTGGGAGGGGATGGGGGGATGGGGGAGGGGTAGGGAGGGGATGGGGGGGTCGGGGTGGGTGATAGGGGAGGGGATTGGGGAGGGGATAGGGAGGGAATGTGGGAGGGAATGGGGGAGGGTTTGGGGGGGATGGGGAGGGGTTGAGGAGGGGATGGGGTGGGGATGGGGGGAGGGGATGGGGGGAGGGGATGGGGGAGGGGATGGGGGGGAATGATGTGAGGAAAAATAGAGAAACAGAAGAAAAGGGGCATAGAGAGAGTTGAGTGGGGTGGGGGAGGCGGAGAAGAAAGAATGAAGATCAGGGGACAGCGAGATGCCAGGGAGTGGAAGCTGTCAGAGAGGGTCGACAGAGGAGACATTAATAAGGAATCGCAAAGGAGGGAGCGGGGAGGTGTGAGAAGAATGAGTAACAAGGGATGGAGGAGGGCTGTCTGTCCGTGTGTGTGTGTGGGTGTGTGTGTGTGTGTGGGTGTGTGTGTGTGTGGGTGTGTGTGTGTGTGTGTGTGTCTGGGTGCCTGTGTGTGTGTCTGTGTGGGTGTGAGTGTGTCTGTGTCTGTGTGAGTGTCTGTGTGTGGGTGTGAGTGTGTCTGTGTGGGTGTGAGTGTGTGTGTGTGTGTGTGTAGGTGTGAGTGTGTGTGTGTGTGTGTGTGTCTCTGTGTGAGTGTGTCTGTGTGTGTGTGTCTGTGTGTATGTGTGTGGGTGTCTGTATGTGTGTGGGTGTCTGTGTGTGTGGGTGTCTGTGTGTGGGTATCTGTGTGTGTGGGTGTCTGTGTGGGTGCCTGTGTGTGTGTGTATGTGTGTGCCTGTGTGGGTGAGAGTGTGTCTGTGTCTGTGTGAGTGTGAGTGTCTGTGTGTGGGTGTGAGTGTGTCTGTGTGGATGTGAGTGTGTCTGTGTGTGGGTGTGAGTGTGTGTGTGCATGTGTGTCTGTGTGTGTGTCTCTGTGTGAGTGTGTCTGTGTGAGTGTGTCTGTGTGAGTGTGTCTGTGTGTCAGTGTCTCTGTGTGAGTGTGTCTGTCTGTGTGTGGGTGTGAGTGTGTCTGTGTGTGTATGTGTGTGGGTGTCTGTGTGTGTGTCTGTGTATGTATGTCTGTGTGTGTCTGTGTATGGGTGGCTGTGTGTGTGTGTCTGTGTGTGTCTGTCTGTGTGTGTGTGAGTGTGCCTGTGTGTGTGTGTGGGTGTCTGTGTGTGTGTGGGTGCCTGTGTGTGTGTGTGGGTGTCTGTGTGTGTGTCTGTGTGTGTCTGTGTGGGTGAGAGTGTGTCTGTGTCTGTGTGTGTGTGTGTGAGTGTGTCTGTGTGGGTGTGAGTGTGTCTGTGTGTGGGTGTGAGTGTGTCTGTGTGGGTGTGAGTGTGTCTGTGTATGGATGTGAGTGTGTCTGTGTGGGTGTGAGTTTGTCTGTGTGTGGGTGTGAGTTTGTCTGTGTGTGGGTGTGAGTGTGTCTGTGTGTGGGTGGGTGTCTGTGTGTGGGTGTCTGTGTGTGTGTGCATGTGTGTGAGTGTGTCTATGTGTGTGTGGGTGTGAGTGTGTGTGTGTGTGAGTGTGTCTGTGTGTGTGTGTGAGTGTGTCTGTGTGTGTGTGAGTGTGTGTGTTTGTGTGTCTGTGTGTGGGTGTGAGTGTGTCTGTGTGGGTGTGAGTGTGCCTGTGTCTGTGTGTGGGTGTGAGTGTGAGTGTGCCTGTGTCGGTGTGAGTGTGTGTGTGCGCGAGTGTGTCTGTGTGTGTGTGTCTGCGTGTGTGTGTGTCTGTTGTGTGGGTGCGAGTGTGTCTATGTGTGTGAGTGTGTCTGTGGTGTGTGTGAGTGTGTCTGTGTGTGTGAGTGTGTCTGTGTGTGAGTGTGTCTGTGTGTGTGTCTGTGTATGTGTGTCTGTGTGAATGTGTCTGTGTGTCTATGTGTGTCTGTGTGAATGTGTCTGTGTGTCTGTGTATGTGTCTGTGTCTGTGAGTGTGTCTGTGTGTGTGTCTGTGAGTGTGTCTGTGTCTGTGATTGTGTCTGTGTGTGTGTGAGAGAGTGTGTGTGTGTGTCTGTGTGTGTGTCTGTGTGTGTGTCTGTGAGTGTGTCTGTGAGTGTGTCTGTGAGTGTGTCTCTGTGTATGTGTCTGTGAGTGTGTGTGTCTGTGAGTGTGTCTGTGATTTTGTGTGTGTGCGTGTGTGTGTCTGTGTGTGTGAGTGTGTGTGTGTCTGTGAGTGTGTGTCTGTGTGTGTGTGAGAGTGTGTGTGTGTCTGTGTGTCTGTGTGTGTGTGTCTGAGAGTGTGTGTGTGTGTGAGTGTGTCTGTGTGTGTGTGTGTGTCTGTGTGTGTGTGAGAGTGTGTCTGTGTGTGTGTGTGTGTCTGTGTGTGTGTGAGAGTGTGTGTGTCTGTGTGTGTGTGTCTGTGTGTGCGTCTGTGTGAGTGTGTCTGTGTGTGTGAGAGAGTGTGTGTGTCTGTGCGTGTGTCTGTGTGTGTGTCTGTGTGTGCGCGAGTGTGTCTGTGTGTGTGTGTCTGCGTGTGTGTGTCTGTGTCTGTGTGCGTGGGTGCGAGTGTGTCTGTGTGTGTGAGTGTGTCTGTGTGTGTGTGAGTGTGTCTGTGTGTGAGTGTGTCTGTGTGTGTGAGTGTGTCTGTGTGTGTGAGTGTGTCTGTGTGTGTCTGTGTGTGTGTCTGTGTATGTGTGTCTGTGTGAATGTGTCTGTGTGTCTGTGTATGTGTCTGTGAGTGTGTCTGTGTGTGCGTGTCTGTGAGTGTGTCTGTGTGTCTGTGATTGTGTCTGTGTGTGTGTGTGTGTCTGTGTGTGTGTCTGTGTGTGTGTCTGTGAGTGTGTCTGTGAGTGTGTCTCTGTGTATGTGTCTGTGAGTGTGTGTTTGTCTGTGAGTGTGTCTGTGATTTTGTGTGTGTGCGTGTGTGTGTCTGTGTCTGTGAGTGTGTGTCTGTGTGTGTGTGTGAGAGTGTGTGTGTGTCTGTGTGTCTGAGAGTGTGTGTGTGTGAGTGTGTCTGTGTGTGTGTGTCTGTGTGTGCGTCTGTGTGAGTGTGTCTGTGTGTGTGTGAGAGTGTGTGTGTCTGTGCGTGTGTCTGTGTGTGTCTGTGTCTGTGTGTGTGTGTGTGTGTGTGTGTCTGTGTGTGTGTGAGAATGTGTGTGTCTGTGTGTGTGTGTCTGTGTCTGTGTGTGCATCTGTGTGAGTGTGTCTGTGTGTGTCTGTGTGTGTGCGTCTGTGTGTGAGTGTGTCTGTGTGTGTTTCTCTCACCATCCTCCAATGCTCCGTCTGCAATGTGCTCTGATGTTCCCTGTGCCAGTTTGTTCAGGTCGATATCATTGGCCTTGAGCACATCAGTCAGTGCCTGGCCCACGTTCGGCACCTCACCATCGAATCCCAGCTCCCCAGTCCCACTGTCCTGTGATATAACGTCACTATCCCTGCCTGGGAAAACAGAAACTCCTCAATGTGGCAGAGTTCAGGGCAAGTTCGTACAGTGTGTGTGTTCGAGAAGACGTGTTTCAGACAGTGAAAAATTAATCCTCCCAGGGCTCTGGCTCGAGGCGACTGGCTGGAAAAGGGTGTCAGAGCTCAGGGCCCTCCATAACTCAACCCAACATACCTCCACCAATCAAAC